>NW_020954548.1:4099329-4165947 GCF_900497805.2 Vombatus ursinus
TTTCCTTTCCTTTCCTTTCCTTTCCTTTCCTTTCCTTTCCTTTCCTTTCCTTTCCTTTCCTTCTCTTTCCTCCTCTTTCCTCTTTCCTTTCCTTTTTCCTTCTCTCCCCTCCCCTCCCCTCTCCTTTCCTCTCCTCTTCTCTCTTCTCTCCTCTCCTGTTTTTTCTTTCTTCCCTTTTCCTTTCCTTCCTTTCTTTACCTCTACTTCTTCTTTTCTCCTGTCCTTCCCTCTTTTCTTTTTATATGTCCTATCATGTTTTAAATTACTGTCATTTCCCAATAATTTCCTCCCAAGAAGTACTCTTCCCTGTAACAAAGTATATTTAAATAAAACTTACCAACTCATTAGCCATGTCTTTATGCCATTGTGCCATTGCCTTTACACACAGACACAGACACACAGATACACACACACAGAGGATATGGTTCATATCAATGCTCTGGATTCAAGATCATCTTTGTATTCACTAGATATTTTTATGTCTTTTAATGTTGATTTTCTTTATATTATTGTAGAACCATAAATTGTTCTCTTGGTTTTTTCCATATCATTTCATATTGCTATTCCTAAGTTTCTCTGAATTCTTCAAACATTATTTCATATTGTAAAATAATATTTGAATGTATAAATTTAGCTCAGTTTGTTCATCCATTACACAACTGACACTGATGACCAGATGCATTACATTTAATCCTCACAATAGTCCCCTGAAATAAGAATATATAATGACCAAGAAAGGGGAAAAAATTATTATGTATTTCCTATATAGTAGGCACTGCGGATATACAGATACATGGGAAGGCAAAAACATGTTCTCTTCCAACAAAGTGTTCTTATTCTAATAAGGAAGTAATACATAAATTAAAAAACGCATGTACATGATATTTGTAATGTGGATAGAGGTAATTCTTTCTTATTATTCCCAAGTCACAAATTAGGAAACTGAAGATCATGGACTAGATTCAGATTTCAAAGAGCTCACATTCTAATGGAAGAGATAATATGCAAACATTTGTGAGCCAACAATAAAAAGACTGAGTAAATAGGAGATTATTAATTAAGCAACAAACAATGATTAAGTGACTACTATGTGCCAAGCATTATGCTAAATAAAGGCTGAGGATACAAAAAGAGGCTACAGATAGTCCTTGCCCTTAAGGAGCTCACAATCTAATGGAAGTGACAACATGCAAACAAATGTATAGAGAACAACTTGTATAGAGAACAACTTATATAGCGTATAAATAGGAAATATTTTAGTTTGGACTTAAAGGAAGCCAGGAAATAATTAGTTAGCACAGAGGAAGGAAGGCTTTCCAGGCCTGCATGACAGCCAGAGAAAAGGCCTGGAACTGAGAGATCTAATCACTTGTTCCTGGATTAAAAAGAAAGGAAGTTACAGTGGATTAAAGAGTATATATCAGAGGGAGTAAGATATAAGAAGAATGGAAAAGTAGACTGGGTTTATGTTACGAAGGACTTTGAATGTGAAACAGAGCATTTCATATTTAATCTTGTGGTAATAGGGAGCCACTGGAGTTAATTGAACAGGGGTGTGACATGATCAGACCTGCACTTTAAGAAAATTACTTTAGTGGTTGAATGGAAAATGGATTGGAGTGGAAAGATTTGAATCAGGCAGATCTACCAGCAAGCTATTGTAATAATCCAGGAGAGTGGTGAGGGGGGCCTGTATTAGAGTGATAGCAGGGTCAGAGGAGAGAAAAGTACACATACATAAATGAAATGGATATTCCTTAGTAAAAGTTTGGATATGGGTGTGGGGCGGGGGGTAGAGTTAGTCAGGAGTTCAGGATGACTCTTTGGTTGTGAACTTGAGGATTATGCTACCCTCTACAGTAATATGGAAAGAGAGGGCAACAGGTTAGGGGAAAAGATAATGAGCTGAGTTTTGGACACATTTTAAGATGTCTCCTGGACATCCAATTTGAGATGTTTGAAAGATTATTGGAAATACAAGATCATAGGTCAGACAGATTGGGGCAGGATAGGTAGATTTGAGAATTATGAATGTAGAAATTGTAATTAAATCCATGGGAGCTGATGGGGTCACTGATGAAGCAGTATAGATTATGAAGAAAAGAGAGTCTGGGACAGAACCCTGAGAGATACCTACAATTAGAGAAGGCACTACAATTTAGAGAAATCAAGAAAAGGTCTGATAAATTAATTCACATGAAAGTGAATTATTGTAAACAGTATTTATTTTGTTATCTCCTCTTAAGATACTTCTATTTAGTTGGAATAAGAAGTTTCTTTTGGGGAAGAGTCAAGATGGCGGAGTGAAAGCAGTGACTTGCTTGAGTTCTCCCCAAACCCCTCCAAATACCTATAAAAAATGACTCCAAACAAATTCTAAAGCAGCAGAACCTATAAAAAGAAAGATTGAAACAAATTTACAGCCCAAGATAACCTGGATGGTTGATCAGAAAGGTATATTTCTCTGGTCTGGGAGAGGAACCCAGTTTGGCGTGGGTACGTAGGCCGCAGCAAACCTGGAGCAGGCCTCAGAGGACTGAATCATGGGCAACTGTGGTGGTTTCCAGACTTCTCAACCCACAAACACCAAAGACAACTTAGAAGGTCAGTAGGGAAAGTCTGTTTCTGAGGTGAGAGAGAAACTAGGTCTCAGCCCCAGTTCCTAAGCGCAGCCCTGGGGCAGCGGCCACTTCCTGAATTTCTGGCCCACAGACTGAGGGGGAATTGTGTGGCTGATCAGAGGGGATTGCAGGGATCTCTTTGCCAGTAGTTGAGGCAGGAATCTCTCGCTTTGCCTGTGCTTGAATCTGGGTCACAGTTCTGAGTGGCGGTCCTGGGGCGAGGAGGAGTGCTGGTGTGGTGGAGCATGTAGTGGCTGGGGAGAGAGAATCCTCCTCACAGTTCCAAGACAGAAAAGAGTTCTTGTGGTCACTCACAGACCAGAGCACAGGCCAGGAAAGGAGTAAACACCTCACCCCTTATCATACCACCTTGGAAGAACTGAAAATTTCAAGTCCCTAGAAGTATCTCTGAAAACAGTTGTACAAACCCCCAAAGTTTGGGACAGTACCTTCTCCACATTGGAAGCAGACCACCTTAATAAAGAGTTTATGACTCAAGTAATTGGCTAGGATCATGGGCAAACCTTGCAAGAAGTGTCAGACTATAGAATTTTTTTTTTTTGGTAATAAAGAAGATCAAAACATACAACCAGAAGAAGACAACAAAGTCAAAGCTCCTACATCCAATGCCTCCAAGAAAAATATGAATCAGTCCCAGGCCTTGGAAGAGCTCAAAAAGATTTTAAGATGCAAGTAAAAGAAGTAGAGGAAAAACTAGGAAGAGAAATGAGAGTGATGCAAGCAAATCATGAAAAACAAGTCAACAGCTTGCTAAAGGAGACCCAAAACAATACTGAACAAAATAACACCTTAAAAAATAGCCTAACCCAAATGCAAAAGAGGTCCAAAAAATCAATGAGGAGAAGAATGTCCTAAAAAAGCAAAATTGGCCAAATGGAAAAGGAAGTCCAAAAACTTACGGAAGAAAATATGTCCTTAAAAATTAGAATAGAGCAATTGGAAGCTAGTGACTTTATGAGAAATCAAGACACTGTAAAACATCCAAAAGAATGAAAAATTTGAAAACAGTGTGAAGTATCTCATTGGAAAAACAACTGACCTGGAAAATAGATCCAGGAGAGAGAATATAAAAATTATTGGACTACATGAAAGCCATGATCAAAAAAAAAAGCCTAGACATCATCTTTCAAGAAATTATCAAGGAAAACTGCCATGATATTCTAGAACCAGAGGGCAAAATGGAAATTGAAAGAATCCACCAATCTCCTCCTGAAAGAGACCCCCAAAGGAAAACTCCTAGGAATATTGTAGCCAAATTCCAGAGTTCCCAGGTCAAGGAGAAAATATTGCAAGCAGCCAGAAAGAAACAATTCAAGTACTGTGGAAACACAATCAGGATAACACAAGATTTAGCAGCTTCTACATTAAGGGACCTCAGGGCTTGTAATATAATATTCCAGAGGGCAAAGGAGATAGGATTACAACCAAGAATCACCCACCCAGCAAACCCAAGTATCATATGAACATGATTATAAAACAAGGGTCTGAACTAGGGTGAGGGCTCTCTGTATAAGTGGAGGGAAAGGAGTATGCCTGAGCAATGTAGATATCAAAACTACAATAATTGGTGATTGATTGTAGTAAGGAAGAAATGAATTAATGTTAAAAAAATAAAACTATGCTAACAACAATTAAACTATGATTCTCTGGTGATTTAAAATAAATGAAGTTATTCATCCAAACAATCAGAAAGGGTAAAAACATTAATATGCTACACATAAATAATAACAAAAATCACATTTACAAAATACTTTCATATACATAATCTAATGAATTGCAAAAGAAATTGTTGAATGTACATCTAAGTAATGAATGTATTATGAGTTTAATTTTGCAAATATGGAAGCGGACAGAAAAGGAAGTAATTTTTCCAATGTCACAAAGCTCGTAAATGTTAAAAATTATCACTTGAATCCAGACCTTATGACTTCAAATACAGTGTTCTTTCTACTCTCTAATATATCTTCTATTTCTAGATCAAGGATTTGAACTCAAGACTTTGAACTTCTATTTCTAAATCAAGGATTTTAACTCAGATCTAAATCCAGAATTTTCCATTTCATGTAATGACATATCTAAATCAAATAATTTGAACATAGCAGCCAAATCCAGATTCAAAGAAAGTCTGAAATTTTCCTGGTCAGACATCATAGATCCTGCCTGCCTGCATTTTGCCTCTTGGGTCATTTTGACTTGCATTTAAATAAGCTAGAGGAGAGGGTAGGGATTTTATGAAGTGAGCAATTATAATTAACTCAGGCATGAGAACCATTAAATACAGGGAATCCTATCAAGGAAATGGCATAATTATCTTCAAATTCCCAAACCTGTATTACATACTCATTTGCACATATTTAACATTATGAACAGGAGTTCTGGAAAAATGGTGGCATGAGAGGACATAAAAAGATCTCAGTACCTCAATCCCCCATGTGAACAAGAATGAAAATATATTTGAATAAATAACAAAGTGAGGGAAGAAGGTAGGGAAGGAGGAGGAAGGAAAGAAAAAGTGAAGAAAGAAAAAATGAAAAAGGAAGGAAGGAGAGAAAGAAGGAAACAAGGGAAACCAATCAAAGGATTTCAAAAGGACATGTTTCAAATAAGGAAATAATACAACAATGAAATAAATAAGCAGGGAAGTGGGAATGGGGCACCATCCAACACAACAAATATATATTAAATTTTTTAAAGTACAATTCACCAGAAAGAGTAAAAAAAAAGGTTTTTCAAATAAAAAGGTGGCAGTCATATATTGAGAGCTAAGGATAATATGAGAATACTACCTATAATTCATATGTTACCCTAGTACCCAGGTAACCCTAATGCATAATTTTTCTCATTCCAGTTCATCTTTCTGGATTTCCCTCCCTATTTCCACCTCATCTTTGCTTTGAGAAATCTTATTCATACTTCAAGAAGTAGCTTAAATGACACTGTAGCAAAGCCTTCACAGCTGCAATTTATTTTCCAATATCTGATATAATCCACTTTGGTGTTTTTCTTATATCCTAAAACTATCCTAATTTTTATTTTCTTAATCTGTGCATATATCTGAACACTTAAATGCAAACCCATTAATAGCAGGGAAGAAAGCAAATTTATTACAATACAAAAAATACAATAATTATTATACATTTTTCCCCAAGACCAACCATTTTCCTCCTGTTCCTATTTTGGTAGAAGTTGCTCTATTCTCCTAGTCCCTCAGTTCTCAACCTGAGTCACTTTCAACTCTTTACCTCATATCCAAATCTATTGTCAGATCTTATCGATTCTACCTCTATTATATCTCTGAAATCAGTCCCCTTTTGTCTATTTACCCAGAACATACCATAGTTCAGGCCTCCATTATATATTTTCTGGATTTTTACAATAAACTCCCAATTGATCTTTCTTCCTCCAGGCTCTTCCCTCACCAAACTTTCTTCCACATAGCTGCATCTGCCTAAAGCAAAGATTTGACCACATCACACTCCTGCTTAAGAAGCTGCAATAGGTCCCTATTGTCTCCAGGATAAAATGCAAGTTCATCTCTTTGGCATTTAAAACCCTTCACAATCTGTTTTTAACACATGATTCTTCATTAATCTCACATTACTCATGCCTTCTGTATTCTGTAGACTGGCTTTTTAGCTGTTCTTTGTAAAAAGCAACTCATTTATCACCACTATACCTTTGTACAATTCTACTTCCTATGTCTGGAATACAGTCTTTTTGTAACTCAGTCTCCTTTGTAACATGAAATAGATACATTCTATATGTAGTAAAAAATTATTAGGAAAAAACAAAAGGTTTGTGCTATGATTTAGGGATAACCCCATATAATGAAATCATTTCCTTAACCCCTAAAACATTAGTCTTAAAGCCATGTAAGTCAAAATGTTATCTTTATATCCTTGGACAACTTTCCATTTGGGGAATTTTCTGTGAGCCCTTTACTCTTTTAGTCATAACCCCATTTTGAATATTTATAACATTTATTATGCCTATATTATTCATTAGCTCAATGTCAATTTTCTTCTTTGATACTTAGAATTAATAGTGGCTTGATTTTATAATGAACACTATCTTTTTCAAAACTTCTCAGATCAGTCTCTCTAATGGTAGAAACATAGATAATCCCTCTATGATACAATTGGACTACACTATACTTATTGTACCATGGTATGAGGGGATAGAAAAGGAGAAAAATCTAAAATAACAAAATAAATGAGTGCAGTGGCCCCCGTGACAATTTTGACAATCCTCATGTACATCTATAGTTGTCCTAACAAACCAAAATAAAATGGAGATGGATCCCTCTCCCACAAAAGCCAAAATCCCTTTAGTTTTCTGGGCTAATTTGTTTCATCAGGTATCTGCATTAAATATACCCCCATACTTTTACTTAATGCCTCCACCCTATATCATTTTATTCTACCTCCCCCTATCATACTTGTAACTGTTTCTGTTGGAACTTTCAAATCTCAAAAGACCTAGTAGCAGTATTGCTTGGTCAAAGAACATATACATGGTTTTATAGCCCTTCGGGCATAGTTCCAAATTGCTCTCCAGAATGGTTAAATCAGTATACAAACTCAACAATAATACATTAGTGTTATAATTTTCCCACATCCCCTCCAACATGTGTCATTTTCCTTTTCTGTCATATTAACAGGTATGAGGTGGTACCTCAGAGTTGTTTTAATTTGCATTTCTCTCATTCAATAGTGATTTAGAGCATTTGTTATATGACTATAGATAGATTTGATAGTTCATCTATAAACTTCCTGTTCATATCCTTTTACAATTTATCAATTGAGGAATGGCTCTTATTTCAATAATTTGACTCAGTTTTCTATATGTTTGAGAAATTAAGTCTTTATCAGAGAAGCTCACTGTAATTTGTTTTCATAGTAATGATTATCAATTATGTATTTTCCTTCATCCTATTTACCCCCTATTTATCCTACTCTCTCTTTTTACCCTGTCCATTCTCAAAAGTGTTTTGTTTCTTACTTTTACCTTCCCCAGACTGCTCTCTCTTCTATCATATCCCCACCTCTCTTACCACCTTCCCTTCCTACTTTCCTGTATGGTAAGATAGATTTCTACGCCCGCTTGAGTGTATATCATTCCTTCTCTGAGCCAATTTTGATGAGAATAAGGTTAATGTGCTCATCTACCCTTTCCTCCCATTTCCCTTTCACTGTAAAATCTCTTTCAGGACTCTTTTATTTCAGATAATTTATCCCATTGCACCTCTCCTTTCCCCCTTCTCCCCGTGCATTCTTCTTTCTCATTCCTTATTTAACTTAATTTTTTTTTTAAATAACAATACCATCACATTCAACTCAAATTTATGTTTTCTGTCTATTTATACTTCTTCTAGCTGCCCTAATAATGAGAAAGGTTTTAGGAATTATAAATATCATTTTCCCATGTAGGCATATAAACAGTTTAACCTTATCAAATTCCTCCTATTACCTTTTTATGTTTCTTTTGCATCTTGAAATAGAAAGTCAAATTTTCTATTCAGTTCTGGTCATTTAATTGGGAATGCTTGCAAGTCCTCTATTTCACTGAATATCTGGTTTTCCCTTGAAGGATTATACTCAGTTTTGCTGAGTAGGTGATTCTTGGTTTTAATACCAGCTCTTTTGCCCTCTAGAATATTATATTCAAATCCCTCCTATGCTTGTGTTATCCTGACTGTGGCTAAAAACAAATTGAAGTGTTTCTTTTTGGCTGCTTATAGTATTTTTTCCTTGATCTGTGAGGTCTAGAATTTGGCTATAATATTCCTGGGAGTTTTCATTCTGGGATCTCTTTCAGGAGGTGATTGGTTGATTTTTTTTTCACTTTCTATTTTAACCTTTGGTTCTAGAATATCAGGGGAATTTTCCCTGATAATATATTGAAAGATGATGTTTAGGCTATTTTTTTAACATGACTTTCAGGTAGTCTAATAATTCTTAAATTATCTCTCCTGAATTTATTTTCCAGGATAGTTGTTTTTCCAATGATATATTTCTCTATTTTTTTTAAAAAAAACATTGTTTGATTGTGTATTCAGGCCTCTTAAAGTTGTTAGTTTCTATTTGCCCAATTCTAACTTTTAAAGAATTATTTTTTTCAGTGAGTTTTTTACCTCCTTTTCCTTTTGGCCAACTCTACTTTTTGAGTTTTCTTCAGTGAATTTTTGTGTCTCTTTTTCCATTTGAGCAATTTTGCTTTTCAAGGAATTCTTCTCTTCATTCGATTTTTGCACTTTTTTTTTTTTTTTACCATTTGGCCTAATTTATTTTTTTTAATTTTTAATTAATTTGTTTTGAATTATCAACAATCACTTCCATAAGCTTTTGAATTTAAATATTTCTCCACCTCCATCCCCAAGATGGCATGTAATCTGATATAGGCTACACATATATATTCCTATTAATCATATTTTCACATTAGTGATGTTGTAGGTAAGAATTAGAACCAATATGAGGAACCACTAGAAAGAGGAAACATAGCACAACAGAAGAAAAAAAAGCAAATAGAATGCTTCAATATGTATTCATACCACATAGTTCTTTCTTTGGATGTGGATAGCATTTTCCATCATGAGGCCTTTGGAGATGTCTTAGATCCTTGTATTGCTGAAAAAGATTAAGTGTATCAATATTAGTCACCATGCAATGTGGCTCTTACTGTGTATAACATTCTCCTGGTTCTGCTCATTTCTCTCAGCATCAAACCATACAAGTCTTTCCAGGTTTTTCTGAAGTCAGCCTGTTCATCATTTTTTATAGCACAATAGTATTCCATTACATTCATATACCACAACTTGCTCAGCCATTCCCCAACTGATGGGCATCCCCTCAATTTCCAATTCTTTGCTGCCCACAAAAAGAGCTGCTATAAATATTTTTGTACAAGTAGGTCCTTTTCCCATTTGTATGATCTCTTTGGGATATAGCCTTAGAAGTGCTATTGCTGGGTCAAAGGGTATTGTGTCGGCCGCGCCGACCCTCTCCTTCTATAAGGAGCAGGCTGCCAGAGTCATACTCACTCTCGAGTCTTCGGTCCTCAGCCGGATAAACACACAGAGACGAGCCATCGGGAGGTGCCAACACCAGAGCTTTATTCAGAGGCCATCACAGCAAGCCATCACAGCAAGCCCAAGCAGCAAGGCCAGAGCAACAGAGCAGGAGCCAAGAGAGAGAGAGCGAGTGATCTGACCACGCTCGTTCCTAAATACCTACCTAGCCCCTCCTCCCCAGCCCGCTTACTAGCCAATGATAGTAGGGTCAGATACCGGAAGGGGCTGTCTGAGTTTAGCACACCAAGGAAGAGGGAGTGACGTAGGAGGCTAGGACCGGATACAGGAAGGAGGCATCTGGGATTAGTGCATAGACAGAGTACGTGACCTAGGAAGTCAGACTCAGATACTGGGAGGAGGCGTCTGGGGTCAGTTCTACACAAAGGGACCCAGGAAGTCAGGAAGGTCACAAGATGGAGGCATCTGGGGTTGACGTGCATATAGGGAAGGGACTAAGCAAAGGGAACTCAGTCCTCTGCCGTCCCACTCCCACGTGGCACCGCCCCTTGCCTCAGGAGCACAAGCTCCAGCTACTTCCTTGCACCCAGCTTATCTCACATAGCACTGCCCACTGCCTCAGGGCTTCTCTGTACCCAGCCCATCCCAGTCCACCATGACTCCGCCTACCACAGTCCCTGCCTCAACTTCCAAAATACCCAGATTCTACCCTACTTGCCACAGCGCCCAACTGGCAACTGCCAACGTCAGACAGTCCCTCACAGGTATGAACTTTTTTATAGTCCTTTGGGCATAGTTCCAAATTGCTCTCCAAAATGGTTGAATCATTTCACAACTACACCAATAATGCATTAGTGTTCGAATTTTTCCATCTCTTCTCCAATATTTATTATTTTCCTGTTTTGTCATGTTGGCCAATCTGATAGGTGTGATGTGGTAGCTCAGAGTTCTTTTGATTTGCATTTCTCTAATCAGTAGTAATTTAGAGCATTTTTTCATGACTATAGATGGTTTTCATTTCTTCATCTAAGAACTGTCTGTTCATATGCTTTGACCATTTATCAATTGGGGAATGACTTGTATTCTTATAAATTTAAATTAATTCTCTATATATTTTAGAAATGAGGCCCTTATCAGGGGGACTGGTTGTAAAATTCTTTCCCAATTTTCCACCTTCCTTCTAATCTTGGTTGCATTGGCTTTGTTAGGGTAAAAACTTTTCAATTTAATGTAATCAAAATTATCTATTTTGCTTTTGTAATGTTCTCTATCTCCTTTTGGTCATGAATTCTTTCGTTCTCCAAAAATCTGATAGGTAAATTATTCCTTGCTCTCCCAGTTTGCTTACAGAATCAGCTTCTATATCTAAATCATGAATACATTTTGACTTTATTTTGGTATATGGTGTGAGGTTTTGATCTATGCCAAGTTCCTGCCATACTGTTTTCCAGTTTTCTCAATAGTTTTTTTTTTTTTTAAAGAGTAGGTTCTTATCCCAGAAGCTGGGGTCTTTGGGTTTATCAAATAATAGATTATTACAGTCATTGACTACTGTGTCTTGCATACTTAACCTATTCCACAGATCAACCACTCTGTTTCTTAGCCGGTACCAAGCAGTTTTGATGATTGCTGCTTTATAATACAATTTAAGATCTAAAATGGCTAGACCACCTTCCCCTGTGTTTCTTTTCATTAGTTCGCTTGATATTCTGGACCTTTTGTTCTTCCAAATGAATCTTGTTATTATTTTTTCTAACTCTATAAAATGATTTAGTTTGATTGGTATGGCACTGAATAAGTAAATTAACAGGTAGAATTGTGATTTTTATTATATGAGCTCATCCTACCCATGAGCAACTGATGTTTTTTCTAATTATTTAGATCTGACTTTATTTGTGTGAAAAGCACTTTGTAATTGTTTTCATATAGTTCCTGGATTTGTTTGGCAGGTAGGATCCTAAATATTTTATAATGTCTACAGTAACTTTAAATGGAATTTCTCTTTCTATCTCTTGCTGTTGGGCTTTGTTGGTAATATATAGAAATGCTGATGATTTACGTGGGTTTATTTTATAGCCTGCAACTTTGCTAAAGTTGTTTATTATTTCAAGTAGTTTGTTACTTGATTTTCTAGGATTCTCTCACTATATCATCATGTCATCTGAAAAGAGTAATAGCTTTGTTTCTTCTTTGCCTATTCAAACACATTCAATTTCTTTTTCTTCTCTTATTGCTAAAGCTAACGTTTCCAGTACGATGTTTAACAACAGTGGTGATAACAAACACCCTTGTTTCACCCCCGATCTTATGGGAAATGCTTGTAGCTTGTCCCTATTACATATGATGCTTACTGAAAGTTTTAGTTAGATGCTATTTATTATTTTAAGGAAGATTCCATTATTTCTATTCTCTCCAGTGTCTTTTAATAGGAATGGGTGTTGTATTTTGTCAAAACCTTTTTCAGTATCTATTGAGATGATCATGTGGTTTCTGTTAGTTTTGGTGTTGATATGATGAATTATGCTGACAGTTTTCCTAATATTGAACCAGCCCTGTATTCCTGGTATAAATCTTACCTGATCATAGTGTATTATTCTTGTCATAAGTTGCTGTAATCTATTTGCTAATATTTTATTTAAAATTTTTGCATCAATATTCATTAGGGAAATTGGTCTATAATTTTCTTTCTCTGTTTTGACTCTTCCCAGTTTAGGTATCAGCACCATATTCGTATCATAAAAATAATTAGGTAAGACTTCTTCTTCACCTATTTTTCAAAATAGTTTATCTAGTATTGCTATTAATTGTTCTTTAAATGTTTGATAGAATTCACTTGTAAATCCATCTGGACCTGGTGATTTTTTTCCCAGGGAGTTCATCAATGGCTTGTTAATTGATTTTTCTGAGATGGGGTTATTTAAGCATTTTACTTCTTCTTCTGTTAATCTGGGTAATTTATATTTTGTAAATATTTTTCTATTTCACTAAGATTGTCAAATTTATTGGTATACAGTTGGGAAAAATCTTTCTTAATTATTGTTTTAATTTCCTCTTCCTTGATGTTTGATTCATACTTTACATTTTTGATAGTGGTAATTTGGTTTTCTTCTTCCTTTTTTATTAAATTAACCAAAGATTTATCTATTTTATTGCTTTTTTTCATAAAACCAGCTTTTAGTTTTATTTATTAGTTCAATAGTTCTCAATTCCAATTTTATTAATTTTTCCTTTGGTTTTCAATATTTCTAATTTGGTGTTTAATTGAGGATTTTTAACTTGTTCTGTTTCTACTTATTTTTAGTTGTATGACCAATTCATTGATCTCCTTTTTTTCTATTTTATTCGTGTAAGCATTTAGAGATATAAAACTTCCCCTAAGAACTGCTTTTGCTGCATTGCATAAGTTTTGGTATGTTGTCTCATTATTGTCATTCTCTTAAATGAAGTTACTCATTATTTCTATGATTTGTTGTTTGACCCAATCATTGTTTAGGATTAGATTCTTTAGTTTCCAATTATTTTTTGGTCTGTCTTTCCATGGCCCTTTATTACATATAATTTTTATTCCATCATGATCTGAAAAAGGATGCATTTAATCTTTCTGCCTTTCTGCATTGGATTGTGAGGTTTTTATGCCCTAATACGTGGTCAATTTTTGTGTATGTGCCATGTACCACAGAGAAAAAAGTATATTGCTTTCTATCCTCATTCAGTTTTCTCCAGAGGTCTATCATACCTAACTTTTCTAATATTCTTTTCATCTCCTTAACTTCTTTCTTGTTTATTCTGTGGTTAGATTTATCTAGTTCAGAGAGGGGGAGGTTGAGGTCCCCCTCTAGGAGAGTTTTGTTGTCAATTTCTTCCTGTAACTCCCTGAACTTCTCCTCTAAGAATTTGGATCCTATACCATTTGGTGCACATATGTTTAGTAATGATATTACTTCATTGTCTATGGTGCCTTTTAGCAGGATGTAGCTTCCTTCCTTATCTCTTTTGATAACATCTATTTTAGGTTTTGCTTTGTCTGAGATCAGGACTGCTACCACTGTTTTTTTAACTTCAGCTGAATCACAACATCTTTTGCTCCAGCCTTCTACCTTTACCGTGTGTGTGTCGCTTTTTCAAATATGTTTCCTGTAAACAAAATATTGTAGGATTATGGTTTTAATCCATTCTGCTATCTGCTTCCTTTTTATGGGAGAGTTCATCCCATTCACATTCACAGTTGTGATTACTATCTGTGTCTTTTCATCCTCCCCCCCATTTATGCTTTTCTTTCTCCTCCCTTTCCCTCCTTACTAGTGCTTTGCCTTTGACCACCACCTCCCTCAGAACCTCTTCCCTTCTATTAAACCGTTCCCTTTTCTTTCCCTTTACCATTACTACTTCTTTCCTCCCTTCTATCCCCCCTTCCCTTTTCTTTCCCCTTTTCCCTCCTACTGTCTATAGGGCTAGTTAGATGTTTATACCTAACTGATTATGTTATTCCCTTTGTGAGCCAAATCTGATGAAAATAAGGTTCAAACAATGCTCATCTCCCTCCCTTCTTTCCCTCTGCTGTAATAGGTTTTTGTGCCTTTTCCTGTAATGTCATTTACCCTTGTCTTCCTCCTTCTTTTTTTTTCTCTCAGTACATTTTCTTACATCAGATTAATCCACCTACTTGTATCTATTTAACCCACTTGATTAGATTTTTTTATCATTACATCAAAGTCAACTTATATCCACCCCCTTTATGTATGCCTCTTGAACATGGTGTAATAACAATACAATTCTCAAGAGTTATAAATGTCATCTTCCCTTTTAAGGATGTAAACAGTTTGCCCTTATTAACAATATGTTGTATTTTTTCTGTACCATTTACCTTTTTATGTCTCCCTTGAGTCTTGTATTTGAAGATCAAATTTTCTGTTAAGCTCTGGTCTTTTTAATCAGGAAGGTTTAGAAGTCCTCTTTTTCATTGAATAAATCCATCTCCTCCCCTGAAAAATCAAACTAATTTCCCTGGGTAGTTGATCCTTGGTTGTAATTCACCCTTCTTTGCCTTATGGAATACTATATTCCATGCCCTACGGTCTTTTAATGTAAATGCTGAAAGGTCCTGTGTAATCTTGACTGTGGTTCCATGATATTTAAATTGTTTCTTTCTGGTTGCTTGTAGTATTTTCTCTTTGACCTGGAAATTTTGGAATTTGGCTACTATATTCCTTGGTGTTTTCAATTTGGGATCTCTTTCAGGAGGTGATCAGTGGATTCTTTCTATGGCTATTTTACACTCTGGTTCTAGGACCTCAGGGACGTTTTCCTTTATGATTTCCTGGAAGATACTGTACAGGCTCTTTTTTTCATCATGATTTTCAGATAGACCAATAATTTTTGAATTGTCTCTCCTGGATTGATTTTCCAGGTCAGTTGTTTAACCAATGAGGTATTTTATGTTTTCATCTGTGTTTTCATTGTTTTGTTTCTGTCTGAGTGATTCTTGCTCTCTCATAGAGTCATTAACTTTCATTTGCCCAATTCTAATTTTTAACAAATTGTTTTCTTCTATTAGATTTTGTACCTCCTTCCCCATTTGGCCAATTGTATTTTTTAAGGACTTGTTTTCTACAGTTGGTGTTTGCCTGCTCCACCACCTGGGTTTCAGGATCTCCTCCTGGTATGAGGAGGTGGGGCTTTCCCCTAGCTTGCTGGGACACCTTCTGTTCTGTACTGATTCCCTTCTCCTGCAGCAAGAGGGTCCTTTCCCATTATTCCCTCAATCCACCTTGGCTGGAGGACTGCTGCATCCCATCTTTCTTATGGTACAGCTGTTCCAGGGTTTTTCCTTGGGTGATATTTTCTGGGTTTTCAGAGGTTAATATGGGAGGGTAAGAGTGACTTGCCTCTCACTCTGCCATCTTGGCTCCTGGAACCCTAATCTGGTTTTTAAGGAAGTATTATCTTCAATTTTTTGCCTCCTTTATTAAGATTTTGATTCTCTTTTGTGAGATTTTCTCACATCACTCTCAATTCTGTTTCAAATTTTTTCCTCTACTTCTCTTATTTGTTTTTTTTTTAAATCCCATCTGAACTCCTCCATGGGCTGAGACCAATTCATACTTTTTTTTCTTTGAGGGTTTGAATACAGGAATTTTGACTTTCTCGCCTTCTTCTGAGTTTGTATTTTGATCTTCCTTGTTCCCATAGTAATTTTTTTTTTGTGGTCAGAACTTTTTTTCTGTTGTTTGCTCATTTCTGCACACTATTTCTTGACCTTTAAATCTATGCTAGAATAGGGCTCTGCATCCTAATGGAGAGGACACTGACCTAAGCTTCAGGGGTTTTCTGCAGCTGTTTTCAGAGATAATTCTGGGGACCTATAAGTTTTTGGCTCTTCCAAGGTGGTATGATCTATGGAAATGTGTACTGTGCATGGGTTTGTGAGTGACCAAAAGCAGTCTTTTCAACCTTGGAACTGTGAACAGGGTCCTTGCTCTCCTAAGGCTGAAAGCTCAGCTGTGCTAGTGCTCCTCCTCACACTAAGATTAAGACCCAGGTCTGTGACCCAGGACTATGACCCAGATCTAAGTATAGGCAATGCAACCAAGTCCTGCCCCTGAAAGGGACCCCTGTAAATCTCCTTCTGACCACTTCAATCCACTTACCACCTGTGGGCTGAGAGGTCTGGAAACCACCACTGTTGCCACTGATTCAGTCTCACCAAGGCCTGTTCCTGGTTTGCTGGGGCCTAGTCTGTGCTGTTGCAGCCTGAGATGGACTGTGGTTTTTCCTAACCCTGGTGCAACAGACCTTTCCTGTCAGCCTTCTAAGTTGTCTTGGGCTAAAAATTATTTCATTCTTTATGTCAATCTTTTTTTTTTCACTTTAAAAAAACTTTTAAACATTTTCTAAGTTCTGCTGCTCTAGAGTTTGTTTAGATTTATTATTTAAAGGGATTTGGAGGAGAGCTCAGGAGAGTCCTTACCTTTACTCAGCCATATTGGCTGTTTCCAAAAGTGTTGAATTTCGGTGTGATCTCCTCATGTTTCCTTGTATCCCTGTAGTCACTGTTGAAGAAAGATTTTATTAGTTAGAAAGATTTATAAAACAGTAATTCCATTAATTATGTCACATTCTGATTGTTTTAAGTTGTAAAATTAGCTGGGTTTATGCTTTTCTATAATCTAGTTTATCTGTGAACAACGTTACTAGGAAGTTTCAAGAAGAATGTAGCAATGGCAGCGTTTTGATGGAATGGATCACATATTTTCCCTCAACATCTTCAGCCCTACTTCTACACTATCTCTCTGTCAAATATGGGAAGTCCTAAAGAAGAATCAGCAGATGCAGTCAATAATAAAAAAAGGGACAGAGATAAAGATTAAACTATTGTGACATTGCAGAGAATGAGGATGGAAACTCATCTTATATATGGACAACCAAAGAGTCACAGCTATTTGATCTTCATTTCTGTGTATCATTTTTTATCTTCCTGATATTCATTGATAAGACAATTATAACAGAGATTTGGCAAGTGTCCAGATCACATAATATGAAATTCAATATTAATATTCAGCCAATAAATATTTATTGTGTGGAAGATTCTAGGAAATTGCTTCCTGGAGTTTGAAGAATGGAGCATGGGTGGACATTCTGTATTGGCCTACTATGTAATTGAGAAAAGCTTTTCACCCTTGGCTGCATTACCAGCAGTATCAGGGCTTGAAAACTGCCTGACTCAGCACTTGCTGTGGATTTTAAGGCATTCTCAACTGAGAGATAAGGTGACTCTACTGAAAACATACAGTATGTGGGGATGGCCTTTGGGTTGCCTTCTTTCCCTTGCCACTAGACCATATGGTCCCTAGAAATGGGCCTGTGAATTTGTCCTTTATTCTTTTATGTTCTAAGTGAAAAGAGTAGACTCTGACCCATCTAAGGACCTCAAGTCATATGGACCCAGGAGTCCAGGAATCTAGTCCTGGTGTTGGAACCAGTCCAGTTTCTAGGTCTCAACAAACAAGTGACTCAGAACTCCAGCCCAGCAGGAGCTGGCACCAATGCCAACTTTTTATATGAACTTTGCAAGATGAGTACTATGTAGAAACTGAGCTAAATGCTGGCCCTAATCCTAACCCCAGAGACTGAGGTCATGTAGCAGGGGTTATGCCTACAAGTTTTTCTTCTTATGTCTTTCCTTTAAAAAAATAATTTATGGAATAAAACGAGCATTTCCATAGCATAGTAAAATAAAGACATGATTGTACATGAAACTGTAAATCTACTATGCGCAACTTGCTATCTCTTTCAAATATACAACAAAATTACCATGTAAATTTCTTTTATTTTCTTCCTGCCCTGACCCCCTGTCTTAGAGATGGCTAGATCTTTTCAATAAATATTACTTCGTAAAAATTATCTCATGTTAAGTCTGAATGGAACTAGAGTACAAGCAGTGGTGTGCAGGTAAACGTCTAACAGGTGAAAACATTTACTCACAACAATTTTTAAGTTTAATCTGTATTATTAACATTTTCTTCATCATTTTTCTGAAGTGTAAGCAATCAACAAAATGATAAATCAAGCAATGATTTGTAGCATTTGCTCATTTCTGGTGTAAATGCTTACCCCCAAAATTTAAAAATTGTTTAATTGGAACTGATTGTATCTGGTTACAACACATGCTTGGACTAGTCATTGGAACCCTAAAATGGGAGGGGACACAGCCAATTGTGGATTGAGTTAGTGGGAGAACAGAGACTCAATATCCTTAGGATACTTGAGAATCATGAGAGATGTAAAATGTAGTAGACCTGTCCCTGAAGGAATAGACACAGAGTCAACCTTGTTACACAGTGAAAGAACATCCCTAAGTTTTAGTCATTGCCACTGAAAATGGTACAAAACTTTTAAGAAATGAATAAATGACATAGCTAGAAATCGCTTGTTTATTACAATATCTCAACTATTTTTATTTAAAATAAATGAGTCAGTCATGGGAAAACTGTCAAAACATCTTGACCAAAATTGAAATTAGTCATTTCAGTGCCTCAGGGAACCATTCTTGGGACAAGCAGAGCCAACTGGGACAAGCACCATTACCATGAATCATATCCTTGAAATAATTTTGAAATTCATGAAATGAAAACAATTCAAGAAATGATTAAGACAAATTCAATAAAGCAAGAGAAAGAATTGGTTGCTATAGTGGATTAGGGGATAGAACCTTAAAGCTGGAGTGCATTTTTTGAGTAATTTAGTCCAGCCCTTAGCATTTGAGGAATTATGCTTTTTTTTTTTAATTCCAGGGGAGAGGTCTAAAAGGTGTTCTTTTTCAAACAGCATGAAGGAAGGGAGGCAAGGCACCAGGGTTATTCATAACTGATGAGAGAAAGTGTCACTGCCAAAATGACTGGATAGATGTTGGTTTGCTTCAAAAAGAAAAAGGGAAGGGGAAGGCCTAGGGGAGAGGAGAAAGTAGGGTGTGTCGAGATTATTTTTTTTCTTTTTATGGAACAAGGGGAAAGAGATAAAGAAGGCATAATCAGGCTACAGTTTACTGTTCCTACATGTAATCAGAGTGTAAACCATTTCTTCTTTGATCTTCAATTATCATCTAAGTAAAGTGTTCCCTCACATTTGTTTTTTAACTTTGATAAAGGAAAATGTGTTAAATTATCAGGTCTGGTCTTTTTTTTTCTGTCCTGGGTTCAAGTTCTAGTTACTCCATCCAATGTTTAAGTTCTTGACTTAAACATTCACCATTTCACTATCATTCTCCTTTCCCACCCCCTTAAAGACACATACACACACAGCCCTTGTATTTTTAGTTCTCTGTTGTTTTTTTTCATTGGATAGTGGCTTGAAATGATGAACAAATTTGTCTCAAAAGTTCTCATATTTAGCCCAGTCATACACTTTTAAGAGCAACCAGCTTCCTTGGGTTCTATGCATCTGTCAAAAGAGAAGGAATAAATCACTATGTAATCTTATATTTCCAATATAAAAGGTTTCCATAAGTCTTAGTGAGGTTTTAAGTTTTGATTTTATTAAGATTTCTGTGATAGCCTGTACGAATGGGTCCACTCAAAAAAATCTTATTATTAAAAATAAAAAAAAAACTCATACTTCTGTTATGTAATGGTAACAGTAATTTAAAAAAAGAGGTTAGAAGACGTATGGAAGTAGGGAAATGGTGCTAAGATTAGAAGAGTCTGACACCTCAGACACTTGATGCTTACTAGCTGTGTGACCTGGGGCAAGTCAATTAACTCCATTGCCTAGGCAAAAAACGAACAAACCAAATCAAACCAAAACAAAACTTAAATCCTTGAAGTGAGTATTTAGGGCAGCTAGGTGGCACAGTGGAGTAAGGAAGACCTGAGTTCAAATCCATCCTGAGACACTTGATCACTTGATACTTACTAACTATGCTGAGCAAGTAACTTAACCCCAACTGCCTGGGGAAAAAAAAAAGAGTCTGATACACTATTTGATTTTTTTTTTTTCCTATTTGTATTCTAGAAGCCTCCTAATGCATATTTTTGCCACAGGGCATCAAGGACTACTTGACAAGATATTTGAGAGATATTGTAAAAGAGATTAAAGTCAGTGGTAAAACTTGATTTTAGCTAGATTCCTTATTCTAGTAACAGCAGTGAAATGTCATTAGACTATTAAGTCCTATTCATTCAGATAAATTTGAAGAACACTATAGAAATCACATAACATTGATTAATCACTATGGGAATGGTGATGTATTGTTATTTTGATATTTGCTGCAAAACCAAATAGAATTAGGATCCCAAAACTCAGGTAATGTATGGGAGCTAGGGCAATACAGGTTAGAGAGCAAAATGCTGGAATTGGATTCATGAAGACCTTTATTCAAATATTTTCTCTGACATTTATTAATTATGAAAAAAAAGGTAAGTTACTTTAAGCTCTCTAAACCTCCATGCAGGAAGAATCTTCATTTCCATTAAAGTTACACTCTTGATTCATCTCCCTGGGATTTTGTCTACAGTACCATAGAATCCTCTTTTCTCTATAAGCTCCAGCTACCTCTGCCCTAATTCTCACATTATAAATATGTTCTTCCCCTAAGGCCTGATCTTATAATTTCCTAATTCCTCTCACAACCTCTAGTTTAAGAAGAAGGCCCAAACTAGTGGTGGGGAGCTTTCACAGAAAAAAAATGAACTTTGGATTCAGTCAAAGGGCTGCACTTGAGGACCTAGAGGGCGCCATGTGGCCTCAAGGCCACAGGTTCCCCACTTGTGGCCCAGACCAAAGAAGTCTTCATCCTTCTCCACACATTACTGCTGACATCTCCGCAGGATTTTGTTTACTATGCTCCCCTTTTTGGCTTGCCTACTTCCCTTTTCAGTTCTCTTTTAAATGTTGTCTTCGTTCTTAGAATATAAACTCCTTGAGGGAAAGGAGTGTCTTTTTATATTTGTATTTTGTATTTCTGTCTTTGTAAAGTGACTTGTTTATTAATGTTTGTTGACTGTTCTCTTTGTTGGTGTTTCCCTATCTGTAAAATGAGGATAACAATAATTGCTATATCTTTTTAAGAAAAAGAACAACTGTTCTGAAACTCATATGAAATAATGCAATTTGAAAACTTTATATACTATATAAAATTCCTATGATTGTTATTTTTCACACATTCTCAGAATTGGAAAGGTCCATCTAATATATTCTGCTAGTATCTAAATAAGCATCCTCCATACAACATCCCTAAAGATTGGCCATTTGGGTTCTTTTTAAATAGTTAAAGTAATGGTTTGATCACTACATAGATCAAAGATTTAGAGGTTTATGAGACCCTAGAGGTTATGTCCAACCTCCTCATTTTACAGATATATAGACAGAAGTTTTTAGAGATGAAGTGATTTATACAAGGCTACACATATAGTAAGTGGCAGACCTGGGATTTAAGCCCAGGCTTTTAGATTCCAAATATAGTGGTCTTTCCAATAAAATACATTGGCTTCTTGAGACAGTTCATTCCACTTTGGAACTACTTTGGCATAATGTTGTGCCTGGAATCAAGAAGACCTGAATTCAAATGTAGCCTCAGACACCTGCTGTCTGTGTGACCCTGAGCAGCTCATTTAACCCCTGTTTGCCTCAGTTTCCTCATTTGTAAAATGAACTGGAGAAGGAAATGGTAAACAATTCCAGTATATTTGCCAAGAAGACCCCAAATATGGTCATAAAGAGTTGGACATGACTAAATGGACTGAACAACAACAAAATAATTGTTAGAAATGTTTCCTTTAAGTCTAAATCTGCCTCTTGGCAACTTCACCCCTGACTCCTAGTTATTCTCCCTGAGGCTAAGCAGAACAAGTCTAATCCATCTTCTAAACGCATGTTTGAGAGATATAATTTCTGAGTAACTTAATCATTCTATAAATAATACTGGCATTTTAATAAATAAGGATGGTCTTTTGGCCATCTCTTTCTTAGACCAAAGACAATCATGGCACCAGGCTCATGGTTTATACACCCTTTTGAAAATGGAATGTTCTTGAGGGAGGCAATCAACTCTGATTGGCTAACAATGAATGAGAGAATGAACAATACAATGAGGGGCTGGACCTAAACTTTGATTATGTCATTTACTTCTAATTTTATGTTCCAGCCTTGGGAAATCCAAGTATATATCGCCACCCAAACCTGAGTAGAATAGCTATCTCACCTGGGTGAGTAGCCTAATTTCTTTATCAGCAATGTCTTTTAAGAGACTGAACTTTTAAAATCAGTTCTTTAGAAAAAGATCTGGATCTCCCCAAATCATTGGCAATTAATAATTATTTCTTTCACTTCCCTGCTCCAGGTTAATCATTCCCTCTTACTTTCAACTAACTCTGACATTGCCCAAGCTACAATCCTTTCATCATCCTAGTAACTATTAGTTGAAGCACTCCATTTTACTCTTTTTTTTTTTTGACAGTTCTGATTCCTAGGACTTTTCCTTTTCTTTATATCAAGCAAAAATCTACCTCCCTCCGATTTCCAGCCACCATTCCTAGTGCTGCATTCTGGACTCAAACAGAACAAATCAAATCCTTTTTCATATGACAGACCCCATATAAAATATTTGAAATTATTGTTGTCATTTATTGTAAATGAAAAATATCGTGTTTATTCCTAATTATATTATGAAACTCACAACACATCTTAGTTATGACTGACTTGTGCAAATTAATTGAAATGTTATTTTTTTATTTGTTTTGCATTCATAAAGGCATTTGAAATGGTATAGCAACATGGGACAGTCTTTCATTCCCATATATTTTCTTCTTTAATACAACAAATAAATTGAGGAACTACCCAGTTACATTGGTGGCATCACAAACACATACCTTAGGTACTCACACCTATTCACTTTTCATTTCAAAGCATTATCTATGGTAGTTGATAGGGATATGTATTATTTCACATATAATTTGACCTTTTAAGAATGAAATGATAAAGTTACCCTTGTTGGCAAATAGACATCTCTGAGAGCCATTATTTTTTGCAGAGGCTGTGCCTTGCATGTATTTCTGTTTATTTCAGCATCTGCTGATTTGAATGCGCACTGATAAAATTGATTTGGCAGGAGATCATCTCTGTTTCAGTGTCCCATCTAAGTTGTATTGTTGCTGTTTTTTTCTAACGATTTCTTTCTCTTTGGAAGAACACATAAATCAAAATCTCATTTCCATAAAAGCTAATTGTACATCTTATAAGCCTGCACCATTTGGGAGGCTGCTGTATGTGAGCAGTGGTGTGTATGTGTGTGTGTGTGTGTCTCTTATTTTCCTTTTCCTAAAAAGTCAATATGAGATGACAATTTGCTCAAGAACCCACACATGACAGATTTTCATAGTTCCATTATATCAGTTTAGGTGCTATATCCTAAATCTGATGAGCATAGTAATCACTGTAGAATGCAAGATTCTCAAAGGATTGCAGATTTCAGCAGGAAAGAGGAGCAGTTGCTGCTGGGAGATTCTGGAGAGTGCCAAATCACCCAAAAGCCTGTTCTGCAAAACAGCACTACTTTAATGTTCCAATAAAAGAGTAACTCTTTATGGGACGATGATTGTGCTTAGAACTGCATACCCAGAAACTGGTTTGAATCACATTTCAGGGCGACAGACAAAAATGCTAATATGTGAGAAAGGTAATTGGGGATGAGCAAAAAGCCGCTGGCACAGCATTGGCCCCTTAGCTACTTTGGTTCTTTTGGACCATTTAGTATTTTTCTTATTAAATACTAAAACACTAACTAGCGGGCACTATCTACCTCTTGAGGTTGTTGGGAGGATAGTACTTTATGAAATCTAAAGTACTATATGAATATGAGTTGTTATTATTACTATTATTCTACTTAGATATTAAATCTAGAGAAATAAAAACCATATAGAGGGTAAAAATGTCACAGAGTCATTGGGAATATCAATAAAAGAAGGTTCAACAAATTTTATGGGCAATTTATTTTTAGTGTGGAGAGTAAGGGGTACATTCTCAGCAAAATCATAAGATATCATTATGTGTAGATACATGCTCCAAAAAAAAAAAGTTTGAAAGGGGACATAAGCAAGGCAATATTGTTACTACTATATTAAATATAAAAGAAGCTTTCACAAGAGCAAACTACATAATAAGTTCACAAATTCATATGTAAGGTTCATTTTGGTATAGGATATTTAAAATTTTCATATTGCTTGATGATTGTTAAGTTCATAAAAAATTACCCTTTCTTAGCTTGACAAAGCTAAACAGTATTACCACATTGGGTTTTCTCATCACATACATATTCTACATTGCTATTTACAATGTCAAGGAAACTCTAAGAAGGATATCAGTATAGGAGGTGAATCTCTAGAAGTAAATTTGTAAGAAGACATGGACAAGAGTCTCAAAGGATGGTTATGAATAGATAGGTTGTGATCTTAATCATTGGAAGGGATATCCACTTTGATGAGATCACAAAATCATTGTCATGTTTGGTGGGTCATAAGGGTTAAGGGGTGTGAGGGACAAGGGAACAAATATTTGTCGTGTCTACTATGTACCAGGCACTATTACTGCATGCATTAACTAACAATGTGTCATTTGATCCTCACAACAACCTTGGGTTATTATTAGGTGATGTTATTATTTTCATTCTACAGTTGAAGAAACTGAGGAAAATAGAGATTAAGTGGCTTACTCAGGCCATACGGCAACTTAAGTGTCTGAGGCCAGATTTGATACAAGTCTTCCTTACCTCAGGCCTGACACTGTCTACTGTAACACTTAGCTGCCAGATATAACAAAGATAGCTAAAGAAGGAAAGGAAAGACAAGAAAGTACAATGGAAGTAACACCAGATTTGGAATCAGAAAACTTGGGTTAAAATCCAAACACTGCTATTTACCATCTATCTCTTCTACCTTACGCAACTTTATCATAGGCAACTAGGTGACACAGTGGACAGAGTTGCCAGGGTTGGATTCAGCAAGATCTGAGTTCAAATCTGGTCTCAGACACTTAATTGGCTATGTGATATGGGAAAGCCACTTTTAACCTTTGTGTACCTCAGTTTCCAGATTTCTAAAATGGGGATAATAATAATAGGAACTGCTTTCCTTTTTTTTTTTTTGAGAGAGGATCAAATGAGATAATAATTGTAAAGCACTTAGCACTGTTCCTGGAACATGGTAAGTGTAATATAACATTTATTATTATTATTATTAATTATTATTATTATTATTATTACCTCTGTGAGACTCATTTCCTCAACTGTGAATTGAAGCATTTGGAACAAGTAGACTCTTGGGCCCCTTCCAACTCTAAATTTACTGTCCTACAAAGAAAGGGGCCTGTGGCCCTATAGATTAAGGAGAAGGTTTGGGATATTGCTTTATCTGTAATGGTATCTGTAGTAGTGGATGTCCCATGTTGATACCTGTCTTTTACAATCAAATCAAATAAACAGATACTGATTCAGTGCCTATTAAATATAAGGCAAGTCCTTCATCTATATACTTACACTCCCTAGAGGAATTGATGCTAGAGAGAAATTGCCTTAATTTGCCAATTTCTTGACAATTAGAATATACTCTTCTGAGAAAAATTCAACCATTTCAGGATCAATTGTATCTATTTAGCTACTCTTAGTGATAGCTTCATATCAAATTGCACATTTTAACTCCTAAGTATTTGGAAAGAGGAACATAACAATGTAGTTTTGCCCTTCTCAACTCTAGCCATAATAATAGGAAATTAAAAAAAGAAAGAAGTAGCTACTTGGCTGAACTGAGCAGATGTTTATTATTAATAGAGTTGTAATAGGCCATGGCAAGGCCTAAAATCCATTACCTGGGTTTGAGCAGCACATTTCTGTGAAAAATACAGAATTTCAAAGTAGAGAGGGTTTCAAGAGAGTTGGAAGTTCAGGGATGCTGTTGACCAATAACAACTCCTGTAATATTGACAGTTAAAGTAGAAATGGATTTTTGTTTGTTTGTTTGACACATAATGGAAGGTTTAGTACAAGCAATGTGGCCCCTGGCATTCCCTGATCCTGTAAAATAAAATTTCCAAGGAAGCTCCTCCCATTCTCAGATTTAACTGATTCACTACTCCATGTTGTCAGATTTGCCACAACCTGAGAGAGAGAGAGAGAGAGAGAGAGAGAGAGAGAGAGAGAAGCCTTGTTGCTCAACTGAAGTTAACTAAGACAGAAATAGAAACAGACCTGGAAATGCCCACATGTATCCTTGCCCTATATCTGACAAATGTAACCCTACAAAGTGAACCCTCTAACTCTGATCCTCTGTTGGAGATCTATAATTTACCCTGGGTATGTCTTATTTGTACCTAGTTGTTGGCATATGGTCTCCCATTAGACTTTGGGCTCCTTGAGAGCATGAACTTTTTTTTTTTGAGGCAATTGAGGTTAAGTGACTTGCCCAGGGTCACACAGCTAGTAAGTGTCTGAGACTAGATTTGAACTAAGGTCCTTCTGACTCCGGAGCTGGTGCTCTATCCACTGCACCACCTAGCTACCCCTGGACTTTTTATTTGTATCCCCAGCACATGACATAGTGCTTGGAACATTGTAGATACTTAAAAAGTGCTTGCTGACTTGTATTCTTTTGTACCTCTTTCCTGTATCAGGTTGGTTATTCACTTCACCCTAATGCCTGAAATCAGGACAGTTGCCATCAGCCATCCACTATAAAGGCAAAAACTAACTAAATTCAAAATTCACTCATTCAGAATAATACTAATCCTTTCCTTCCCCAGATCTGAGATTTGTCCTAGTTCTTAAAAAACAGAAGGTGGGACGTTGTCTCCAACAATTCTGAGATGTTAAGAAACAGGTTATAATTCTATAGCCTAGAAAATAATTTGAGTAAATTGGAAGTAATGGGAATATCAAATTGTCTTTAAGCTCTACTTTGCTTCAGTAATATTCACTCTTTTTGGCGTGTAGAACAGTAGGTAGCAACTCTTGGTTCCTTTCTTGGCAAGTGGAGAAGCAAGAATCAGCATCCTCTTCCAATCTTTTTCTTTTCTTTTCCTTTCTTTTCTTTTTTCTGTTCTATATCCCTTTGTTTGGAGAATCTCACAAGGCAAACCCACTTTTGTCCAGAAGTACTAATCTAGTTCCACCAAATTTTCATCTATAATTGTCATTCTAGTAATAGCTGATATTTTTATATCACTTTAAGGTTTACAAAATGCTTCATGTACCACGATTCATTTGCATTAATGAGTCCAAAAATGCCTATGTGTCTGTCTTGGGGGGTTACTGTTAATAAGTGTAACATCCTCAAATTTATTTGTTTTTGATGGTTTTGCATATTGGTACTAAGTTAGAAATTTTCCCCAAAGTCCTCATGGAATACTTTTCTTTTCACAATACATTCTAAAACATCCATTAAAAAATGAGTACAAGATATGTACTGAAATGTAGACAGGGAAACAGATGATTAAATCTTGGTCAGTAGATAAAATAATATATTAGGTTTATAAGATTTTAGACTTTAGAGATTATCTAATTCAGCTTCCCAATGGTACAGATAGGAAATTGAGTCCTCCAGTGGTTAAGTGATTTGAAACAAATGAGTACAGCATAATTTGATGATAAATATGTTGCATGCAGTTGAAATACTAAAATGCTTGATCAGATAAAATGAAGAAGTATGTAGCTGTGCAGATGATTTATAGAAAATGCACAAAACTGAGGAACAGCAACATACAATCAGCTAATTTAACAAATGCATCTGGGATGACTTTGCATGCTCATGATGTCCTTTCTGTGGAAATAGACAATGCTCCTGTTCTGACCTTAGAAGTCAAACTCATGAATATAATTGTGTCTTTTTTTGTCCTATGAGCAGGTTGCCATTTTTGACCAATTGGACCTGTATTATTGTGACTATTTTAGAACAGCATAGAACAGGTGTTTGATGATTATGTCAAATTAACAATAAATTCATTTTAGTAATAAAGTGAAATAATATCATTAACAGCCAGAATGAACATTCCAGAATGATACATTTTACTCTGCCAATATCAATTTCAATGTTACATTTTGATGATATTATTCTTATTTTCATTTTTATCATCATCATAATCATTGTCATTATTTAACAGTATGTTCCCTACTTATATCTTCAATTATACATTTTATTTAGTCTTTAAATGTCTGATGAGTAACTTAAAATGGTAGGAAGCAATCACAAAATTGGAACAACTGTGGAAGGGACCATTGAGCATATTTAGTCCAATCCCATTATTTTTAGATTAATGAACTAAGGCTCAGATACGGTAAATGCCATTAGACTGCTCCTTTGGAGCAGGAACTACTTGTCTGTTTAACAGAGGTGAAGGATTTGTATCCCCAGTGTTTAACAGAATATTTGGCACAGAGTCAGTGCTTAATAAATATTAGTTGACTTACTGACTAAAATCTATGTCATCACATAGGATACTATAGAAGCAATGCCTTTCATTATTTTCACAAAAAGATTGAGTATATCTAATCTTCATTTTTGTTCAGATAAGGGAAGTTTTATGGCATGGCTGAATATAATTTGGGATCCAGAATCAGGAATACTCGGGTTCAAATTCTGCCTTCATCACTGGCTGTGTGACCCTGGAAAAGTAATTTAATTTTCTGCACCTCAGTTTGCTCAAATTGAGGTGGTTCAATGCAATGGAATTGGGGGTATATTTAAGGGCTAAATCCATGATCCTGTTATCTTAAAACATAGGTTCGAATCACATCTCAGATACTTACCAGGTATGTGACTCTGGGAAAGTCATTTTACCTTTCTTGGCCTCCATTTTCTCATCTATAAAATGGGAATCTTAACAATAATTATCATAAGGTCTACCACTTACCAATGCAGAGTTGTTATGAGCATTAAATATAATTTATTTAACACAGTTTGCCAACCAACCCTAAAGCTATACATAAATGTCAGTAGTGATGATGATAATTTAGTGGGTAATACAAATCATATCTTTCACACCCACACCTGCTGCCTAGAATCAGAAGCCTTTGGCAGAAGCCAGACAAATTCAAATTAAACACACACATAGTATAAATTGCAAAGCAGAGATCATTTGCAATGGAAAATCTTGGCAAAATGAATCATTGAGCAATTTCTGACCAGCCACATCTTTAAATCCCTGTTATAAAGTCCAGCCTTTGCAGAACAATTGCCTAGAGCTGTAATTAAGGCTGAGGGAATGGTATCCCTGGTCAGCCATTATTTTGGAGCTGGGCTATGTAACAATCAAGACACATAAGTAATTATACTAGTACTGTCTTAAAAGTTATTTGGACAGTCACTATCTGTGTGATATACTCTTATTCCGTGTCTCTTGATTCTGCCTTTACCCTTCTCATACCATGGCCTTTTCCTCACAATTTTTTCTAACTCTAATATTTCCTTTCCCTTATGAACAACACACCCTTCTATCTTTCTAGTTCCTTAATTCGTGTTGTCCAGACATATCACCCACAAAGTCCTTCTCATTTCTCTCTTTGAGTTTCCTCAGCTCCCCATGCTCATCCCTATTTATCCTAACATCTCTCTTCAGGTTCTATTGTCCCCTTCCTGTCCCTACCACTGAAAACTTCAGGAGACTCACTCTAAGATTAAAATACTCCCTCCATCCTCTGTCCCTTCCTCTTATTTTCCTTTTGCTACCTTGTATTAATTGTAACCTGGCTTTTCCCATAAGAATTCTATATATTGGCTTATCTTAAACAAACAAACAAAAGAAAAAAATCACTGACTTTAAGGATCTTTAAACTCAATTTGAATATTTCCAGGTCTACTATACTTGACATATCCCCTTGCGTAGTTACGGCTTAAAGCTTAGTATCCCTCCAAATGTCTCTGCATCTATTATCATAAACTCTGATGTCCTGTTTTTATCACTTGCTCATTCTGCCTAAATGAGTCATGGTTCTCACTGTGACCTTTGGTTTTCTTTTTCCTCCCAATCTTTCTCTCCTCTTCTACTCTCAGCATCTTACTCCTCAGATCCCCTTCTTTACATGTTACTCAATATCATTTACTCTTTCCCCTTTTGCTCACTATCCTTTTGCATTATGCAACTAAATATAAAAGAGTTAATGTCCAAGAACAACAGTAGAATATTATTGGTTCATTCTTTTGTAATTGCTAGTTGTGGTCATACTCCATAGGCTTATATCCCTACCAGAATGCACAAAGACACAAAATTCTACAAAGTAAAAGTTACCATTCTAGGTACTGGAATTGCCATGAGTATAGGTTACAGATACAGTTGTTTATTAGCCTTTCATTCAATTCAACAAGTATTTATGAGGTACCTAGAGTCCAAGTTGCTCTTTCATTCCCAAAGGCTTCTCAAACTCAGGTTCAAAATTGAATTTCTTCTCTTTCTCCTAAAGTCTTTCCCCTTTCCAACTTCCATTTTACTTTTGAAAATCACTATCTTTCTTATTGCCAAAGTTCTAGGCAATGAGGACAGAAAGATAAAAATAAGACATCATTTACCTTCAAGGGATTTACATGCTATTAGAAGAATATGGCATTAAATATAAATAGCACATATAAATTAATTCCAGCAAGAAGGAAACAATCCACCTCTAAAAGCTGCTCGTACTCTACTTGGTAAGCTGTGCAGAAACAAAAATAGTACAAAAACAAAAATCAACTCCATCCATTAAAAAACTCACATTGCAATTGTAAAAATTGTAGAGATGACATGTAAAAAACTATATATGCATAAAATCTATAGAGTAGATGGGAGGTAATCACAGAAAGAAAGTTACCATCTGATAGAGGAATCAAGGAAGGCCTCCTAAAGAGGGAAAGATTTGAAATACCTTGAAACAAGTCAGAAAATGAAAAGGCAGAGGTGAGGGGGCAGAAAATTCCAGGAATGGGGGACAGTTTAGTGCAGACACAGAAACAAAGGAGTGCTACATCTGAAGGACAAGTAGGTCAGTTTTTCTGAATCTCAATAGGTTAGAAAGGGAATGAAGTATAGAAATCTTGGATATATAGGAAGGAACTAGGTTATGAAGAGATTTAAATGTAAAAGAGAGGATTTTATATTTGATTGTAAAGTTTTAAGGAGACAACAGAGTTTATTGAGTAGGAGTATGACTTTAAAAGACATGAGGTATGGGAAAATCACTTTGGCAGTTGACTGAAGGATGATGAGATACTTGAGAAATGGACACTTATTTGTAGATTATTGCATTAGTCCAGGCAAAAAGTGATCAAGGCCTCAAACACAGTCAGAGCTGCATATGTGGAAAGAAGGGAATATATACAAAAGATGGAGTGAAGGTAAAAATGACAAGATGTGGCAACAGATCAGATATGTAAGGATGAGAGTAAAAAAAATATGCAAGATGGCCAAGTTGCAAACTTGGGCAACTGGGAGGAAGGCTATTTCCTTGATAGTAATAAAAATAATAAAAAATAATAATAATAATAGAAACAGGAAATAACATAAGTAATAAGAGTTTGTTTTTTTTTCATTTTTTGGGTTTTTTTGGTAACTTAACAGTAAAAGGAAAGTTTAGAGGAGATGGTTTAAGGGAAAGATTATGAAATTGGTTTTGGACACACTGAGTTTGAGGTTCCTCTAAGACATCCATTTTAAGACAAATTGTGGTATATGAACAGTACGCAATACTATTAGCCTGTAAGATATAAAGCAAAAGATGATTTCAAAGAGAAGCGGAAAAATATGAACTGATGCAGAGTGAAGTAAGCAAAATCACATAAACAATATGTACTGTGATATCACTATTATGTAAATCTGGAAGGTTTTTATAAATTGATAAAAAATTAAAGGAGCAGAACTAGAATAATTTAAACAACAAACTATAAAAACAAGTTTCAAATCCGCAAGAACTATGACCAATAAAATAAACATCAATTATTTGAAAGGATCACTGAGGAAATATATTATTCACTTTCTGAAAAAGAGGCAATAGATTTAGGGAGCAGAATAAGATGCGTATGTGTGTGTACAATGAGGGAATTTGTTTTGCTTAACTATGCATATTGATACAAGGAATTTATTTTTCTTCTCTCCTTATTCAACTAGGTAGGGAAATGGGAAGGAGAGAAAATAGATTTCTGTTAGGTTTTTTGTTTGTTTTAACAGAAAATTTATTGGTACATGTGGGATGTTGCATGAAATTTGAAAATGATGAGATCAATGTACTGCTAGTTTTATATAATTGTTTTCCTTTATTAAAAGAGATGTTCTTGGATAGAGGTGATCTGTAAATATTTTCAATTTGAAAGCAAAATCCATCAACATTCTTTTTTAATTAGTTGGTCATGTGACACTATATGTAACTCCAAAGAGAGATTACAGCTGGATATATAGAATTGTAAACAACTCCATGGAGATGACAACTGAACCCATAGGAACTCATGAGATCACAAAATAAGAAGACCTTATAGAACAAGAGATCTTAAGCATTTTTAAATAATGGACATCTTTGGAAAACATGGCATAGCCTATGGGCCCCTTCTCTGAATTATTTTTTTTTATAAATTCACAAAATAAAATACATAGGATTGCAAAGGAAAGAAACTACATTAAAAACAGTTATAATAATGTTGCTCAAAAGTTCATACAGCCTAAGTTAAGAACTCTTTGTAGAAGTGGAAAAGAGAAGCAGGTCCAGGATAGAGTCTTTGTGGACATTCAGTATTATTGGGCATGAAATGGATGAAAAATCAACAAATTAGATTGACCAGTGGTCAAATTGATAGGAAGAATACAAAGGGAGAGCAGTGTCTTGAAAATGCAGATAAGAAAATATATAGGAGAGAAGCAGATAAACTATTTAAAATTCTGCAGATGTCAAAAATGATGAATGAAGAAAAGACCATTAGACATCAATTAAAAGATCATTAGTAACTTTGGAGAGAATAATTCTAGTTTAAAGATGAAGTCAGAAGCCATATTGCAAAGTTTTGAGGAAAGAGAGAAGAAAAAGAAAGTGGACCCACCAAGTTTAGATATACTTCTCAAACACTTTAGCTAAAAAAACAAAATAATATATGAATATAGTCATTGAGGATCATAATATAAACAGAAAGGTTTTTTAAGGGTAGAGACAAAGATATGTTTCTAGGCAATAGACAATGCTCCCATATATAAGGCTAAATTAAAGATAAGCATAGGAATGATAGTAGAAGCAATCTGCTGCAGCACACTGGAGGGGATGTCATGAAGGGTGCATATAGAAGGGGTTGCATTGATAAGGCTATGGAAAAATCTACAAAGTTGGGGAAGATATCTGAATAATGTGAGATTAGGAAGAGGAAAGAATAAGCTCATGAGGAATGGTCTCATTTTTTTTTTCTGTGAAATATGACACTAAGTTCTTAGCTGAGGAGATAGGACAATGAGTTTGCCAGGAGAGACTTGAGAAGAAATGAGAATATTTGGAACAGCTTATGAGAAAAGTAGAATTGTAATGACTTAGGGAGGAGTAGAAGGATTGCTTGAGTGTAGTGAGAACCCTATTGAGAATAGGTAAATAAGTTTGTGGTGGGCCCATTGATCAACTTTGTGATTTCCTCCAGATCAATTTAATAGCACATGAAGAGAAGTAAAGGAAATGCATGTCAGAATTATTTTGGAATTTAGTTTTAAAAAGCTATAATGAGGGTTAGGATAAGGGGACAAAGAGTTTCAAGAGTAGGGGATAGTGTGGTATTAAACTTATTCATCAGTGAATAAAGATTGGGAAGGTAGGAGAGTGTAATTGCTGCAAGTGAAATGGCCTAGGAAAGATGTAAGTAGTAGAGTAAATGAAAGTCACAATAAGGATAAAGAATGTAGCTAAGATGATAAGTCGTTGGGAAATATAGGATGATAAAATATTAAGTTCAGATAGAGGAATGTTGGCTTTTGCAACATGGAAGTAGAATACTTGTGGTGATTTAAAGGTTCAGAGTATGCTCATTTCTATGTGTAGCTGAATTTGAGTAGAGGAATAAACCGTGGGGATTGAGTAATTTTGGGGACTGAGAAATTTGAATATTTGAAAGAGCACCTATAATTATATCAAAATCCCCTATAATGAGAATGAGCAATGAACTGAACTCGTTGAGGAAGGAAATAGCTTGAAGAGGAAGTTGACTAGATGATAGCCATAAGACTCTGAATTGGATGATAAATTTGGATAGAAAAACCTCAGAGGAATAATTGCTGAGTGATAGTAGTAACAGGATATTTGGGAAATGGCAATGGGAAAAAAGGAGTATTCTGCAACCAGCGAGTCTTGAATATTAGGCAGTGCAACTAGCACTAGAACATATGGCAAGGGAAATAGTATTATCAAGATGGACAAAGGTCTTACTGAGTGCCAGAAGACTGAAGAAGTGAGGAAAGAAGAGTTGTATGCATTTCCATAACTTGTTATCTCTTGAAATGTCCTTAATTTTTACCACCTTAATTTTTTAACCCTTATATACCTTAAATTTTACCACCAATCAACAGAAGTTAAGAAAATACTATGCCTGGAAGGTTTCACATTCCTTCTAAGACTTCAAAATACTTCCAAAAATGTCTACTTCTTTTTCCTCAGTCTTTTAATCTGGCTCATTCCCTTTCTCATTCTAGGGTCTCTTTCCTGATCTTCTAACAATTTTTTCTCCTCTTCTTGAAACTGCTACCTCAAAACAGGGGGAAAATAGTAAGCTTTGAAAGGCAGGGAAAATGAAAGACTTGCATTTAAAAGCTGATTAATTTTATTTTTCCATAAGCCAGATGGTTTTTCTGTTCTTTTCTTCTTGTCCTTTATACATTTGTATGTGTGAAACAGGTATTATGTAAGTGAATGTGAGAAGAGGGAACTTTATCCGTCAGCAAACCATTGCCATGCATTTTATCCCAATTACCTATTTTAACATTTTATTTTAACATTCATTTCAACATTTCATCAGTAGAAGAGGGCAAACTGGATTATAAAGAAAATGTTGAAACCACCCCATGGAATGTAACCTTCTCATAACGTGATTTAAGCCAGAGGATCTATCTTTGACATCTAAGGCAAGAACTAACTAGCATAATAATCATAACATGAAACTATTATTAGGTACTCTAGTGTATAATCTTCAGTTTTTCTATTAACAAAGTACATTAATTATTCTGATCAGAGATAGGGATGTAAAAGAAGTAGGGCATGAGTAAAGAAGATTCAGTCAAGAAGATAGTATTGGACAAAATGGTTTGAATTTGGGTGCCAGGATTTAAGATGGGAGGATAAAGGGTATATTTAACCAGGACCAGGAAGAATTTATTTGCCAGGAGACTTGCAGATCAGACCAAGAGACATTTGAAGTGAAAAGGAGAATGGACGAGTAAGAGGAGGAGGTAGAAGAGAGGCAGACACAGACACAGACAGAGAGACAAGAAGAGAGACATAGAAAAAGAAACTGAGACAAATATAGAGACAAAATTCCTATATATAAAAAGTAATGGAAAGAAGAAGAGGAAGAGGAAGAGGGAAAGCATAATGCCATGGTAACAGAATGTCATAAATGCCAGAATGTTCTTGTGGCAGAATAAAAGTGGCTGAGAAACCTCATTGAATAAAATCTGTCAGGTGTTTAGGTAGCAGAAGAAACACTTACCTCAATAACTGACCTCAGAATTCAAATTAAGCACACACTAGATGTTATTTGAGTTTCCTAGTCAAGCATATGAACAATTTAATGTGGACAAAGGGACCATATGATTATAGATCTAAAGCTTTAAGGGACCTCTGGACATCAAGTCCAACCCCTTCATTTTACAGGTGAGGAAACTGAAGCCCCAGGGAAGCTGTGGCTAAAAGACACCAATTATTCATATTTCCATGTGGTTTCACCTAGTTTTCCTTTGCTGAAAACCTCTGGTTGGTGTGTAATAGTCATAGTAGTAGCAACAATGCACAATTTTTATAATACTGACAGCACCTTAAAGCACTTTAAATTTTACAGAGTGCTTCAGAAATATCATCTCATTTTATCCTCACAATAAAACTGGAAAGTAGATACTGGCATTATTCTTATTTTACAAAAGAAGAAACTAAGTCATAGAAAGATTAAGTGATATACCTATGTTGAGACCTCCAGCAAGTGTTTGAGGGAGGATTTTTTAAAATTATTAATTATTTTTAACAGTCTTTTAATTTTTTTAGTTCCAAACTCTCTTTCTCCTTCCCACTCTCTCCTCCACGCACTGAGAAGGCAAGAAAAATGATATCAATATACATGTGAAATCATGCAAAACATATTTCCATATTAGCCATATTGCAAAAAAAGGAAAAAATGAGAAAATTATAATTCAATTTATACTCAGAGTTCATCTGTTCTCTTTCTTGAGGTGGATTGCATTTTTTTCATGAGTCTTTTGAAATTGTCTTGGATCAGTGTATTTATCAGAGTAGCCTAGTCTTTCAAAGTTCATCGTCATTACATTATTGTTACTGTGCAAATGATCGCCTAGTTCTTCTCTCTTCATTTTGCAGCAGTTCATATAGGTTTTTCTGTTTTTTTTCCCTGAAGCCACTCTGCCATTCCCCAATCAATGAACATCCCCTCCATTCCCAGTTCTTTGCCACCACAAAAAGAGCAGATATAAATATGATCTCTACATATGTTTTTTTTTTCTTTTTTCTTTGATCTTATTTGGATACAGACCTAGAAGTGATATTGCTTATTCAAAGGGTATGCACAGCTTAATAACCTATTGGTCATGGTTTCAAATTGTTCTACAGAATGATTGGACAAGTTCAGTGCAAGTTCATTACACTACACAAACTTCAAAAGTTTATTAGTGTACCTATTTTCCCTCCTCCCCTCCAGCATTTATAATTTTTAATAAATGTAAGGTTGTACATTAGAATTGTTTTGCTTTACTTTTCTCTAATCAATGATTATTGAGAGCATTTTATATGACTATAAATAGCTTTGTTTTCTTCTTATGAAAAGTGATTTATCAACAGGGGGATGGCTTATTTTTATAAATTTGATGCAATTCTCTATATATTTAAGAAATTAAACCTTTAGCAGAGAAACTTCCTGTATATTTTTTGAGATTGATTCATTTCCCCCCAATTTTCTTTACCACTCTTTTCTCTTTCTTTAACTCTTCCTAGAATTACTGTTGGGTTTGTGTCCAATTAGCAGTTTTCTTTCAGGCTTTGGCTGTAGCTTTTATTTTTAAATTATCTTCTTCTGAGTTTGTGCCTTGGTCTTCCTTGCTGCCACAGTATCTTTTTCTTCTCTTTTCTTTTTTTGTTTGTTCACTTTTGTGTAGAGGTACTATCCCAAGTTTCAGGCTTTTTGTACTGATATTTTCAAAACTAGGTCTGGGAGACTGCAAGTTTTCAGTGGTTCCAAGGTGGTGAGATCTTGAGAGAGGTATGATTGCTGCTCTCCCAGTCTGCAGTGTGGTCTTTACACAGGAATGCCCCTACTCCCGCTCCCCTGCAGTCACAAGTATTATTCCTCCTATGGGCATGGAACTATGACCAGGGACCCTGCTCCCTTGTGACAGACATCAAGTGCTTCTCCCAACTCTCGAACAGCAACCCAGAACTGTGTATGGGCAATAGAGTTCCAATCAGCACCAGCTACAGCCAATGCCAGCAAATTATCCCTGTAATCTCTTTCTGACAAGTTATCTGACATGACTACTCTCCCTGTACCAACAGTTCCCAATGCTGCTGCTGGTGCTGCTTCAGTCACTATTGCTATTGCCCTGTGTGTAGCCTCTGGATAGGTCTCCACACTAGTGTCACAAATTTCTCCTGCCAAGTTCCTAAGTTTTCTTGAGTCAGAAAGATGTCTCACCCTGACTTTTTGTTGGCTCTGGACTTCCAAATTCAATTTAAGTTGTTATTTTAAAGGTGTTTGGAGGGAAATGTTGAGATAACTCAGCTGGGTTGCTGCCTTCAATCCACCATCTTGGTTCTGCCCACCCTGCCTTCCCCTCCAGGAAGTATTTGAAATCATATCTTCCTAATGATCCAATAATATCCATTGTACCACCTAGCTGTGTCTGTTAAAGTTCTGTATCACTTTAAGGAAAACAAAGCATTTGCCTCACAATAATCCTTTGAGATGAGTGATCAAAGTCTCTTACAGAGGAGAAAATAGAGACCTAGAGAAATGAACTGTTTTGACAACCTCACACAGTTAATGAGTTGCTGAAGTCCTAGCTCAAATGTAGGACTCATTTTCAGTGCATGTTGTCTTTCACATTATTGTTTGTTGGATTGTTTAAATCCATCCCACTGAGGAACTTTAAGCCTCTATGAGCTTCTTTGCCAACTTGGCAGTACTTTCAGAGGATGTTTTTCCAATATTCATTTTTATGGAAGATATTTACTGAATCACTTTGACATATTATCTAGTCTGGAAAATACTAAAAACAACTAACATTTATGGAGCACTTTAAGGTATACAAAGCACTTACCATGGGTTAGAGGTATAAGGAACACTAACACTATTTCACAGATGAGGAAGCTGACACCCTAGAGCCTATGGAATTTATCTAAGACAGCAGAGATAGGAAATTATTAGATACTCATTGTGATACAGCATGTATGATATTGATCTAAACTAGGTTTACCACTAACTCCTCAACTCCTTTTCACTTTTTCTAGTAGTTCTTGTCAAATAAGGCATGTTTCCCTGAATAGTTTGTGTTCTTGAGTTTAACAAACAGTAGGTTGCTGATTTTGATGCTTTCTTATTTTTGCTTATCTAGTCTGTTCCTCTGACTTACTTTTTTTATAACCAGTATAAAATAATGTTTCCCCCCATCTGGGAAAAAAACAAAAACAAAACAAAGCAAAACAAAAAACTACAAACTAAATTCTGGCACTCAGAGTCATTTACAATCTGACATTTTACTTTTTCAACCTGATTTTATAGAACTATCTCCACACACTTTATGCATCAGCCTAATTAGGCTATAGCATTATGAAACAATGTATTTAATAGCTTAAAACTATGCTAGGACTTTTGTCACACCCTGTATAATGTGGAATCTAGAAGTACTATTCCTCTTCCATTCCTACTCTTTTTTTTCTCCTTCCTTTATCTCAGAATTTTAGACCTTTTGTTCCATCAAATGAATTGTGTTATTTTGAATAGCTCTAAAAATTAAACCTTTGGTAGTAAGATTAGTATGGCATTAAATATATAAACACATATGAGCATCATTGTGCTTGTGTAGCCCAGATATGAGCAATAAAAGAGGATTATTACTATGCCCTACAATAATTCTGTTACTGTTATGACTTCCTGCAATTAAGTTTTACTAGATCCAAGTTATATTTATACTAAAATGTAGGGATGGCTCAATTTTAGGAATATAAATGACAAATCTCTATAACCAGATGATTATATCAATACATGTAGAAAAAAAATTGGCAGTGAAATTAATTCTTATATTAAAGTATACAAAAATCCTACAAAGCATTGAGTTATAAGGGACATTTCTTTCTATTTTAAAAACTAAAATCTAGTATAATTTACAATGGAAAACATTACAGGCTTTCCCCCATAAAGCCAAGGGTGAGTCAAAGATAATCACTCTTGACACTCTTATTTGAAACCGACATGAGCCATAGAAATAAGAAAATAGAAAGAAATTAAAGTAAAAAAATGGGCAAAGAAGACACAAGTCCAACCTTGTTTTCAGATGATACAATGATTTTACTTAAAAATCCCTGGAGAATTAATAATCTATTTAAGACAATTATTTCTATAAGTTATTAGGTTATAAAACAAGTATATACATATCACCAGCATATCTTTATAACTCTAAAAAGAAATAGAGAAAGATAAAAAGGAACATCCTTTTTAAAATAATTAACAACTCTATGAAATATCTTGGGTCCACATACCAAAACACACAGAGACACAAAGCTTATATGAATACAATTATAAATTTCGAAACCGTACAATTATGTACATATAGTAATATGTTTAATATGGATATTGATCCACTGTCTATAATTCTTTGAACATGTTAGTTTCACTTTTGACTCCTATTTAACATTATGATTTTCCCACTTTGATAGTATGATCACAGTTTCTGCTTTTTCTTTTTGGTAATTAGTTACATAATAAATTTTGTTTTATCCTCTGATTCTCATTCTATATCTGTTGAGATTTCTATATTTTTAAACATACAAAACATGGTTAAATTTGAAGCTATATATTTTTACTCTTTCAAATTTATTGGAATTAACACTTAAGTTCATGATTGCTAGTTTTTCATTTTCCTTCATGTAACACTTTTGTATCAACTTGATTTTCTTTTGTGGGTTAGTTTGTCTCTGGTACTAGTTTTATTTGCATCACTTTGATGCTACTCTATTCTAACTAGCTTTTATGCCCACTACCTACCTTCCCTATTTCAAGTTCCTTGAATTTTTTAACAATTGTTAAATTACACTTGTTACTTATTTATTCATTTATTTATATCAACTTTCAACTTCCCATATTTACCCTATTCTTTCTCTATTATTTAATAACTATGTTGTTTGATAATTTTTCTCTCTTCCAAACTCCTCATTTAAATAAATTATTTCATAATATAATATAATATAATTTTCCTAGAAATTTTATTTACTTTATCTTCCTCCTTATTTTTGTCCTCATCTAGTCCATTCTGATTTGTATTCTCTTATTCCTGGATTTTATATTTATTTATTACTCCTTTGTTCTCTCACTGTTCCTCATGAACATGGAACTTCTAAAGTACCAAATTTTAGCCTCTTCCTTTATACTATTTATGTTATTGCTTTTTTAGATATCTTTTTTTTCCTACCCTATGTCATCTTCTCAAGAAGCTTCAGTAATTTCTACATTTGGCATTTAAAGCTCTTCAAAATCTCACACTAATCCTTCCACCCATGTGTTTTTTATTATTATAATCATATAATGCAAATTATATTCACGCACATTCACACATTCTATCTACTAGCTGAACTGCTCTACTTACTATTTACATACAACATTGAATATATTGTCTTCAAACTTGGTGCTTTTGCACAGGCTTATATCCAATCCTATATTGCTTTTTCCTCTCCTCTATTCTTCACTTCTTGGAATCATTAGCTATTTCCCAGATGTAACTAAAACATCATTTCCTACATTAGGCATTGATTAATCCCTTCAACTACTGGCAGTTCATTGTTCAGAGTTGAATAAATAAAAAGAGTTGATTTGGACCAAAGTCATGTAGGTAGCAGGAAGGAATGGAATCAAGGGCTTAAGCAAAGAATATAACATTTTGTAAGGAGAAAAAAAAGAAAGAATTTTGGTGATGATGCTGAGAATATTTGAGGATTGGAAGAAGTAACTGAGAAAGTTCATTTCAGATGGCTTCGATATTCTCATTAAAGTAAGAGGTCAGATTATAGGCTATAAATGTATGTGACAGAAGAACACAGGCATGGTTGGTTTCTACTGGTTACAAGGATAAAATTAGAACCATAAAAAGTTGCCACCATAAATTGTCACAATAAGGATATTTGTACAGTGCATCATTCATTCATTTAACAATAATTTTTCAAGTGCCTATTCATTAAACACAAGATGGAGAACATGCAGATGAGATGCAAATATGAAGGCTTATTCCTCCTTTCATGGTACCTATTATCTGATTAAGTGTTGTAGTTATACCATTGATTAAAGTCTGTGATTTTATTTAGTTCAGTGACTTGCTCAAATTCATCCAAGTAGTGAGACATAGATTCCCAAGATATTTTACCTGAATGAATCCAGGACATTGAGGCTTTCAGTACAGTTATGAGTTGCTTTGTGCACATGGGTTTTCCTCATGCACATGACTTCCTCCTAGGTTCTAAAAGTGTACATTCTCCCATAAGGTCACTTCACAGAGAGTGAAATACTATGACCCAGGTTTAAGTGTGGATAATAATGTGTTGTTTATTGCTACATTTGCTTTGGCAATAAAAACTGTTTAATCAATATATCTGTCTAATATTGTTTTCTCTTTTGCTTTGTTATTTAGTAAATGCTTTATGTTTGAGCTAATGATGTCATGGTGATAGATTGTGTATAAATAAGAAGCAGAACTGTGAGGGATTATGAGGTACAATCATGAGTAGTAGGAATATATATTTGTTCTCTCTCTCTCACACACACACACTCCATACAAACATAAGGTTGATAGTAATATCTTGGGAGAGTGTGGGTTATATCTGTCTCATTTTAGTCTATTTCCTAGAACCCTAGATCTTCCAAAGTTAGGGCAGGTTGCAGTGATTTAGCTAGCCTAGAAAATAAACTGGGTGGTCATCCCCATTCTGAGAAGCAACACTATTCAACTTACTAGTAAGGTTCTTCAAAATAAACATCCTTCACTACTCTTTTTTCCCAATGTAGTAGTTATAGAATGATTATGGAAGTAAAATGCAAAAAGTCCAGAAGATTTATACCAAATTATTTTTCTTACTTCTAAAAGTTTATGTTTTGGTTGATATAAAGCTGTTACATTTTTACCAAGAAACACAGCATTTCACACAGATTTTTAATGCAGTAATCATGCTTTGGTATTGTTGCAGCATGCTATCTGTATGATAGAAAATGTACTGTATTGGAGTCAGATTTAAATACACCACTTTTTACTTCAGGAAAGACACTTCTTGGACCTCAGTGTTCTGGTCTATACAAGGAGGGGTTTTGACTTGATGGTTTTTGTCCTAAGGGGAAGCAAATGAACATTTATTTAGCATCTACTATATGCTTAGCGCTTGAGATACAAATTAAAAACAAAACTACTGCTCTCAAGAGGCTTTTGTTCTACTTGAGAAAACAACATAATCATATATAAGTGAATACTAAATATGCATATTAATGTGTACAAACATGTATGAATATATGTGATGCATATTCATGTATCTATATGTGTGTGTATATATACATACATGCATGTTTAAAGTAAATATAAGTTAATTTATTGAAATATGAGTGATGACCACAGCTGGGAGTGTGGAGTTGTGGATCAGGAAAAAAATATCATGCTGCTGAGTTGAAACTTTGAAAGAGTAAAGGAAAATAGTGAGTGGATAAAAAGTAAAATGATTTTAAATTCTGGTCATTAAGCTTTATCACTTTTTTTCCCATTTTTAATCTTTCATTAGGGTTTCTGATCCTGCTCCTCAAAGTTGTAGTTGCAGGGAGAATTTGGATATCTTATTGGGAATTGTTATCATTCTAAACTTGAAATCTGGCTATTCTCTGTCCTTTTGATCTTTGATGTGTCTATTCATTTTTAAATGGATTATATGCCCTCTTTTTCTTATTTTTGGAAAAAGTTCTTTGCATAATATACTCTCCCCATTTCATGCATGTATCTTAAAGGTCTATTTCAGGACTATTGTTTGGTTTGGAGAAAGGATCTAGTCACTATTAAACTTCATTGATGTTACCAGTAGGGAGGGAACATTGACAAAGCTAAGCCTATTACTTCCATTCTTATATTTGAGATATAAGTAGTGGTGAGTGGCCCTTAGTGAAAATAGTTTGTTCAATGCATTTTAAACAAATGCCAGCCTTAAGTGTCATTTTCTTTTATTGAACTTTGTGGGTGAAGAATATCTATCAAAGCTGAGATGATCTCTCTAATTTGCACCTAAAAATGTTTAGAAGAAATATATATTCACAACAGATTCATTGTGTGAAGAAGATTCTGATGCAATTAAATAATGCATATCCTACATTTATGACATAATTATCATGTTAATTATGTACATTTTGCAAAAGAAAAGTGGAATTGATGGAGAAAGCTTAGGTAAAACAGATTAGTCCAAAAGAATAACTTTATCACAGCTGTGATCCCTTAACTGAAATTGGTATACCCTATGGAAAAATGAAAAGGTAATGTAGTTGAGGAAAGAAGAAACTTCAGAGCTTCAGGAAACCAAACAGTTTCCATGGATTTGTTGTACCTAAGGTAAACATACAAACAAGAAAAAAAAAAGCAAACCCTGTCCCATCCCAAGGATTTTTGTTTTTATTTTTTCTATATCTAGTTGGGGATAAATTCGTTTGATATTTCCTTACAAATATGGAATTTCAAGTGTAATAAAATAGGAAAAGGAACAAGAATTAGTTTGCATTTCTGGCCCTTGTGGTTTTTTTTTTTTTTTGGCAATTGGGGTTAAGTGACTTGCCAAAGGTCACACTGCTAGTAAGTGTCAAGTGTTTGGTCTGAGGCCGGAGTTGACCTCAGGTCCTTCTGACTTCAGGGCCAGTGCTCTATCCACTGTACCACCTAGCTGCCCCTCTTGCTTTTTGATCTTCAAATAACTTTCTGTTCTATCTGAGTAATTTAAAAATTGGTCAAGATGATCTGGGTGAGGTTCATTTGTTCATTTTCTTTTATATTTATTATTGGAAATCTGTGCTTGAAGTCTTTGCACAAAAAGTACAGGACAGCAGGCAGAGACAATCATAAAATCACATACCAAGGACCAGGTTAAAAAAAAAAACAGTTCTGAAACAATCTAGTTCAACCCCCTCATTTTAAAGATGAAGAATCTGAAGTTCACGGAAAATAAATAAGTTGTCCAAAATAAAATAGATAGTATAAATGGTTAGGATTTGAATTCAGATTCCCTGACTCTAAAAACAGTATGATTTCCATTGTGCCACTATCATCCATAACTCAGAAAATGTGCCCATGCAGTCACAGCATTTCCCCTCAAAATATATCTTACCCATGGTAAAATTGAGATGTAGTGAAAAGATCACAAAACTAACAACCAAGAGTCATGAGTTCTAGACTATACCACAATTATCTGTGAAACTTTGGATGAAACATTTTATCCTCTCTCTGGACATCATTTTCCTCATCTGCCATATGATCTTGAACTAGGTCTCTGAATGACTTTTCAAGTTCACAACTCTTTGATGCTATTTTCTACAAAGGTCTACTTTATGATACTCTTGGTTTTTATGTGAGTCTTTGTATGAAGGAGGGTCACAAATGTTGGGGTTACCCCAGCATATCAACTTGACATCCCAAACAACATGTCCCAAAATACTTATAGTAGTTCTTAGTGTAGTAGTAAAGAACTGGAACCTAAAGGAGTGGCCATCAGTTGAGGAATGGCTGAACAAATTATAGTATATGAGTGTAATATAGTAGGAACGTGCCATGAGACATGATGAAAGGGATAGTTTAAAAAAATGTGATTTTTTTATAATTAGTCATTCCATGAACATTTATTGAAAGCCTACTATCTGCAAGGCACTTTGTTAAGTGGTAGGGAGATAAAGAAAAGTAAAAGTCATTCTTGCTCTTGAGGAGCTCACAATCTAATAGGAGAAAACATGCTAACAAATATGTAGAAACAAGCTATATATAGGAAAAATTGGGAAATGAAGTGTACAAAAACAGGAGAATAATTTATAAAATGATAGCTATGTTGTAGAGACAAAGGCTTTTGAAAGACTTAAAACTCTGATCAGCTCAGTGACCAACCATGATTTGAAAGGACCAAAGGGGAAACATGCTACTCACATCCTGGTAGGGTGGTGATGGATTCAAGATGCTACAAAAGATACACATTTTGATATGACTAATGCAGGGCTTTAATTTGCTTCTTCATGTATATTTGTTACAAAGATTTGGTTTTTCTTTTTTAATGGTGCAGGGGAACTTTTTAAGGGAGAGAAAATGCACACTTTTTAATTTAAAAAAATAGAAATTTATAAAAGAAGAAAATTTTGGAAAAATCTTTAAGGAAGTGCTTAGAAAACTTTTGAAACTTCAAATTCAGGAGCTCATTATTATTAATTGCTTATGTAATGAGACCTTACAGCAGCAAATTTTTTAAAACTTCCTTTATAATGACAGTGGAATAGCTGTAATGGGGTGGGGAGGGGGGAGCCTCAGGAGTAGAATGAGTATGAGCCTTGCTGAATAAATGGGCTTTAGGAGAAAGTTGATGATCATTTTGCTTGGGATAGCAATCAAGGAGACTATCTGAACCTCTCCCAGACTTTAATAGAAATTTAATGAAAATGTAGATTCATTTTAAGATCCTCTTGCTGTCAAAAACATTGATATCTTGGACAATTTATTATTCCTTTCACAGTTCATATTATAAATTACTCAAATCTTGAACCAGGCACAGCTGACACTTCTAACTTGCTTTCCGTTACATATTAGTGAGGCAGTTTGCTCATTTCTTTCTCCCAAAGAGAAGATGAGTAACAGACAGGCAGAAGCAGCAAGAATGACTGATCAAACCATAGATGTAGCCCCTGAATACCAAAGGAGTTGCACCAGCCATGTGTACTGCATTCTCTAGCTTACTTCTCATTGGTATATTCAGAGCTATCTGGGGTCTGCTTACACTTGATATATGCATTTGTAAAAGGCATTCTCTCTCCCTTCAGTCCAGAGTATAGTACAGTGTAAGCCCTGATTTATAAAACCACTCTGGTCACTCTGGTAAAACTGGGCAGCTAGCTCCCTGGTGGAACTCCCATGAATTAGGACAAAGGATTCAAATTAGGGGCAAAAAAAGTATTACATCCTGGCACATGTCCTCTCTTGGCCATGTTTTAAATTGCCTATGATCATAATTTCATAGGATCATAGGATAGCAATTTTATAGGGGATCTTAGGCACCACCTAGTCAAACTCTGCCTCACTTTACAGATGAGGAAATGAAGCCCAGAGAGGTGAAGTGACTTTAAATTCAAGTTACAACTGTTAAAAATCCATGTCTGTATAATCTAAAGTCTCTTCTACATGTTCTTTCCCTTCCTTTTATGACTCCTCAACATCTATGCAGCAACCAGAAAATAAAAGTTAAAAGGAGTTAGAACGACCATGTGGGTGTTTTGATTAGGACTATACTAATAGTAGTGGCTAAATAAATGTTAAATTAAATGGAATTCCACATGCTTTCTCAGCATCAGAAATTTGCTAGACTCCTCTGCAAATTTCACATGATGTGAGATGGACAATGAGGGTTCAAGAAGGGCAAAATCCAAATGCTATCCTCCCAGACCTACAGAATTCATCTCTGCTATAGGTCCAGAGCTCAAGGGTCAAGCTGCAATTATGATCTCATAAATACCTACAGGCTTAATCCAATTCAAAGTAACTAAATGGGGCAATTTGATCCAGACAAATTACTTAGGGTGACCTGATTTATAATGGGTGTTTTGATAACAGCAATTTAATTTGTTCAAGCCTGGTTTTCCTTAATTAGCTTTTGCATCATTTCTTGTAAATCCATGTCAAAATTGCAGATAGGGCTAGTTCTGCTTTTAGGGTTTGTTTATGTCTCAGTCTTTTATATCTCTAATAATTAAGCCCTTTTCCTCCTTGTTATAGTTTTTGTTTTCCCAAAACTAATTTTTAAAGCATAGACCCACAAATTCAGTCTCATTACTTTACATAATTTTGATTTAATATTTCATGATATTAGATGATTGGTCTTTCATACAAAAAGTAAACCAAGAATTGATTGGAACATTATTGGAGTTGAACCAGTGATCAAACAAGGATTTGTACTATTATACTCATACCCCATGATAGAATGGAAAGGACAGTAGATCTGATGTCAAAGTATCTGAGTACAAACTCTACCTAAGATATTTTAGCATTTGTGTATGACCTTGGGTGACCGAGGGTGACGCACATTTCTTTCCTAAGCCACAGTTTTCTTATCTGAACAATTAAAGGAAACAAAGAGATGAGCTCTAAATTCCCTACCAGCTCTAAATCTATGTCCTACACACCAACATCAGTATAAACATTTAAGATTCCACTGCCCCGGAATTTAAAGTTCTTTACAACCTGACTCCAACCTTCCAATCTTCCTTATCAGCTTTATTTCATTTTTTTTTTTTTTTTTTTTTTTTTTTAGTATCGACCCTTCATTCTCTCTAGGACCCAATCAAATTTGCCTTCTGTTTCTCACAAGACATTTGATCTCATGTCTCTGTGCCTTTGCAGTAGTGCCCCTCCCCCTACCTAGCACTGAAGTTAGTATTTAAAGTTCTGTTTGAACCCTAGAGTATCATTACTGCATCTAACTCAGGTTTCTAGCCATAGCTTTGAGGCATTGGGGATTGTCTTGCTAATGATATAGCTCATTGTTGTATTTTATTTTTTTAAAAAAAATTATTTTAAAGTTCTTTTTTGTTAAATTTTGAGTTCCAAATTCTCTCCCTCTAGCAGTCCCCACACTCATTGAGAAGATAAACATATGATATCAATTATACATGTGAAATCATGCAAAACCTATTTCCATATTTAGCTCATTGTTTTAAATACTTTATTAATATGTTTTGTTTTTATGAACATTTACAAAGTGCCTCTTCTTGAGGGATCTCATAACAAAGTAAAAAGAATTAAGTAAAACTAATAACACAATCACCTAATTTGAAAATTCCTGTGACATTTCCTATCTATAGTGCTGCACACCTCTCTACAAAAAACAAAAACAAAAACAAAACAACAACAAACAAAAAACCCAGCAATCTATTTTCTCTTCTGCCTAATCCACACCCCATTACAAACAAAACAAACAAAAAAAGAGATAAAGAGAAAAAAAGTTTCTTTGTCACAAGTATGCATAGTATATGTTTCATTCTGTACCCTAAATCCATCACCTCCATATAATGGATATTATGTTTCACTGCTGGTCCATTGGAATCCTGAGTGGCCATTGTATTGGTCATGGTTCTTATAGCTTACAAAATTGTTTTTTTTTTCTTTTTTGGTGCCACTGCTACTGCATAAATTGTCCCCTAGTTCTGCTCATTTCATTCTTCTGCAATTTATAAAAGTTTTCAAAACTGTTCATTTTTACACTATTAATGTTGTAATATAAATCCGTTCTTCTAGTTCTTCCCATTTCATTCTGCATCAGCACAGTATTTCCAAATCTCTTTGAAATTGTTTATTTTCTCTTTTCTTGTGGCACAATAGTTAGTACTCCATCACATTCTTATACCACAACTTATTTAACCATTCCTCAATTGATAAATAGTGCATTAGTTTCCAGGGCTTTTTCTTTTTTGTTTGTTTTTGCCACCACAAAAACAACTATTATAATTATTTTTTGTGCATAAATGACCTTTTCTTTATTCTTTGATCGCTTTTGGGTTTAGGCCTAATAGTGCTACAGATGAGTCAAAGGGCATGCATGATTCAGTGATATCCACAATGCTTGCACCAATTGTTGGGTATGCCAAGAGGGCATCAATGTATCCTTTTTCCCCATTGCCCCCACAACATCTATCATTTTTAATTCATTATCATCTTTACCACTCTAATGGTTATGGAGTAAAATCTCAATATTGCTTTCATTTGAATTTCTCTATTTGGTAATGATTTAAAATATTTAAATAATTTGGCTATTGACAACTTGTTTCCCTTGGGAACCACCTTTCATATCTTTTGACCATCTATCTGTTAAGGAATGATTCTTTCCCTTATAAATTTGAATCAATTCTTTTATATATCTTGGAAAAGAGAACTATCAGAGAAATGTAATTTTCATCCACTATTTCCCTTTTAATCTAAACTTTATTAGATATGTTTGTGCAAAACTTTTTTTTTTAATTCTGGTAACTAAAATTATCTATTTTATCTTTCATAATATTCTGTATTACATGAACTTTATTACTTATTTATTATTGTTATGAACTTTTCTCCTATTCATATATCTGATGGATAAAAACAAAACAAAACAAAAAAATGCTTTTCTTTGTTTCTCTAATTTATTTCATTGTGAGGATAAAGAACAGGGTTTAGATTTTCAAGGAAGAGAGAGATTTGGTAGTTAAGAGGCTTTCAGATTTCAAAAATATAGAAGTTGTTCATTGGAGGGTGATGACAATATCATGGATTTGATTATCACTGAATATAGCTGAGCTGGGGATTAATAGTAGGTTATGTGAAATCAATAAATTGAGGAATTGGAGGTTGGAATTTTGGAGGGAGCATCAGTATATATATTGAAGCCCTTCGTATGACCAGAGAAGTTGAGGAGGAAACACAACAACAGCAACAACTGTGAACTTGGCCTTAAACCCATTAAGGAAAGAAGGGGAGTATCCTGGAGGTCAGTGGACAATAGCTCCTAGAATTTCCATTGGGTTGTATGTATAATTGAATAAACTTCAAGGAAGGAAATTTAGGTGAAATGAGGGTGGTAGACCTAGAGGTTCCAACACAGAAGTTGGGAATAACATGGGAGAACAAGGAATATTCTTACTCTCCCAACATTAACTGGTAAGTTGGTAGGAATGAGTGAAAGTGCAACAGACACTGAAAAAAGTTAGTTAAAAAGTCCATTTCATCCTGACTCTGTAAGAAGTCAGGCCACGTGATAGCTAGAAGATGGAAGTAATAGAAAGGGGGGAGATATTTACAATGAAAGCAAGTTTGTTTTATTGCAGAAGGCATTATATAAAACTCCATGCAAGACTAGATGTCTTTACAGATGGGCTTAGAAGTTTTGAGTTGGGAAATGAACAGGGGTGGAGCCAAGATGGTAGAGTAAAAGCAGTGACTTGCTTGAGCTCTCCCCCAAACCCCTCCAAATACTTGTAAAAAATGGCTCTAGACAAATTCTAAAGCAGCAGAACCCACAAAAAGACAGAGTGAAACAAATTTCCAGCCCAAGACAACCTGGATGGTTGATCTGAAAAATCTATCACATTGGGCTGGGAGAGGAGCAGTTTGGAGTGGACATGCAGGCCTCAGCAAACCTGGAGTAGGCCTCAGAGGACTGAATCACAGGCAGCTGTGGTGGTTTCCACACTTCTCAATCAATGAATGTCAAAGACAATTAGATGATCAGTAAGAAAAGTCAGTGTCTGAGGTGAGAGAGAAAAGCGAGTGGACCCAGGCCCACTCCCAGGCACAGCCCTGGGGCAGCGACTGCTTTTAGAGCTTCTGGACCTCAGACTGAGGGGGAATCATGTGACTGATCAGAGGAGGATTGCAGGGATCTCTTTGCTGGTGAAGGATTCTCTTGCCTTGCCTATGCTTGGATCTGGGTCACAGTTCTGGGTGGTAGTCTTGGGGCAAGGAGGAATGCTGGCATGGTGGAGCTTGTAGTGTCTGTGGAGAGAGAATCTGCTTCACTGTTCCAAGACAGAAAGGAGTGCTTGTGGTCACTAATAGAGCAAAGCACAGGCAAGGAAAGGAGTAAACACCTCACCCTTGATCATAACATCTTAGAAGAACTGAAAATTTATAGGACCCTAGAAGTATCCCTGAAAACAGCTTTAGAAAACCCCCAAAGCTTGGGACAGTACATTCTCCACACTGGAAGCAGACTCCTACCTTAACAAAGAATTTATAACTCAAGTAATTGTCTGGGATCATGAGCAAGCAGCACAAAAAGAGTCAGACCACAGAATCTTACTTTGGTGACAAAGAAGATCAAAACATACAACCAGAAGAAGACAACAAAGTCAAAGCTCCTACATCCAAAGCCTCCAAGAAAAATATGAATCAGTCCCAGCCCATGGAAGAGCTCAAACAGGATTTTGAGCAGCAAGTAAGAGAAGTAGAGGAAAAACTGAGAGTGATGCAAGAAAATTATGAAAAACAAGTCAACAGCTTGCTAAAGCAGACCCAAAAAAATGCTGAAGAAAATAACACCTTAAAAAAATAGCCTAACCCAAATGGCAAAAGAGGTCCAAAAAGCCAATGAGGAGAAGAATGCCTTAAAAAGCAAAATTGGCCAAATGGAAAAGGAAGCCCAAAAGCTTACTTAAGAAAATACCTCCTTAAAAATTAGAACGGAGCAATTGGAAGCTAGTGACTTTATGAGAAATCAAGAAGTTGTAAAACAAATTCAAACGAATGGAAAAAGTAGAAAACGATGTGAAATATCTCAATGGAAAAACAACTGACCTAGAAAATAGATCCAGGAGAGAGAATTTAAAAATTATTGAACTATCTGAAAGCCTTGATCAAAAAAAGAGCTTAGACATCATCTTTCAAGAAATTATCAAGGAAAACTGCTCTGCTATTTTAGAACCAGAGGGCAAAATAGAAATGGAAAGAATCCACCAATCATCTTGATGAGAAGACCAGAGTTGAATAGAAAATTTGACTTTCAGATACAAGACTCAAGAGAAACATGAATAGGTAAACAGAAATCATAAGAGACTTATTAAGGTTGAACTGCTTATGTTCTGCATGGAAAGATATTTGTAACTCATGAGTCCCTTGCCAGTATTAGAGTGGTTGGAGGGAAAAAAGTTTATATATGTGTATAGAGAGATATATAGAGGGCACAGGGTCAGTTGAAGATGAAGGAGTGATATATGGAGAAGCAAATAAAGAGGTGAGAGAGGATTATACTAGGAAAGGAGAAAGAGAGAGGTAGAATGGGGTAAATTATCTCACATAAAACAGACAAGAAAAGGCTTTTACAGTGGAGGGGAAATGGGGGAGGGTGAGAGGGAATGAATGAATTTTATTCTCCTAGGATTTGGCTTAAGGAGAGAATAACATACACACTCAATTGGGTATGGAAATCTATCTTACCCTACAGGAAAATGGGGGAGGGAAGAGGACAAGAGAGCAGGAGGATGATAGAGGGGAGGGCAAATTGGGGGAGAGGGTAATCAGGAACAAACACTTCTAAGGAAGGACAGGGTCAAAAGAGAGAATAGAATAAATGGTGGGTGGGATAGGATGAAGGGAAATATGCTTAGCTTTTCCCAACATGACTACTATGGAAGTGTTTTGCAGACTACACATGTATAACCTGTATTGAGTTCCTTGCCTTCTCAATGAGGGTGAGTGGGGAGGGAGGAAGGGAGAAAATTTGGAAACCAAAATTTTAAAAAGAAAAGTTAAAAAAAATTGTTTTCACATGCAACTGGGAAATAAGATATACAGGGAATGGGGTATAGAAATCTATCCTACCCTATAGCAAAATTGAAAGGAAAGGGGATAAGAGAAAGGGGAGAGAGATAGAAGGGAGAGCATATTAGGAGAAAGGCTACTCAGAATACATGCCATTTTGGAGTGGGGGGAGGGATGAGATGGGGAAAGAATTTAGAATTCAAAATCTTGTGATAGTGAATGTTGAAAACTAAAAATAAATAAATCATTTTTTAAAGAAGTTTTGAGTTGAATGGGACTGAAATAAGGAAGCAGGCAATGAGAGACAGAGAATGAGTTTTGAAGATTAACAAACAATGGAATATTTTCCCCTTCCTCACTAGATGTGGTTTTCAGAGATTATTTGAAAGCATCATAATCCAGGGAAGCTAGGTGGTATATTACTAAGAGTGCTTGGCATGGAATAAGGAAGACCTGAGTTTAAATCTCATCTCAGACAGCTGCTAGCTATGTGATCTTGGGCAAGTCATTTAACTTCTGTTTGCCTTAGTTTACTTAACCATAAAAATAGGTATAAAAATAGCATCTACCTCCCAACTGCTATGGTGAAAATCAAATTATATATAGCACTTAGTACAGTGCCTGACATATAATAAATGCTCCATAAATGATAGTTATTATTACTATTGTCTAAGAGAAAGGAGCATTTTCAAAAGGGAATAATATGCCCCAGATTTTTTTTTTCCATTTTGTGTTTCCTATTGTAGTAGTTGCTATATGATTGAAATTCATAGGACACTAAGATTTGAGAAGAATCAGAATTATGTTACCCAAATGATAATGGACAGAAAATGAGTATAATCAGGATAGAGTATTCTATCGCTGATAATATGTACAAGAAGCAATGAAAAAGACCATATCTATCGTATGATACAAGAAACATTTATTGAGCACCTACTGTTTACCAAGTACTTTGTTTAGCACCAGACATGTACAGAAGAAGAAAAAAATAGACAGACTCTGCCCTTGAAGATTGTACTATGATGGGAGAAGATAATATACAAACAGAATCTGAAAAGCTGGGATGTGGTGAGCGTTAGAAATCATTCAACTTGGGATATGCTAAACATGAAACTAGAGTGGAAACTAAGGAGGGCACCTAGTTTTAAATGAAAAGATAATTGACATTAAGAACCATGTCTAAAGGGAGCATACAGAAGGAATTTGGTATAAAAGCTGCTTTCCATGTCCCAAAAAAAAAAGGATACTGATCATAGGGTGTGTGTGTGTGTGCCTGCACACATTAATGCATGTGTGAAGTATAATAGATGGATAGGCAGAGTGCTACATTGCATTCCTAGAATATGAAAGGAAGGAAAGAGTACAACACATTGAATAGATTCGATAGAGTTTCTATGAAGAAAGACACTGACAAAAATGGAGTACCCATTCATTCAATCATTCATTTACTCAATTGGTCAGAATTTATTAAGTGCCTGAAATGTGTTAAGCACTGCACTTGGTGCTAAAAAGATAAAAACAAATAAACACACAAATAATAGCAACAATCAATCCTTGACTTCAAGGAGCTTGCATTTGATTGGAAGAAAACAAAATTAACTAAGAAAGATCTGTGTGCCTGTATGTGTGTGTGTGTATGTGTATGTGCACATATATATGTATATATATATAATATGTAAATATATGTATGCATAATATTCATACATATACATGTATGCACACAGATATGTAAATGTATATGTAGACACATTTGTATGTGTGTATATATTTCTATCTGCATTAGTATTAATAATAACTAAAATAGCAAAATACATTCATATTTAAAGTGTTGTAAAATGTTTCCTACTCATTATTTATCTTGATCCTTTAACCAACTCTGTGAGATAAATGTCATTGTAATCCTCATTTTGGAAAAGAGGTAATTTAGGCTTGGTGTGGTTAAATGATTTACCAGTGCTTTACGCAAGAGGTACATTTAATACTTGCTTAATAAATGCTTACTGATTTTATTTGTGAGGAAGACACAAATAATCAGTCTCTGGGATGGAATTTTAGGCCAGGTCTTCCCGTTTCCTAGTCAAGTGCTCTGTTATTTTACACTGCTTCTCTAAGGAAATCAATAAAATCATTGCAACAGGAATGCATTGGAGGTATGGAACCAAGATGGCAGAGCACAGGCAACAACTCAGCTGAACTCTTCCAACATTCTTCCCCAAACAACATCTGGTGTGTGTGTGTGTACGTGGGGAGAATTAACTGATTTGAAAGGAATAACAAGTTGTGCATAGTAGATTTGCAGTTTCACGTCCAATCATTTCATCTCTTTGGCATGTAGACCTAGTAGTGGTATTGCTGGGTCAAATGGTATGCATAATTCCAAACTGTTTTCCAGAATGATTGGGTGAGTTCTCAAGTTCATGAAGAGTGTCATTTTCCTTTTGTGTAATATTTGGTTATTATTGTTTGTTTATTTTCAGTCATGTCCAACTCTCCATGACCCCATTTGGGATTTTTCTGGCAGAGATATTGGTGTGGCTTGTGATTTCCTCTACCAGGTCATTTACATATGAGGAAGTTGACTCAAAAAGGGTTAAATGACTAGCCACGTGTCACACATTTAGTAATTGTCCAAGGCCAGATTTGGATTCAGGAAGATAAGCGTTCCTGATTCCAAGCATAAAACTCTATGATAGGTATGAGGTAGTAGCTCAGAAATACTTTAATTTGTATTTCTCCAATCAATACTGATTAAAAATATTTTATAGGACTATAGATAGATTTGGTCTTTTCTTCTGAAAACTACTTGTTCATATCCTTTGACCATTTATCAGGTGGGGAATGACTCATATTCTTATGAATTTGACTCAGTTCTCAATATAATTTATAAATGAATCTTTAATTGGAGAAATTTGCTGGATTTTTCCCCCAGGGAACTGCTTTCCTTTTAATCTTGTAATCATAATCATCAATTTTATATCCAGTCTCAATCTCTTATTAAGTCATAAATTATTCCCTTACCCATAGATCTGAGAGGCAAAGTATTCCATACTCCCTTAGTTTGTTTATGTCATCCTTTTTTAAAGAAAATAATATACCCATTTTGACTTTATTTTAGTAAATGGTGTGTGATGGTCTATATGTTATTGTTGTCGTTATTCAGTCATGGAGGACTCTTCATGACCCGAGGGGCCATATCACAGAAATATCAACCGTGGAGGTTTTTTGTTGGCAAAAAATAATTACTGGAATGGTTCTCAATTTTCTTCTCCACCAGGGTCACATAGCTCATGAATGGCTGAGGCCATTTTTAAATCAGGTTTTTTTGACTCCAGGACCAGCATTATATCCACTGAATCACCTAGTTTCTGCCTAACTATAATTAGTTTATGCTTATCAAACACTAGATTACCATGGTGATTTAATACTGTGTGTTGTGTATTTAATCTACTCCACTGATAAATCAGTTTGTTCCTTACCTGGTAATGGATTATCTTGATGATCATCACTTAGTTTTGCAGTTTGAGATCTGGTACTGCTAGGCCACCTTCCATCACATTTTTTTTTCCCGTTGATTTCCCTGATATTGTTATTTGTTCTTCCAAATTGATTTTCTTATTTTTTCTAAGTTTTTAAAATAATTTTTGTTAGTTTGATTGGTATGGCACTGAATAAGTCAAGTAATTTGGTTAAATTGGCCTATGAATGAGAATTTATGTTTTTCCAGTTGTTTAGGTTTGACTTTATTTGTGTAAAAAGTGTCTTGTAATTGTGACCATACAGTCCCTGAGTTTATCTTGGCAAGTAAACTCACAAGTATTTTATACTGTCTGCATTTTTAAAAATGGAATTTCTCTTTCTATCTCTTCCTGCTTGATTTGTTGATTATGTATATATGTATATACATGTGTGTATATATATTATATATATCCTTTGATTTATGAGAATTTATTTTATATTTTGCAACTTTGCTTAAGTTGTTAATTATTTCAACTATTTTAGTTGATTATCTATAATTATCTAAGTATACAATCATGTCATCTGTAAAGAATGATAGTTTTATTTGCTTATCTATTCTAATTCCTTAAATTTTCTTCTCATTGTTGTAGCTGTCATTTCTAGAACAATATTGGATAATAGAGGTGACAATGGACATCTTTGCTTCATTCCTGATCTCATCGGAAAGGTTTCTAGCTTCTCTCTATCACAGATAATTCTTGCTAATGATTTTAGATAGAGACTACTTATTTTAAAGAAAGCTCCATGTATTTCTATGCATTCTAGAATGAGTGGCATATTTTATTAAAAGATTTTTCTTCATATACTGAGACAATTTATGATTGTTATTGTTTATTATTGATATGGTCAATTATACTGATAGTTTTCCTAATATTAAAGCAGCTCTGCATAACTAGTCCAAATTATAGTATTAGAATTAAATTTTCTTTAAATGTTTGGTAGAATTCACTTGTGAATCTATGTGTTCCTGCAACTGTTTTTTTTTTCTTTTAGGGAGCTCATTGATGGTTTATTTGATTATTCATTAAATATTCTATTTCTTCTTCAGTTAATGTGTGCAGTTTATATATTTTTATAAATATTCATCAATTTTGCTTAGATTGTCAGATTTATTGGCATATTGACTTCAGGGCAGGTGCTCTACCACTGCACCACCTAGCTGCCCCCTATGATTTGTTCTTTGACCCACTCCCATATCTGCTGGTGCTCTGCCAAAAGGAATGTAAATTTTGATCACTGAAACATTTTTTTTCTAAAGAACCAAAACTTAAAACCAAATAATTCTGACTTTCATTGATTGGCCAATAATAGGTCCCAGACCAAGCACAATTTGGTCATTGTTTGGTCCCTGATTAGCTCAGAGTGAATGTAAATAGCAATTGTTTCTGTTTTGACCAGAAACCCTGAGGGTTTTAAACTCCCAGATTGATTTTTTTTTACTTGGTGAAGAGACTATTCTCTACCTCATTTCTTACCTACCCTTACTCACTGAATGGTCTTTGCCTCAGTCAAACTGAGACCAAAAATACCTTAGCTTGAAAAGGCCAAGGTTTCCTACTGCATCCAGGGCCATCTCCAGTCTTGTTGACTTATATCTCACCACTGGACTCAAATGGCTCTGGAGGTGAAAATGAGGCTGATGACTTTGAACCACCCTCCCTCAGTTAAATCAAATTCACTTGCATATCATGGCATCACCTCTCTGATGTCATGGTTTTCTTTGAGAATGGACAGACAGCAACAATAATAACAACTTTGAAAACATTACATTGTCTTTCTATTGTTCTAGAAATACTGCTTATCTTTAGCAACACTTACAAGTATGGCATTCCTTTCAGCCCGAAGGAGATGGAACAAGAGTTGGTTAAATTATTATGGGAGGTCCTCTGTTGGCCTATAATTCAAATTTTGATTAACTGCAGAGTTCTTTTCTACTTCAGATCAACCAGACTTCATACTCTCTCATAATAATCGAAAACATTTATATTTACTTTGATTTGAATGCTAATCAGGATGTAGAAATGATGAGGTATAGAGATTATGGGTGTGGGAACCCCAAGATCACAACACGTGGGTCCTGCCCAAATGAATTCTACCCAAGTCTTCTTTCAGCCAGAGACAAGTTTTATTAGAATATCCATCATATTGGTCTGACTCTTAAGTAATCTGAACACCTTAATAGAGACAAGATGGACCTTATATCCCTATGGGAGGGATCTAGGAGTGGCCAAGTAGTTTGGGGTGACTGGAGGAGGGGCCTAAGGAGGTTCTGGATGGGAGTGCCTGTGCCGGTCCCAACCGCGCACTCTCTTTCAGCCAGATCAGGCGAGCAGGGTCATACTCACCGGTCCTCGGAGGCCACCCGGATTTACCAGAAACGAGCCGACCAGGAGGTGCAAAAACCTGAACTTTATTCAATGATCATCACAGCAAGGCCAGGCAGGAAAGTACACGCGCACGAGCAGGAGCAAAAAGCAAACACGCTCCGGTCCCTACAGTTCTTTAAGTACCTTCCTCGTCCCTCCTCCTCAGCCCGCCCATAGTGACTCGTCGTAGGATCAGATATCGGAAGCGGATGTCTAGCGCTAGTGCCCAGACAAAGGGAGCATACGTGGCACAGGAAGTGGGGCCTAGATATTTGGAAGGAGGCGTGAGGGATCAGTGCATAGACAAAGGAGAAAGTATGTGACACAGGAAGTAGGGCCCAGATACGGGGGGGGGGGGGGGGCGTCTGGGGTCAGTGCTACACCTAGGGAGAGTACGTGACTCAGGAAGTCAGGTTTGGACACAGGAAGGAGGCGTCTGGGGTTAGCGTGGTGCCTAGGGAGGGGGGCTAGACAAAGGGAACTCATTCTCTGCCATCCCACTCCCATGTGGCACAGCCCCTGCCTCAGGAGTACACGCTCCAGCTACTTCCTTGTACCCTGTTCCTTCTCCAGCATGTCACAGCTCCACATGGCACTGCCCCTGCCTCGGGAGCGTGAGCTCCGGTTACTTCCTAATACCCAGTTCCCACCCCATGTTGCCACAATCTCTGCTCGGCAGTAGCAAACACCAGACGATCCCTCACAAGTGTCCATTAAGCTGGGGTGAACAGAAAGCCAGGGACCTGGACCATGTGGCTAAGGGAGAATGGAGTCTAGATAGGATTAAGTGTGTGAAGTGGCCAGGGGCAATTGGGAGATAACAGAGCAGCCTCAGGTAAAAGAAAAAGATTTGGCCAGGTGGGAAAATCCAGAGTTTTTCCTTTTTGGGGTCCAGATCCCAAATACATGGTCTTTTTCTTTTAGGGGTTCAGATCCCATCCCCATCAGAAAATTGAGATTTTTACCTACTGCCTTTCCAAACAAAAATAAATAAATAAGACTAAAACCTCTTATGTAGCAGACGAAAGGAAAAAGAGAATGTCTCACGCTGGCCCTACAGTTGAAAAATCTGCTGAACTAAAACTTATAGGGCTTTAAAAACAAATAAGAAACAAATGAAACCTTTTTTTTAATGAAAATTTATGGCAGGAAAGAAAGGTCATTCTAAGGTACTATGTGTACTGAATTTTCAGATACCACCTGGTTGTCCTTTCTCCATAGGAATAGGGTCTGGGATAGGGGAAAGGGAGAAATAAATATTTTTTTTGCTGTTTTTACCCCAATTGATATTTCTTTATTGAGGGCCGCAAACAGATGGTCAGCAATTGAGTTGGGTCTACAAAACAGATTTAAATTTTATATAATGGAAGAGATTCCACCATTATCTTCCTCAGGAGTTTCATTGTGGTGTATTGTCATATATGCTTCTCAAAGGCTCTTTTAGCAGAGCTCAGACTCTGTGGGCCTTATGAGCTCATGGGAGTGGGAAACAAGTTGAGACTGATTTGTTGCAGAAGACCAGCCTAGAGCTAACTGAAAAGTGGATGACCATCTGGTGATGGATTGTTTAAGCCTCAACAACCTACAAAACTGCTCACTAAAGATTCTAGTTCACAGAAGAGTTTGTGATATGCATACATGAAGGCTATATCCACATGGATGGATGGAAAAATAAATCTTTAGTTTATTGGAATATAATGGAATGGTCCATCACAAAATCATGTTCTTTACATTCCATGGAATCATTAAAAAATGACTTTGTCTACTTCAAAGAAATAAACTAATTATGTCAAATATTTTTGGTTAAGTTAGACAAATTTAGATAAATTACAAAGACATTTGATTTGTGAACAACACTATCAAAATTCACTTATACAGTATAGTAAATGGCTTTTCAGTACCAAAATTGGCTGTAAAATGTGACTTTGCTATAATTTCTATTCATATTCTCTTGCTGGATATTCCCTTTGGGGGGGATAAAATAAAAATAAATGACTTGTGGAGAGGAAACAAAGGTATTGTTGGGATGCAATGATTGGTTTTGTTGTGATCTGGTTAGTTTTCAAAACATATTTTCGGACTCTTTCCAAATACATTGATTGCGTTTTTTTTAATTAGAACACAAAACACCATTTGGTTTACCAGAGCTTTCAAATGGAATCTCTCATGTTATTCTTCATATAAAAAAAATTGTCAACCTGATTATTTTCATTGTTAAAAGCAGGCGCTTTTCTTTATGGTAGACTGGTGAAGCCAAAATTTAAACATAATTAATCCTACTTTACCCAGTAACTCCAGGGTTGTTCTCATAAACATATCACACAAAGAAACATATTCCATCCCCTAAAGTCACCAGTATGTTATTCTTTACAAACTACATTTCCAACTAAATTTATTACAAAATCAGATGCCTAGTTTTGAATCCATAAAATATATTTTTGTTGTTCTTTCTGAAGCTAAATCTTATTAGAGTTGCTGTATTCAAGATAAATATCTAACAATGAACTGTTATGGCACTAAATATCAGCTTATGTTATTATGACTAAGAAATATAAGGTAATTATTTCTATATAATGAAATGCATAGAAAGAATTTGTGTCAATCAATTAGCATTTATTAAACACTTATTGTGTGTCAGACACTGTGCTAAACACAGGGCATACAAATGCAATAATGAAAAAAATTTTCCACTTTTAAAATCCTTGAATACCAACTGAGAAATATATATATATAATTATATATGAAATAAAACTAAAGTGACAACACATAAAGTGGTTAGATACATTCTGAAATGAGGGAAGGGGAACACTCTTAGTTGGGGAGATCAGAAAAGGCTTTATCTATAAAGTAATACTTCAGCTCTCTCATGACAGAATAAAGGGATTAGATAAAAATATAATGGACAATATCCAAGTCATAAAGCCAAAGAAAAGACATGGAGGTGGGAGATAGAGTTACATTTGTGAAAAACTTAGAGAAGACTAGCTTGGTTGTATTGAAGAATACTGAAAGAAGAGAAATGTACAACAAGGAAAGAAAGATTGGTTGGATGCCAGTTTTAAAGGACTTTCAACGCAGAAGAGAGTAGTTTATAGTTTAATCTAGAGGCAAACAGGAGCCTTTGAAGTTTTTTGAACAGGCAGAATAACTTGGTTAGGTTTATGATTAGAGGGCATGATAAATATAATGGGTCAGTAGAGGCAACTGTGAAGTAGCAGTCAGAATTAGATGAGAACTACAAAAGTATAGTGTCATTAAATCTTAGATAAGACAGTGTTCAAAAGGATATTCACCAGGGGCAAAGGAAGAAAATGGGTCAGTTAAGATGAATACTGGGAAAAGACTCAGATTTAGCAATTGAAAGATCATTAGTAAAATTTTGAAGATAATCTTGGTATAAATTGCAAAACCTTGCTCTAAAAATTATTTGTGTCAGACTACTTCCTTGTTTTCCCCACAGTATTTGCTTCATAATGAGTCTTTACACCAGTAGTTGGGATCTTTTGACTTACTAAATACTAGAGTATTATTAATACTACTAGAGCAGGTCATTTTTGTTAAGTTTTGTATCTATTTTGTCCCATTGGTCAATATATCTATTTTAACCAGTATAAATTAATATCTTTGATTATTGTTTCATATTACAGTGTGAGATGTAATAAAAGTCTCTCTTCTTTTACCTTATCCCCCCTTTTTCATTATTCCGCTTGAGATTCCTGATTTTCCCCCTGTACATATGAATCTTATTTTTCTAGTGCCATAAAGTGATATTTAATAATTGATCACATGGCACTGAATATGAAATAATTTGGGTACTATTTTCATTTTCATTAAATTGACTCAGAATACTCATGAGCAAATTATATTCCTCAAATTATTCAGATCTGCTTATTACTATAAGCAGTGTTTTATAGTTGTATTTACAGAGTTCCTCATGTGCCTAGACAGGTTGACTTCAAAGTAATTTATATCTTTTATAGTTATTTTAAATGGAATTCTTTTTTTCTAAATACATTAGAAGAACAAGGAAGAAATTTCTTTTTCATGTATATGGATAGGGGAAGAGTTCATGATGAAATAATGGATAGAGACATCCTAGATCATTAAACAGAATTTTGATTATATAAAATTGAAAACTTTTTCACAAACAAAACCAGTACAGGTAAAATTAGAAGGAAAATCATTATTCAAGGAAAAATCTTTGCAGTAAATTTCTCTGATAAAGGTATCATTTCTTCTGAATAATTTGTTCTTTCCCAATTACTAATAAAATACTTTTAACATTCATTATTTTAAAATTTTAAGTTCCATATTCTCTGCCTCCATGCTTTGTCCTCTCCCTGTGACAGTAAGTAAGTTTTCACAGATTATACATATGCAATCATGCAAAACATATTTCCATATTAGCGATGTTGTAAAAGAAAAGACAAACTAAAAGAAAAAAAGAAAAAGAAAGTAAAAAAAAAAAGTGTGTTTCAATCAGCATTCAGAAACCACCAGTTCTCTCTGGAGATGGATAGAATTTTTCATCATAAGTCCTTTGGAACTGTCCTGAATCACTATATGGCTGAGAATAGCTAACTCCTTCCCAGTTGATTATGGTACAATATTATTGCTATTGCGTATAATGTTCTCCTGGTTCTGCTCCCTTCACTTTGCATCAACTAATGTAAGTCTTCTCAGGTTTTTTTCTGAAATCACCATACACATCATTTCTTATAGCACAATAGTAATCCATTACAATTATATACTACAACTTTTTTAACCAGTCCCAATTGATGGATGTCACCTATATTTCCAATTCTTTGCTATCACAAAAAGGACTGCTATAAATATGTTTTCTCCAAATAGGCACTGTTCATTTTTAATTTCTTTGGGATACAAACCTAGTAGTGATATGGTTGGATCAAAGGGTATGTACAGTTTTATAGCCTTTGAGCATAGTTCTAAATTACTCTGCAGAATGACTGTATCAGTTTACAACTCCACCAACAGTGAGTTAGTGTCCCAATTTTCTCACATCACTAACAATATTTATCATTTTTCTTTTCTGTCATATTAGCCAATCTGATAGGTATGAGGTGGTACCTCAGAACTGTTTTAATTTACATTTCTCTAATCAATAGTTATTTAAATCATTTGTTTAACATGACCATAAATAGCTTTGATTTCTTCCTCTGATAACTACCTGTTTATACTTTGACCATTTATCAATCAGGGAATGACATTTATTCTCATAAATTTGACTCATTTCTCTACATGTTAGAGAAATGAGTCCTTTATCAGAAACACTGGCTATAACCCCCACCCCCCCCCCAGCTTTCTACTTTCCTTCTAATCTTGATTGCATTGGTTTTGTTTGTGCAGTATTTTTTTTAATTTAACATAATCAAAATTACCCATAATACATCTTGTAATAGTCATTATCTCATTTGGTCATAAATTCTTCCCTTTTCCATACATCTGACAGGTAAACTATTCCTTGGTCTCTTAAATTCTTTATGGTATCAACCTTTATATCTAAATCATATACCCATTTAGACTTTATCTTGGTATATGGTGTAAGCTGTTGGTCTATATCTACCTTCTCAATACTGTTTTCTAGTTTTCCCAACAGCTCCTGTTGAATAGTGAGTTCTTGTCCAAAAAGCGTGAGGTTTTGTGTTTATCAAACAATAGATTACTGTGGTGATGTACTACTTTGTTTTGTGTGCCTAATCTATTTCACTGATGCACCACTCCATTTCTTATCCAGTAACATATTGTTTTGATGATTACCACTTGATAACACAGTTTGAGATCTGTTTTGGCTAGCCACCTTTCTTCATGTTTTTTTTTCACTGATTCCTTTGATATCCTTGAACTTCTGTACTTCTAGATGAATTTTGTTATTTTTTTTTACCTCTATGAAATAATTTTTGGTAGTTCGATTGGTATGGCACTGAATAAGTAAATTATGTAGGACTATCATTTTTATTATACTGCCTGATCTTACCCATTAGCAATTGATATTTTTTCCAATTGGTTAGAGTTGAATTTATTTGTGTGAAAGTGTTTTGTAATTTTGTTCATATAGTTCTTGGATTTGTCTTGGCAGGTGGACTCCCAAGTATTTTATATACTTATAAAATATAATATGCATGTATTAAATTTTATATACATATATAGTTATATAGTTATTTTAAATGGAATTTCTCTTTCTATCTCTTGCTGCTGGACTTTTGTAATATATAGAAATCTGATAATTTGTGTGGACTTATTTTATATCCTGCAACTTTGCTAAAGTTGTTAATTGTTTCAAGTAGTTTTTTTAATTGATTCTCTAGAATTTTCTAAGTATACAATCATACAATCATATCATCTGCAAAAAGTGATAGATTTGTATTCTCATTGCCTAGTCTAATTATTTTTTCTTCTCTTATTGCTATAGCTAGCATTTTTAGCACAATATTGAATAATAATGGTAATAATGGGAATCCTTGCTTCACCCATGATCTTATTGGGAAGGATTCTAGCCTATCTCCATTACAGATAATGCTCACTGATAGTTTTAAATAGATAATACTTATCATTGTAAGGAAAGCTCATTTTTATGATATTTAAGGATTTTTTCTTCAGTAGTGTCTTTCTAGATCTATTTCCTTTTCTTAGGATTATTTAAGGTGTGTTTCTTGTTTTCTGATCATGTGGGTTATTTATATTTTTGAAGATATACCTTTATTTCTTTTATATTTGCAGGTTTGTCAGCATATAGCTGCACATATGTTCTGATTTTCAAGAATTTCTTCTGAATTTGCTGTGATCTGTTCTTGCTCATTTGTTATAGTTATTTGATTTTCTGATGTTTTTCTCTTTAATCAGAGTGAGAGTTTATCAACTTTATTAGTCATTTCACAGAAGCATCTTTTAGTTTTACTCACAATGTTTATGTTTTTTTTTTCTAATTTACCTATTTCTCCTCTAATTTTTAACATCTCTCCTTTTGTTCTAAGTTAAGTTTACTTGTTGACTTTTTAAAAATGTATATTCAGTTCACTAATCTCTTTTTATTTTGTTAATATATATTTTTAAGGATATAATTTCCCCCACACAGACTGCTTTAGCTGTGTGACATCCATTTAAAGATGTCCAATAGATAGATGGAGATTTGTGATTGGAGCTCAAGAGAAAAAAAAAAAAAAACAGAACAAAACAACTAAACCAGGCTATTTAGACCTAAGAATCATTTCCATAAAGATGATGTATAAGCCCATGAAACCAGATAAGGTAGCCTAATGGGAGAGGGTAGTGACAGAAAAGAAGAAAACTAAGGTCAGAATCTTAGCAACACCCCTAGTGGAGGGAATTATAGTTTGGTGATTCAATTCAATAATTCATGAACATAAACTATTTTCAACCATTGTTCTACTTGAAGAATTCTCTGAAACTTTTGACTCCATTCCCAGCTTCTAGATAATCTCTCTTCCCTTTGCTTATATGATATTGCTCTGCTGGTGCTCCTCTTGACTTTCTGATTGCATCTTCTCATTTTTGTTCATCAGATCACCATCCAGTTTCAAACTGTTGAGGGTGAACATTACCTAAAGCCCTGTTCTGTCTTCTCTCTCTCTCTCTCTCTCTCTCTCTCTCTCTCTCTCTCTCTCTC
>NW_020954548.1:4165957-4210399 GCF_900497805.2 Vombatus ursinus
TCTCTCTCTCTCTCTCTCTCTCTCTCTCTCTCTCTCTCTCTCTCTCGCTCTCTCTCTCTCATGTTTTTTTTATCTTTCCCCATACTAATCCCATAGTTTAGCCTTCATCTTTCTGTAAATTTTCAACCCGTATCACCAATCACCAGATGAAACTACTTAGATGTCTTAACAGGATTTCAAATCCCAGTGTTTCCAAAAGCAAACTCAGTATCATTCTATTGTTAGTAAATTTGTTACCAAATTTCCTTTCCTGTTGAGATCACAACCATCTTTCTAGAACCTTGGAGCTATCTTTGATTTTTCTTGGTCTTTTACTACAGGTACCCAATTATTTTTTTAAATTTATTTATTTTTAGTTTTCAACATTTACTTCCACAAGATTTTGAGTTCCAAATTTTCACCCCATCTCACCACTCCTCCAACCCCAAGATGGAATGCATTCTGAATATCCCTTCCCCTAGTCTGCCCTCCCTTCTATCTCTCCCCCTCTTCTCTTATCCCCTTCCCCTTCTACTTTCCTATAGGGTAGGATATATTTCTGTATCCCATTTCCTGTATTTCTTATTTCCCAGTTGCATGTGAAAACATTTTTTTAAATACGTGTTTTTAAAACTTTGGGTTCCAAATTTTCTCCCTTCCTCCCTCCCCATCCACCCTAATTGAAAAGGCAAGCAACTCAATGTTGGTTATTCATGTGCAGTTATGCAAAACAATTCCATAGTAGTCATGTTGTGAAAAACTAAGTATATTTCCCTTACTCCTACCCTGCCCCACCCATTTATTCTATTCTTTCTTTTGACCCTGTCCCATCTCAGAAGGGTTTGCTTCTGATTATCCCCTTTCCCAATCTGCCCTCCTCTCTATCATTCCCCTGCTCTCTTGTTCCCTTCTCCCCCTATTTTCCTGTAGGGTAAGACAGATTTCTATACCAATTGAGTGTGTATGTTATTCCCTCCTTAAGCCAAATCCTATGATAATAAGATTCACTCATTCCTTTTTCACCTTCCCATTTGCCCTCCACTGTAAGAGCCTTTTCTTTTCTATTTTTGTGAGATAATTTACCCCATTCTACCTCTCCCTTTCTCCTTCTCTCAGTATAATACTCTCCCACCCCTCATTTTTATTCTCCAGATATGAACCCTTCATCTGCAACTCACCCTGTGCTAACTATCTATCTATCTATCTATCTATCTATCTATCTATCTATCTATCTATCTATCTATCTATCTATCTATCTATATCTATATCTATACAAACATATAATTTTTCCCTCCAACTATCCTAATACTGACAAAGGTCTCATGAGTTATAAATATCATCTTTCCATGTGGGAATGTAAACAGTTCAACCTTAATAAGTCTCTTATGATTTCTCTTTCCTGTTTACCTCTTCATGTTCCACTTGGGTCTTATATTGGGAAGTCAAATTTTCTATTTGGCTCTGGTCTTATCATCAAGAATGCTTGAAAGTCCTCTATTTCACTGAATGTCAATTTTTTCCCCTGCAGGATTATACTCAGTTTTGCTGGGTAGGTGATTCTTGGTTGTGATCCTATCTTCTTTGCCCTCTGGAAAATTATATTCCATGCCCTCTGATCCCTTAATGTAGAAGCTGCTAAATCTTGTGTTATCCTGATTGTGTCTCCAAAGTACTAGAATTTTTTCTTTCTGGCTGCTTGTAATATTTTCTCCTTGACCTGGGAACTCTGGAATCTGGCTACAATATTCCTACGAGTTTTCCTTTGGTGATCTCTTGCAGGAGGAGATTGGTGGATTCTTTCAATTTCTATTTTGCCCTCTGGTTCTAAAATATCAGGGCAATTTTCCTTAATAATTTCTTGAAAGATGATGTCTAGGCTCTTTTTTTGATCATGGCCTTCAGATAGTCCAATATTTTTAAAATTATCTCTCCTGGACTGATTTTCCAGGTCAGTTGTTTTTTCAAAGAGATATTTCACATTGTCTTCTTTTTTTATTCTTTTGGTTTTGTTTTACAATGTCTTGATTTCTCGTGAAGTTACTAGCTTCCAATTGTTCTAGTCTAATTTTTAAGGAAGTATTTTCTTCAGTAAGCTTTTCAATTTCCTTTTCCACTTGACCAATTTTGCTTTTTAGGGAATTCTTCTCCTCATTGACTTTTTGGACCTCTTTTGCCATTTGAGTTAGTCTATTTTTTAAGTTTTTTTTTCTTCAGTATTTTTTTGGGTATCCTTTAGTAAGCTGTTGACTTGTTTTTCATGATTTTCTTGCATTACTCTCATTTCTCTTCTGAGTTTTTCCTCTACTTCTCTTACTTGTTTCTCAAAATCCTTTTTAAGCTCTTCCAAGGCCTGGAACTGATTCATATTTTTCTTGGAGGCTTTGGATATAGGACCTTTGACTTTGTTTTCTTCTGGTTGTATGTTTTGATCTTTTTTGTTACCAAAAAAAAGGTTCTATGGTCTGACATTTCTTGCGAGGTTTGCTCATGATCCTAGTCAATTATTTGAGTTATAAACTCTTTATTAAGGTAGAAGTCTGCTTCCAATGTGGAAAATGTACTGTCCCAAGCTTCAGGGATTTGTACAGGTGTTTGTAGAGCTACTTCTAGGGACCTTTACATTTTCATTTCTTCCAAGGTGGTATGATAGGGGGCAAGTTGTTTCCTCTCTACTGCCACTACAAGCTCCACCATGCCAGTGCTCTTCCTCACCCTAGGATTGCCCTTCAGAACTGTGACCCAGATCCAAGCATGGACAAAGCAAAAGATTCCTGCCTCAGCACTGGCAAACAGATTCCTGCAATCCTCCTCTGATCAGCCACCTGCTTCCCCCTCAGTCTGTGGGCCAGAAGTTCAGGAGACAGCCACCACCCCAGGGTGGTGCTCAGGAACTGGGGCTGAGACCTAGCTTCTCTCTAACCACAGAAGCAGACTTTTCCCACTGACCTTCTAAGTTGTCTTTGACGTTCATGGGTTGAGAAGTCTGGAAACCACTACAGCTGCCTGTGGTTCAATCCTCTGAGGCCTGTTCCAGGTTCACTGTGCCCTGCACACCCATGCCAAACTGTGCTCCTCTCCCATCCTGTGTGATATACCTTTCTAATCAACCATCCAGGTTGTCTTGGGCTAGAAATTTGTTTCACTCTGTTTTTTTGTGGGTTCTGCTGCTTTAGAATTTGTTTAAAGCCATTTTTATAGGTATTTGGAGGGGGTTGGTGGAGAGCTCAAGCAAGTCACTGCTTTCACTCTGCCATCTTGGCTCCACCTCCAAAGATCAGACATCCAATTATTTAACAAGTCTAATCTCATCTATCTCCACAACATCTCTTGAATTAGCCTTTTCTCTACTCTTAAGTCCACTACTCCAGTTTAGCCCCTCATCACCTCTGCCCCTAAATTATTACAAGAACCCCAAAATGGTCTTCCTGCTTCTTGTCTCACTGCTCTCCAAGTCATCCACCACATAACTGCCAAATCAATTTTCCTAAGACACTCATGGTACCATATCACATTCCTCAGTACAAACATCTTCAGTTAATCTCTAAGGTTTCTAGAGTGAAATTCAAACTCTTTAATCTGCCCATTGAAGACCTCTACTATTTAGCTCTTATCTATGTTTCCAGACTCATTTTGTACTACTCATTTTAATAGAATCTATGTTACAGACATTGACTTTCTAGCCTAAACTTGATATAATATCTCCCATCTTTGATTTTGCATAGGCTGCCACTCATGCCTAGAATGTACTCCATCAATTGCTACTCTCTTAGAATTCCCAGATCATGTGTCAAATTGTACAGGATTTCTTCTCCAATGACTCTATTTCTTAGTATTCTCTCCTCAACATACCTTTTATTTACTCATTTGTGTATATGTACTATTTCTTCATCCTGACCTGTCACCAACATAAAATAATTTTCTCCAGGGACAGGGAACACTTTGTTTTATTTTTTATATTTTTAGTGCCTAGCCCAGTGCCATATACATAGAATGTATCTTATAAATATTTGCTGAATTATGTGGGGTTATTTTTTTTTGTTTTCTAAAATAAAATAAAATCATTCTTGTTTTTATTGTGTTATTAGTCTGTATACTTGTTTAGGACTAGACAGTCTTCCTCCTTTTCTGCCTCTCTTCTTTTCCTTCCTTCCCTCTCTTCCTTTCTTTTCTCTTCTTCATTCTCTCTCTCTCTCTCTCTCTCTCTCTCTCTCTCTCTCTCTCTCTCTGTCTCTCCATGTTGACATGATTCTGCCATTCCCATGGGAAACCCTGGTCAAGGGTAAAATCAGCCAAATAATGATTTTCAGGGAAACACTGGGTGGATGAACCCAAGGAAGTGTTTATACAAGTTATTTCAAGAATGAAAATGGCTGATGTAAATCTAGAGCTTTGTTCAAAGTCATGAGTTACTATATGATCACAAGTCTTTTTATTATCTGGCCAGAAAATATCATAATTTTAGTTGCTTTTGTTCTAAAAATGAATGTCATTTTGTTTTTTTTTTTAACATTAGTTATTTGGAAACACTGTATTTATAAACCCAAAAACAGATCATTTTCTCCTCCTAGATGTCCATAGTGTACTCAATTTTATATTTGATTGCCATTAATCTTATGATGTATCATTGAAAGGGCTCTATGAGACCTATTCTAACAGTCATTTTATAAATGAGGGATCTTAAATTAGATATTGTCTTACGTAGCACCATTGAAATTGAAAGGTATAGAGCTGAGATCTGAAGATGGATCTTTTCCTAATTTTGTATTCTTTTGACTATGCCAGTCTGCATCCAGAGAGGTTTCAAAACAAATGGAACTATTTCAGGATTTTAAATCTTTTTTGTTTCTGTAGTATTTATATACTTTGAATTGAAGTCATTTTAGAGGGATTGTTAATTTCAGCAATAGTATTGCAATATAAATGAACCTTGTTTATTTCATTAGCAGGTTTTGTCCCTCTTCCACTTCTTCATTCTTCTTATTTAGCTATAATTATTCAGGGCATTAGATTAGGTCACAATCAGACTGATTTTGGTCAAAGCCTATTACAAGATTAAAAAAGTAAGGAATATATAAAAAGTAGTCTTTAAGAATACAAAATAAGAACCAAAGCAAAATGAAGGTGGCATACGATTAAATGTATAGATAGGAAACAGTTTAAGTTTTATTATAATGAAAAGGAGCCCGTGTGATTTAATGGAATGGGTATTGCATTTGGAGTAAGGGGAACTGAATTCCAATCCTACTACTATGGTTTACTACTTGTGTGGTACTAGACAAAGCATTTTGGTTCTCTGGACATGTGTTTCTTCATTTGTAGAATAACAATGTTAGAAAAATTAATCCACCTCTAAATCCATATTTCTATTATCTATCTATCTATCTAACTATCTATCTATCTATCTATCTATCTATCTATCTATCTATCTATCTATATCAGGGTGCCATTCTAACTACAATGTTAGTTATGATTTTCAAAGCAGCCCAGCATGAATAAAGGGACTAACATATTCAGAATATATATAGCAAGGTTCTTTTATAGTCAATGCTATTTTTCATTATTCCAAGGAAATTTTAACATGATTCCATTCATAAGGACCTTGTCCTTTATTTAGAATTTAAACAAAAAGATACTTTGAAATTTTTTATAATTCCTATATTGAGAAATAATTGTTATGATTTTCAGCTGGAATATAATTCCTTCCTGAAGACAGGGATTTAAGGGAAATGGTTTTAATATTTCTTTTCTCATAATTTGGTCTTGGTGGAGGTAAAAGCAAGAGGGGGGGATTGAACTATATTTTTGTTTTGTTTTGTTTTTCTTTTTAGATGGAGAATGAAAAGTAAGCCTCCATCCCCCAGTGATAGAAATATGAATTATGTCTGTAACAGATATAATTGAATGTTACCAAGGTAATTACTATATGTGCAAAAAAAAAAAAAGAAATCTAAGGATCCTATCTGAATATGTAGTTATGCCAGCTGGATAAGATTAACTACTTCCTGCTCATTTTGGAACACCACCAGAATAATGTACTGCTGGAGGGAAGGGTAACATCACATGATTAGAAAGTACTTTCAAAGTAATATAATGTCAGAAACTAAATAAGTAGTTGCATTTGAATGTTAGTGGTTCAAATTCTATTTTTTTCTTAGATCTTGTGCATGCTGTTTACTTTTATATACTTCAATTTCTTGATGTCACAGATGTCAAAGGAGAGTAAAATATTGTGATTCCTTTCTACATCATGGAAATGTTACAAAGGTGAATAGTTGTTTCCACACACCCCTTAATTCCTCTTCCAAGCTATAATTCCTCCTCATCCACCCACCTACCATTTCAAATACACACAGTGAAGCATTTGGAGCTTGTCCAAAAAGTAAAACATTCAAGCTATAAGTAAATTACAAGTGAGAATCTCATCCAGTCTATCTCTTGAAGGATGATAGAAACCATCGAGTGTAAAAATATACACTTATTTTTGGATCTAGTGCTAGGTTCTCATTCCACAGAAATACACATTTTAAATTGTTATCCTTGTGAGATGAGAGTGCTATTAACTGAGACTCAATAGGGCATCTACTTTGAAGTTTGTTTTTTGGTGCATGTCCAATAACAGAGGTAGATTTTCACTGATCTACCCATGTTCTCTCACCTGGACTCCTTGGCGATCAGTAGCATGAATTTGAAGAGGACTTATAGAGATTTCAAGTACAATCTATGTCAGTGAAATCTGAGATAACTGACTCACATGGGACTTAAATCCTTGACCTTATCCTCAGTATGCTTCAGCAGACTGTGTGAAAAATACAGGTCTACCTGTCAACACTTCCTGAAGCAAAATGACAAAGTTCTCTTCCCTGTGGTGCACACACCAATAACCTTCACTTAAATGAAGGCTTCTAGAAATAATCAGTCTACAATTAAATGAATTGGTTTATCTTGGGCTCCAGAAACCAATAATTCAAATGAAAGAAGCATGCTTCAGCATCATTACTAGGAAATGTTAAAAAATCTGGTCTTCATTTTATCAGTTAATATGCAACTTTTATTTTTAGGGATTGCATTTTAAAGATTAGAAAATCCTACTGTGCATTTTCCCTGTACTTCACTCAGGCTGTGAATAAAAATCTTTTTCCCTAAACTAGTTGACATAGACCAAAGAGCCATCATATTATCCAGAGATGCCAAGTCCAAATCCTTACTCCAAGGAAAAGCATCAATCAATCAATAAATATTTATTAAGTGCCTATTATATGTCAGAGACAGTGCAAGGAGGTCAGGATACAAATACAATGAATAAACAATCCTTGTTCTCAGTTAGGCTATATTCTGTTCATTCTATTTACATAAACTCCATAGGGCATAATATGCAATCTGAAGTCTAACCTATTTACAAAAATATATCTAGAAACAAATTCTAAAATGATTAGTGTCTTCATTTTTCCATCTTCTAAAGGTTCAAATGGACTTATCAGCCTATTGGTCAAGTGTAGTAACTCTAAATAACAGTGACATGTTGTTATAGAATTTTATGAATTTAATATGGTAAAACTCAATAGCAAAGTAAACATCTATTAATCATTTATTGATTGCAAACCACTCTGTCAGGTACTAGGAATTAAAAACACAGAAATAAAAAAGGAGGCTGTCCTCAGGAAGTTTACATTTTTCTGAAATATTGCAAACATGTGCAGATAGGTACAATGTAAAATAATTTGAGACTTGAAAGTGCAACTATGGGGAGCAAGAAAGACGTCACAGAAAAGGTAATAGTTAAGGATTCTGGTAAGCAGAATATATAATTTACCAGTAGAATATAAACGCTTTGAAAACAGTCTTTTTTTTAAATTTTGTTTGTGCATTCCCAGTGTCTTGCAGAGTGCCTTACACTGAGTATATGTTTAATAAATGCTTATTGAATTTAATTGAATTGAATAAGATGGGAGTTCTTTTGAACCATTAGTATTCAAACAAAATATAAAATTTTAGGACCAGAAAGGACCATCAATTTAAATCTTTCAGATGAGAAAAGATGTTATGATTTGTCCTGGGTCACACTGCTGGTAAATGTCTGAGGTAGGATTGGAATTTATCTTCTCAATTCAAAAACTAGCATTCTATCTACTATGGCATCTAGTGGGCAAACAAAGGAGACTAATTAGTAGTCTACTATAATATTTCATAAGAGAGGTAATGAGAGGCCATACTAGAGTGTTGGCAATGTTATTTGAGAGAAGGAAGTGAATGTGAGGGTTGTTCTGGAGATGTCCTAAAAGCCTTGGAGATTTTAGCTACAAAAGCCTGCACATTAATTTGATGTTAGAAGTGGGTGGTGGTAGAAGGAATGATGGTGACATCAAAAAATAATTACTAGTTTTAACTCTACTTAATTGGTAGAATAGTTGTGCCATCAGTAGAGAGAGTTTAGGAAAAGAACAGGTTTAGGGAGAAAGATACTTAATTTCATTTTGGACATACTGTTTCAGATAAATATATAATATCCATGTGAGCATATTGTGCAGGGAATTGGCAGAGGATTGAAGCTCAGGAGAGACTGAGGATAGACATATCTGTATAGAAATAGTAATTGAACCCTAAGATAACAAATGTGATCACTGGAGGAAAGTCGCTGTCTAGAGAAGAGAAAATATCATAGAACATTGCATTGAAAAACAACCATATGAGGGGGAGGGTGTGGAGCAATGGATAATTATACATCCAAGGAGACAGAAAATGGTCAAAAGGGGGAGAGACAGAGAGACAGAGAGAGACAGAGAGACAGAAAGAGACAGATTCAGAGACAGAGACAGACAGACAGAGACAGAAAGACAGAGACAGAGAGACAGAGACAGAAAGACAGAGACAGAAAGATGTTATGGAAGTTGAAGGTGGCCAATGGTGTCAAAAACTGGAGTGGGCAATGAAGATGAAGATGGATAAAAATGTTTTGCATTTATGAATTAAGAGATCCCTCATGAACTTTGAGAAAGTAGTTGTTGATTTATTGTTGTTATTGTTATTCAGTCATTCAATCATGTTCAACTCTCCATGATACTGTGGACTGTAGCCCACCAATACTCTCCATGGAGTTTTCTTGGTAGGGATACTGGAGTAGTTTGCCATTTCCTTCTCCAGTGTATTAAGGCAAACAAAGGTTAAGTGATATGTCCAGGATTACACAGCTAGTAAGTGCCTGAGGCCATATTTGAACTCAGGTCTCCCTGAGGACAGGCCTGATTCTCTGTCCACTGAGCCACCTAGATGCCTTGGATACTGTTTTACTCAGTCCCAATTTGCTAGTATTAAAACCAATAGAAACAGTTTAATGGGAATATCCAGAAAAAAATCCAACCTCTTCTGAATGGCAATGTGGGAAAAAGTATGCATAGTAGAAATCAACAGCTGTTTGAAGCAAACAAAAACTCACGTAGAATGCAACTGAGGGACAATATTTGCAGAATTAGCTTCATGTAAGTTCCCTTCTCCATGTTATGGTGCCAAAACAGGGGTAAAATGTCACAACTATCAACAACAGAATGAAATATTCAAAGCTTTATGCTCACATCCTTGTACTGACTACATAATCAACCTTTGCTTTTTGAGAATTGAGTATATTTAATTTCCTTGTGGCATAAGCATTAAAATGGTTCATTATGGACAACTTCTATAAATTTCAAGAGGGTCGTCTTGTTATAGGATTGCTTCTTTTGCTATTCCAATACGAAGGAAAAGTGGTAGTTCAACATGTTCCTATTTTCCAGTACCTCTCACACAGTCTACTCTCTCACAGAGAGATTTTTCCAATCAAGCAAGTAGGTAGAGAGCTAGCAAAATACACCTCTTCCACTTTCAGGACATTTTGAAAAGAGTCTGGTCATAATGGTTGGGTTACTGCTCTTCACTTTTTCAGGAAATGTGTCATTCTGACCTTTATTCCCTAGTATCCTCACATGTCTCATCAATCCTGACTGACATCCAATGATCAGTTGCCCCAAAATATAGTTATGCTTAAGAGTCAGATACATCTCAGAATATTCCAGGAGACTCCAAACACATGTAGGAATAGGACTAGGGGGAAAACAGAAATTTTGTATTTGGTAAATGGCAATAGACTGCCACTTTGTTTCTTCTTTGGATATCTCTCCCAACAATTAGATTTAAAAAAAAATCAACTTCACAGTGCAAGAAAATCTCCCTCTTGGGAGGGCGAAGGAGGAGGAAAGAGGGAGAAGGAATGAGAGGGAGAGGGAGAGGAGGAGCAGGAAAGAGAGAGAGGGAGAGGGAGAGAAGAAACAGGGAGAGGAGAGGGAGAGAAAGAGGGAGAGGAAGGTGGAGAGGGAAGGGGACAAAAATTAACAAGCAGTGATTAATCATCTCTTATTTGCCAGGCACTGTGCTAAGAACTGGGGATACAAAGAGAGGTAAAAACAAAACAATATAGTATTATCAGTCAACCATAATAAAATGGAAAACCTGTTGTTCTCATTACCCATGTAATACGAACACCATACTGCTAAGGTTGGTGCAGTAACTTATTTCTGTTCTCTTTCTATAATTTGAACACAAATAATAGGATATCAACACAGCAAAGAGAAGTAGACTGAGAGGTTCATTTGGTTCCAAAGATCAGGCACAGTATGGATTTGAAGAGTACCTGTTTTCAGAGTTTTTGCCTCAGCTCAGTACTTACATTTTGCTTATTATGAAAATGGAGAAAAAGATTATAATTATAATATAATAAAATCAGAGAAGGGAATTGAAAAAAATTATTCTGAAAGCAAGCACTATGTTACTGATATATAATTTGCATAATATACCATGGCTTATATGTGGGTGAACTCTAAGTGTTCTCAGAGATATATTCCTTGCTGTAGCTCCCATGACTCCTCAGTGAGTATTTCAGCCATTCAAGCATTACTTTTGGATGGAGATGGTGTTCATTACACCAAGAATCAGTGAAAGGAAATCAACTATTTTTGTTAATGAACCCTCAGGTCATGTAAGTAGAACATTTTAAAATGCTATAGACATATGAATGACATGTTTCACAAGTACTAAAAAAAATATTGCTAAAGTTCACTTTTGTTCCTGTTATTTTGTCTACTTTTGACTCTTCTCTTCCCTCCTTAAAATATGTGTGCGTGTGTGTACACACACACACACACATGCACATATGCATGCACATGCATGTATAGGATGGAAAATGTTATTGAAATGAAAAACTGAGGCCATAATAATATTATATGTGTTTATATATTTATGTGTGTATTTATATATGCATATATAACATATAATATGTGTGTGCATTGTGTTTTTGCAGATTTTTGAATACAAGCATTATAGCTACATGCTTAAATGAAATTCTTGAGACTTTTTTTTTCCTTTCCACAAAAGTATTGTCATATGGGATGGCTCCTAGGGAAGGAGGGTTGATATACATTATATTTATTTAGGAAATGAAAAAAATCAATAAAAATTGTTGGACCCAGTGGAGTTCCATCAAGACGTTGACCTGAGTGGCCATAAAAGGACCCAGTTTGTCTATCCCCTAATGTGAATAGATAATAAAATTATCAACAATAACTTAAAAGGGGAAATAAAGAGGGAGGCACAATCTCTAAATGATTAGTCTCTCAGATAAGGAAAAAGTAAAGAAAGAAAATATGAGACAAGCAGAAAAACAAAATTCCCAAACAGACCAGGATTATGGATGAAAAAAAACAAAAACAAAAACAAATGAACCTAGAGTTGTGACCAGAAGAGAAAATTAATTAAATTAAAAATTAGCCAAAGAAAATATCTAGAGTCTGAAAGTAAGTTTATGTGTGTGTTTATCTTTAATGGCTTAAAATTGTACTAGGTTTTGGAAAAGCTTGTTCACATAAGTACACATACACAAACATCCTTTCAGGTTCTAGATATTTTCTCTGGCTAATTTTGAAGTTTATAGGTAGATTTATATATCTACATCAATATACACATGCACCTATGTATATATACACATACCTAAGTGCATACATATATAGTCACTAAAATTTTGTGCATATAAATGCACACATTTAAATGTGTGTGTGTGTGTGTGTGTGTGTGTGTGTATTCAGCATAAAGGAAATAAATCCTGTAATAAAAATTAACAACAGATACAGTTGTAGAAACTTTTGAATGATGACTTGGACTCAATGGGAAATTAAATCATCAGACTGAATGGGAAAGTCAACAGAAGTAGCAGCATATATAACAAAACAAGATTAACTCAAGTGATGACAGCTTGAAAAATTTACAAGCAAATATGTCAGGACTGAAAAACATCTGAGAGATCATTTGAATTATCTGATTAGCTGAAAAAATGTGAAGAAAGAATCAAACCACAATTTTCCATGAAATGTCAGAAGTTTTATTACAGAGCAAGAAAATTCACAGAGGTAGTATTTGAAATTAGGCTATCGAGGACAATAATTTCCTCAATGCTTTGTTTGTTTGCTTGTTTTGTTTTTGTACGTCAGGGGAGGAGGTCATCTTCCACATTATGGTTAGGTTAAAGTGAGAGACGGAGAGCAAAGTTATGCTTCAGGAAAAGTCATGTATTATCATAACTCAATCAGCATTCGTGCTTGGTTAATACTTTGTCTACCTTTTTATTTCAGACAGCAGTAAATATAATAAATTAAAGAGGTTTACTTCAATCAATCATTCTTCCTGGCCTAAAATTCTAATAATTTGTTTTCCTTAAGGTAGGAGAATGCTGCCCAATGAACCCAAAGCTATCTACTTGCCTAGAGTAAGATCCATAGTCTACCCTCTCCCCAGTGTTTATTTATAGAAATCTAATACTGTTATTTCATTAGATGTGGTAAAAAACAAGATATAATTGGTGCCTATATACTTTTGGAGGTAAAAAGGAGGGAAAATACATAATAATAAAGGCTAATAATGAATAGCAGGTTTTATGAATATAGCATACGCTTTGAGACTTGCTCTCTGAACTCCATTCAAACTAGTGGTGTGGTTTCCACACAGAAAGACTAATTCTCTGCTAAGGCATCTTGGGGGTATCTATGATGGGTGGTTAGGTTGGGTTTCTAATAGTTTTACTAATGAGGTCCCAGCATTGTGCTTACCCAATGACTATCAATTGGCATTGATTGATTAAATTTTTAAAAAAATGAATTTTTAGAAATAGATATTTTCTAAGGTAGTACTTTAGGAAAAGCTGATACAAAAACAGGGGCATAATTTCCTACAAGTACATACAGTACTCAGGGAAAATAGACTCAAGTTGAGAACAAATAATTGTGGTGAATGGGGTAACATAGTTCCTGAAAGTAAATTTCTCCTCTTCTGGGTACCCTCCTTAAGTTCCTTCTAAGTATAACTTCTGCCTGATCCCTTGTAGAGTCTTCAAGCTTCTTTTCTTAAGTATGTCTAGTTTGTCCTCAGCTTCCAACACTAGTATTATCTTCAGCTGCTCTGGAGCTGAAAGGGTGCTTATAGGAAGTCCAAAATACTCTAATTCTTAGTTTACTAGGTCATCCTCTGGTTACAGGAAGGGAAAGAAAACAGAAGCTCTTCTTCTCCCTCATCAAGTGGTTCCCACTAATGGGCTTGGATATAGAACCTTCTCCTAAGGCTGATGAAAAACATTTTGCATGACTGATTCTGGAATAGCTTGTTATTTTTATATGTCTTAATTGGCTTGAAGAAATCTTTTCAACAAATATCACTACATTTCCTTGGTAGCTTCATTCAATCCAATAGCTTCTTCAAAATGTAGTAAGAACTCTGGCAGAGACAAGATGGCAGAGTAAAAGCAGTGACTTGCTTGAGCTCTCCCCCAAACCCCTCCAAATACCTGTAAAAATGACTTTAAACAAATTCTAGAACAGCAGAACCCACAAAAAGACAGAGTGAAACAAATTTCCAGGCTAAGACAACTTGGAAGGTCAACAGAAAAGGTCTGTTGTGCTGGGCTGGGATAGGAGTATAGTTCAGTTTGGATGATTCTAGCAAATACAGGGCCCAGCAAACCTGGAGCAGGCCTCAGGGGACTGAATCAAGAGGAGTTGTGTTGGTTTCCAGACTTCTCAACCCACAAACTCCAAAGACAACTCAAAAGGTCAGTGGGAAACGTCTGTTGGATCTGGGTGAGAGGAGCACAGTCCAGCCCTGACCTTAGTGCAGCCCCAGGGTGGTGGCCACAGTGGCAGCAGTTGCTTCTATAGCACTCAGTCAACAGATGGGGGGGCATTGAGTAGCTGATCAGAAGGGAACTCCAGCGATCTCTTGGTTTATGCTGAGGCAGGATTCTCTTGCTTTATCAGTGCTTGGATCTGGGTCACATTCCTGGGTAGCAGTTCTGGGGCAATGAGTAGTGCTGGTGCCTCAGAGCTTGTGACAGCAGCAGAGAGGAAGTCCTCCTCACAGTTCCAGGGAAGAAAATAGTGCTTGTGGTTACTCATAGACCAGAGCACAGGCCAGGAGAGGGATAAACATGTCTCCTTTGATCATACCACCTTGGAAGAACTGAAAATTTACAGGTCCTTAGAATTACCTCTGAAAACAGATGTACAAAACCCCTGAAGCTTGGGAAACTATACCCTCTATGCTGGAAGCATAAAGCTCTACCTTAACAAAGTTTTAAAAGTCAAGTAATTGGCTGGGAACATGAACAAACAGTGTAAACAACAAAAACCTCAGACTGTAGAATTTTACTCTGGTGACAAAGAAGATCAAAACATACAACCAGAAGAAGACAACAAAGCCAAAGTTCCTACATCCAAAGCCTCTAAGAAAAATATAAATCAGTCTCAGGCCTTGGAAGAACTCAAAAAGGATTTTGAGAAGTAAGTAAGAGAAGTAGAGGAAAAATTGGGAAGAGAAATGAGAGTGAGGCAAGAAAATTATGAAAAAATAAGTCAACAGCTTGCTAAAGGAGACCCAAAACAATACTGAAGAAAATAACACCTTAAAAAATAGGCTAACTCAAATGACAAAAGAGGTCCAAAAAGTCAATGAGGAGAAAAGTGCCTTAGAAAGCAAAATTGCCCAAATGGAATAGAGATCCAAAACCTCACTGAAGAAAATAATTCCATAAAAATCAGAATGGAGTGAATGGAAGCTAATGACTCTTTGAGAAATCAAGAAATATAAAAGAAAACCAAAAGAATGAAAAAAATAGAAGACAATGTAAAATATCTTATTTTAAAAACAACTGACTTGAAAAATAAATCCAGGAGAGATAATTCAAAAAATTATTGGACTACCTGAAAGCCATGATCAAAATAAAGAGCCTAGACATCATCTTTCAAGAAATTATCAAGGAAAACTGCCCTGATATTCTAGAACCAGAGGGTAAAATAGAAGTTGAAAGAATCTACTGATCACCTGCTGAAAGACATCCCCAAAGGAAAACTCCTAGGAATATTATAGCTAAATTCCAGAGATCCCAGGTCAAGGATAAAATATTTCAAGAAGCCAGAAACAATTCAAGCATTGTGGAAACACAATCAGGATAACATAAGATTTAGCAGCTTCTACATTAAGGTATCTAAGAGCTTGGAATATGGTATTCTGGAGGTTAAAGGAGCTAGGATTACAACCAAGAATCACCTACCTAGCAAAATTTAGTAAAATCCTTCAGGGGAAAAAATTAACATTCAATGAAATAGAGGACTTTCAAGCATTCGTGACCAGAGCTGAATAGAAAATATATATGTGTGTGTATGTATGTATATGCATGAGTGTATATGTATGTATAAATGTATATGTATATGTATACATATACATGTATGTATATGAGTGTAGATATGTGTATACACATGTGTGTGTATATAATTATGTATATATGTATGCATGTATATGTGTATGCGTATGTATATATGTATGCATATATGTGTGTGTGTATATACATATATATACACACACACACACACACATATATACATACATGCATACATACATACATATATATTCAGAGAGACAGGGACAGAGGGCACAGGGTGAGTTAAATATGAAGGGATGATATGTAAAAAATAAAATTAAGGGGTGAAAGAGAATTGTACTGGGAGGAAGAGAAAGGAAGAGATAGAATGGGTTAAATTATTGCCCATAAAAGAGTCAAGAAAAAGATTTTACAAGGGAGGGGAAGCGGTTTGAGGTGAGAGGGAGTGAATGATTTGGCTTAAGGAGGGAATAACATATACACTCAATTGGGTATGGAAATCTATCTTACCCTACAGGAAAATAGGGGGAAAGGGGATAAGAGGGAGGTGATAGAAAGGTTAGCAGGTTGGACGAGGGGGTAATCTGAAGCAAACACTTTTGAGGAGGGACAGATTCAAAGGAGAGAATAGAATAAACAGGAGAGCAGGAGAGGATGTAGGGAATTAGAGTTAGTGTTTCACATTACTATTATGGAAGCATTTTGTGTGACTACACATGTATAACCTATATCGAATTGCTTGCCTTCTCAATGTGAGTGGGTGAGGAGGGAGAAAGGGAGACAATTTGGAAGTCAAAGTTTTAAAAATGAATGTTAAAATTGTTTTTACATGCAACTGGGAAATAAGAAATATGAAAAATGGGGTATATAAATCTATCCCGCCCTACAGGAAAATAGAATGGGAAAGGAATAAGAGAAGAGGGGGTTATAGAAGGGAGGACAGATTGAGAGAAGGGGTATTCAGAATCCATGGCATCTTGGGGTGAGGGGAAGGGAAAGATGTGAATATGATCTCTAATGTGATCTCCAATATCAAAACCTAAGCAAAGCCTAAAATGATAAAAAGGGAAAAGAAAACAAAAGAGATTCAATGGAGCTGAACTGTTTACCCTACATGGGAAGATGGTACTTGCAATTCTCAAAAATTGCACCACTAAGAGTACAGCTAGAAGGAAAATACATAGATAGACAGAGGGCATAGATATATGGTGAACTGGAGGGAATGACATAAAAAATAATTAAGGTATGAGAGAGAAGAGTACACTGGGTGCAGAAGAAAGAGAGAGGAAGAATGGGATAAATTATTTCACATGAAGAGGCATTAAAACTTTATTACAGTAGAGGGAATGATGGAAGGGTAGGGAATGGGAATTTCTTGAACCTTACTCTCATCAGTTTTGGCTCAAAGAGGGAACAATATATACAATAAGTTGAATATAGAAATCTATCTTACCTAACAGGGAACTAGGAGGGGAAGAGATTAAGTTAATTGGGGGCTAACAGAAGAGAGGCAGAATTGTGGAGGCAATAGACAGAGGAGAGAGTAGACAAACAGGAGGAAACTAGGATGGAGGTAAATACACAGTTAGCAAATATAGCTGTGAATGTGAATGGGATGAACTCTTCACTAAAATGGAAGTGGATAGCAGAGTGTATCAAAAAAATAGAATCTCAAACATATAGAGAACTGAGGTAAATCATAAGAAGCCATTCCCCAGTTGATAAATGGTCAAAGGATAAGATCAGGCAGTTTTCAGATGAAGAAATCAAAGCTATACATAGGCATATGCAGAAGTGCTCTAAAGCACATGTGATTAGAGAAATGCAAATTAAAACAACACTGAGATACCATCTCACATCTTTCAAATTAGTTAATAAGACAAAAAGGAAAATGATAAATGTTGGAGACGATGTGGGAAATTTGGGATAGTAATGCACTGTTGGTGGAGTTGTGAACTAATTCAACCATTCTGGAGAGCAATTTTAAATTATGACCAAAGGCCAACCAAACTGTGCATACCCTTTGATCTTGCAATACCAATACTAGGTCTGTATGCCAAAGAGATAATAAAACAAGGTAATGGACCTACATGTGCAAAAATATTTACAATAGCCCTTATAGTAGCAAAATATTGGAAATTGAGGGATGCCTATCAATTGGGGAATGGCTGAACAAGCTGTGGTATGTGAATGTAATGGGATATTATTGTGATGTAAGAAATAATGAACAGGCAGATTTCAGAAAAGCCTGGGAAGACTTGTACAAACTGACACAAAGTGAAATGAGCATTAACAGGAAAACATTAAACACAGTATCAGCAACATTGTATGATGATCAACTTTGAATGATTCAGCTATTCTCAACAACACAATGACTCAAGAAAAGCACAAAGGGCTCACAAAGCAAAATGCTCTCCACAACTGGATAAAGAACTGATGGGGGGGTGGAGCCAACATGGCAGAGTAAAAGCAGTGACTTGCTTGAGCTCTCCCCCAAACCCCTCCAAATACGTATAAAAATGGCTCTAAACAAATTCTAAAACAGCAGAATGCACAAAAAGACTAAGTGAAGCAAATTTCCAGCCCAAGACAATCTGGATGGTTGATCGAAAAGGTATATTGTGCTGGGCTGGGAGAGAAACGCAGTGTGGCGTGGACATGCAGTCCACAGCAAACCTGGAGCAGGGCTCAGGGGACTGAATCACAGGCAGCTGTGGTGGTTTCCAGACTTCTCAACCCATGAATACCAAAAACAACTTAGAAGGTAAGTGGGAAAAGTCTCTTTCTACAGTGAGAGAGAACCGTGATGTCCTAGCCCCATTCCCTCAGCTTGGCACAGAGGCGGAGGTTGCCTCCTGAGCTTTGGGCCACAGACTGAGGGGGAATTGAGTGACTGATCAGAGGAGCATTGCAGGGTTCTCTCTGCTGGTGCAGGCTTATTGTGCTTTGCCTGAGCTTAGATCTGGGTCACAGTTCTGCGAGGTGGTCCTGGGGCGAGGAGCACTGCTGGTGTGGTGGAGCTTGTAGGGGCTATGGAGAAGAAATCCTCTTCACAGTTCCAAGACAGAAAAAAGTGCTGGTGGTCACTCATAGACCAGAGCACAGGACAGGAAAGGAGTAAACACCTCACCCTTGATCATAGCACCTTGGAAGAACTGAAAATTTATAGGTCCCTAGAAGTATCTCTGAAAACAGCTGCACAAAACACCTGAAGCTTGGAACAGTATATTCTCCATACTGGAAATAGACCCCTATCTTAATAAAGAGTTTTAACTCAAGTAATTGGCTGGGATCATGAGCAAGCAGCAGAAAAAGAGTCAGACTGTACTATCTTACTTTGGTGACAAAGAAGATCAAAACATACAACCAGAAGAAGACAACGAAGCCAAAGCTCCTATATCCAAAAGCCTCCAAGAAAAATATGAATTGGTGCCAGGCCATGGAAGAGCTCAAAAAAGATTTTGAGAAGCAAGTAAGAGAAGTAAAGGAAAAACTGAGAGTGATGCTAAAGGAGACCCCAGAAATACTGAAGAAAATAACACCTTAAAAAATAGCCTAACTCAAATGGCAAAAGAGGTCCAGAAATCCAATGAGGAGAAGAATGCTCTAAAAAGCAAAATTGATCAAATGGAAAAAAAAGTCCAAAAGCTTACTGAAGAAAATACTTCCTTAAAAATTAGAATGGAAAATTGGAAGCTAATGACTATATGAGAAATCAAGGCACTGTAAAACTAATCTAAAAGAATGAAAAAAATAGAAGAAAATGTGAAATATATCATTGGAAAAACAACTGACCTGGAAAATAGATCCAGGAGAGAAGTTGAAAATTATTGGACTATCAGAAAGTCATGATCAAAAAAAAAAGAACCTAGACATCATTTTCAAGAAATTATCAAAGAAAATTGTCCTGATATTTTAGAACCAGAGGGCAAAATAGAAATTGAAAGAATCTACCAATCACCTCCTGAAAGAGATCCTCAAAGGAAAACTCCTAGAAACATTGCAGCCAAGTTCCAGAATTCCCAAGTCAAGGAGAAATTATTGCAGGCAGCCAGAAAGAAACAACTCAAGTATTGTGGAAACACAATCAGGATAACACACCATTTAGCAGCTTATACATTAAGGGACCAGAAGGCATGGAGTATGATATTCCAGAGGGCTAAGGAGATAGGATTACAACCAAGAATCACCTACCCAGTAAAACTGAGTATATTATTCAGGGTAAAAAATGGTCATTCAATGAAATAGGGGACTTTCAAGTATTCCTGAGGAAAAGTCCGGAGCTGAATATAAAATTTGACTTTCAAATAGAAGACTCAAGTGAAACATGGAAGAGGTAAATAAGAAAGAGAAATCATAAAAGACTTATTAAGATTGAACTGTTTACATTCCTGCATGGAAAGATGATATTTGTAACTCATGAGTCCTTTGTCAGTATTAGGGTAGTGGCAGGGAAAAAATCAATATGTATGTATGTATGTATAGATAGATAGATAGATAGATAGATAGATAAATAGATAGATAGATAGAGGGCACAGGGTGAGTTGAATATGAAGGGGTGATATCTGGAAAATAAAATTAAGGGCAAGAGGATTAACTGGGAGAAGGAAAAAGGAAGAAGTAGAATGGGGTAAATTATCTCACATGAAACAGACAAGAAAAAGTTTTTCCAGTGGAGGGGAAATGGGGCAAAGTGAAAGGGAATGAGTGATTCTCATAGGATTTGGCTTAAAGAGGGAATAACATACACAATGGGGTATGGAAGTCTACCTTGCCCTAAAGGAAAATAAGGGGGAAAGGGGACAATAGAGCAGGGGGTTGAAAGAGGGGAGGACAGATTGGGGAAGGGGATAATCAGAAGCAAACACTTCTGAGGAGGGACAGGGTCAAAAGAGAAAATAGAATAAATGGGGAATAGGATAGGATGAAGGGAAATATACTTAGTTTTTCACATCATGACTACTATGGAAGTGTTTTGCATGACTACATATCTATAACCTGCATTGAGGTAGCCTTTTCAATGAGGGTCGGTGGGGAGGGAGGAAGGGAGAAAATTTGTAACCCAAAGTTTTAAAAAACACATGTTCAAAAAAACTGATGGACTATGAATGCAGCTTCAAACAAACTTTTTTTCACTTTATTTTTTTTGTTTTTTTTTCTTTTGATCTCTCTTCTTTCCCAGCTCTGTGACTAATATGGAAATATGTTTCATATAATAGGACATTTATAGTCTATATCAAATTGCCTAACATTTTCAGAAGAGGAGAGGAGAAGGAAGGAGAGAGAGAAAAATTTGTCACTCAAAATTTTGTGAAAAATAATACTAAAAATGTCTTGACATGTAATTGGGGAAAATAAAAAAGAAAAATAAATAAAATGACAGTTCACATTTCTTCAGTTCTTACTTAGTATTGGCTCTTTATTTCAGGATAACAAACAAGCAAATTTTTAGGATATAAGGTAAACCTGTGTATATCTGTCTATCTATCTATTTATCTATCTATTTATTTCTCTATTGACATATATACATACACATATATGTATGCACATGTGTGTATGTATATATATATACATTCACACATAGCTATGTATGCATATGTATGTATGTTTATACATATATACACACATATACACAGACTCATATACAAATGAAATGTATTTTGAATCTGAGACTTAACCCATATACATTTCGACTGATATAAAGTTAACTAAAAACATATAATAAAAGAAAGTTAAGCAATTGGAATGATAGTCAAATATTCATGATTAGGGAGAGATAATAAAAGTTATAAAACTTATCAAATAACTTATAGTTTCAATAATATCTGAATACTGATCAAATTATTCAGTAGCATATTATTTATAATTAGAAGAAATAATAAACCCATATAAAAGAAAAAAAATTGAATAATATTGATGGACTTTATGAAAACAAAATAATAGGCAAGTGGTACTCACATGTGAAGATGTCAAATTATAGTAAGAAGCAGTAATTATTAAAATAATATATTTCAATATTGGATAAAATGAAATTGGAAAGAAAGCAGGAAAGTTCATTGACAATAATTCTGTAAAAGTATAAGTAGGAATCATTTTATGCTCAATATTTGTATATCTAGGGCTTAATCCAGTGCCTCACACATAGTAGGTACTTGTTGATTTATGATTAATATAGGAGGGATTGGAATGATGTAACTTGGAATTCCCTTGTTGTCATTGTTTTTAACTGCAGCACCAAAACTAAGGGTTAGTCTAACAAAGGAGTTGAGGTTTTGACAAGGAAGATAATGGTTCATATACCACATTCTACTTTGATAAAAGTAAAAGAAATGTAAAAATAATTTTAGGTAAACTAGAATATGGGACTGGCCTTGGTTAAGTGTGTGTGTGTGTGTGTGTGTGTGTGTGTGTAAATGGTGTAAATGGAAATGAAAAAAAAAGTGGGGAGAAAGATTGAATTACTTTAATTAGAACAAAAATATGGACCTATAGCCTCACTAAAAATAAAATACTTTGATCGACATCAGGGAAGAGTTATGACTGTTAAGGGGAAAAGAAAAAGGGAAACTTGAATACTGTTCTAGACACAGGGTTATAGATCATAATATTTAGAGAAAGAAGGGACTTTAGAGTCTGTACAGACTAACACTTTTATTTAAAGATAAGGCAAAAGAAAAGTTAAATTACTTGCCTAAGAAAACAGATATTAAGTGTCAGAGGTAGAATTTGAATGCAGGTCCTCTGACTTCAAAGCCAGTGTGTTTTCTACCCTAACATGTTAACTCTCATTACATTCTCTATAACAATATCTATTTGGTGAGCATGTCTCTCCTTTTTTTCAATGTTCCACTTGAAATTTATAAACAGAGAATGATAAATCAAAATTTTTGCTTTTGTTGTTGTAAGTTCTGAGAAATCATGTATAATATTAACCCAAATACAAGTGATTTTTTTTTGGATAAAGTCTGTAGGATATAATTTTACTCTACAAAGTAAGTGACTTTATAAGTAGTAAAAATAAAAATAAATTCATGTGTCTTATATAACTTTCAGTCAATTATATAAATGTAATGGTATGTCTGTTATAGAATATAGTTTGCAAAACCTTTCCTGCTCCAGTCTCTTACCTTGCTCAAGGATGCTATTTATACACATGGAAATAATTTTCATAAATATGTTGTGCACCTGGGAATGGAGATTTATAGATCAGTATCTATAGGATTTTTCTTGGTGACTTTTTAATGTGATAATTATGTCCATGTCATTTATAAGCATTTAATTTCATTTTTCTTTTTCATATTTTGAAAATTGAGCCATAGATACCCTTACAATTATGTTATCTTTATAATGATGTTGCTCATGTTCACGTGGTTTGGTCCACAGGAAGCTGCCATCACTTTGTTTTCTGTAGATCTATTTTTACTTTTTCACGTTCCACAATGAGGGGATGTGGAGTGAAAGATCAAACGTGATATTTCCACTTTCACTGATAGAGTGGATTGCTATAGTAATCTTAACAGGTTTTTTATGTTTATTCTGTTGTTTATTTTCATTCTTAAAATGATATTGAGTTATCTGACTTAATTGGATCTCTTGATAAACTTTCTATAAACTTGTTTTTCCATAAATTACTTCTTACTGTTTTATGATACTATCCAATATGTAGCCTTCTACAATCCAAGTATAATGGAAGACCGGCCAATGAACCTAGTCCTTATGAACATGCACAACATGCTCACCTCATCCAGAGCCCATATTGAGTTTAGAACATGCACAGACATTCTGTAATTGGCTATAATCCACTAACTACATGCTGAAGAGGAGCTTTTTTGATTGTCTGTGGAGCCAGAATTCTTGTGCATTCATTAAGTAGTAGCCAACCAGGACTTGTTCATTGGCTCAAAATATTTCCAGTCAGAATGAAATTGGAGAAAAAGGATAAGCTGTTATGGGCCTTTGGGAGAGGGGAGATTTTTAGGCTTCCTCTCACCCAAAATTGGCATGAAGCTGAGAACATCTGGCCTTGCTGTTGCTTCTATCATTGCTGTGTCTATTCTTTCATTCTTTCAAGTAAAAGCAATTAAAGATGACTTTGATGATCTAGTAAGTTTTGAAAGGTCAGAAATTTGCATCAAGAGAAGTCCAGGAGCTAGAGTCCATGGTGGCATTTGCCAAAAGCCACACAATGAGAATCAATGTCCTCAGTAACCTGCCTGATTTACTCTAAAAGTAGCAGAGGTATCGACTCACCAAACCATCAGCCATGGCATATCTGCAAAATGAACATAATATGGCAAACACTATGGAGAAACTGTGGGGAATCTAAACCTGGGCTTCCCAAGAATAGAAGTGATATAGGAGAGAGTTCGGCCTGAAAAGTTGGGAGAAAATGTTTGTAACTTCTCTTCTTGCTAGACCTTCACAGTACATATACCTTTGTAAAGTTAATCAATGTTAATTGATTAAATGGAACTGGCCTCATAAATACTGATATCTAACAGTGGAAGAAAGAGTAGCTATTGATACTGTATATATGCATTTATGTATGCATATATACATACATATACATTAATATCCAAATGCACATGCATATACATGTATATATAAATACACATACACATTTACATATACAATTGCATTAGAGAAAGATATACCCTAAACCCCCAGGTGTAGTTCAGAATCTGAAGAGGGATACGCAGCCAACCTTGCAATAAGAGAGTGAGTCCAGAGTAACACTACATAATTTTGTAAGATTATACAAAGAAGCTAAAAAAATAGCATTTTCCTTTGGTAATTGCATTTATTTGTTTTGTTTTAACTGGGGAAAGATTAAGTGCTTGTTGGCTGTTAGTTTAGGCTCCTTTGGTCTCCTCATTGCATTGAATCATTTATGTCCTTTTAAACTGCCTTGAGTTATCCTGAGAGTTTTTCACCTATCTTTGTTATTTAATCTATTTGTGTGTGTGTGTGTGTGTGTGTGTGTGTGTGTGTGTGTGTGTGTGACTGGTTAGGTGGGGATAGCAACAGATTAACTAGGTTAGGATTATTTATTGTAATTGCGCTCTACTTTATTCTTACTTTAATTCTAATTTGGTATCAATTTTGATGATTGAGTCAACTGTCTGAATGTATCTAGATAGCTAATTCAGAAATTATTTCAATATTTGTTGTAACATAAATACCTATAAAAATGCAACCATTTTAATTTTTATAATGGTGTTTGTTCTACCCACCACATGGGGAATGGCTCTCTAGTCTAACAGTTTCTTTAATTCAGTCACCAATTGTTTTTTCAACCTTCATACTTGAAAAGGATCAATGACATCATGATGTTGGGGTCAAGGTACAGTGTGTTTGACTGTGGTTCCTCAGTCCAATATTAGCTCAGAAGGTTCTACTACAGGTTAGGAACAAATTTAAATATTTGAGATGGAGATGCCTCTAAATTTTCACATTGTGCTGCTGCAAATCTGTTTTGCTCATAGACCACAATGCCTTTTTTGATGTGGGCACTCCATGCTGGGTGGTCCTTTGCTAGCATCTCCTATATCTCACCATCAATAACTAAGTTCTTCAGAAAGACCTTGAAAGTGTTATCGCACCACTTCTTCTGAACTCTGTGTGAGCACTTACCTTGACTGCATCCACCCTGCAATAAGATTTATCTGATCAGATGGACTGCTTTTGGACATAGTTGTGACTTATGCTCTTTGGCCCTTCCTTATAGTTTCTCTTGCACAGAGTCATCTGCTCCTTGAGATCCTTGCCACTTCAATTGCTAAGCTTTTTTTTCCTTTAGGTTTCCTTTAGGTTGGTTCAGACTGCTTCCTGCAGGCTTGAGATCAAGGGATTATTGGTAGATGTTTTACTTTCAAATATCATGGGGGAGATGAAATTATCACTACATAACTAGAGTGAGTGTGTATTTTACTTGGAAGAAACAGGATGCAGTAGCTGATGTGGTAATCTTGAGTCCTAAGATGAAAGTAAAGGAAGGTTCATATTTAGTCTGAGTGGAAGAAGGGGAAGATTTTCCCCTGATATAACTCCCAAGAAGGAAGTGTTTTCCTGAACCCAAACCAGGGAATCCTGAGTGAGTTCTTTGGTATGAGGAAAGACTAAGTATCAACTTAGATCATGAAGCCAGTTATATGAAAAAGGCAGTAAGTAAACTTTTAAGTGCCTATTATGTGGCAGGTACTGTACTAATCACTAGATACACATAAACAGTCAAAAGACCGTCCTTGCACTTAAGACTCTGACAGTCTAACGGAGGAGACAACAAGAAATCACACACACACACACACACACACACACACACACACACACATACAAGGTACATACAGGATAAATAACAAAAAAAGGAAGGCACTAGAAAAGAAGGATTGAGAAAGTCTTTTGGTAGTTTTTTGGTTGGGACTTAAAGGAATATGCAAAGCCAGTAGGCATAGATGAGGAGGGAGCACATTTGGGGCAGGAGGGGACATCCAGAAAATACCTACAGCCAAGAGATATGCAACTTCTTAGACAATTTCTGACAAAAGACCCTGAAAGTATGACAATGATCTATTACTACATGTAAATACCATCATCTCTATTATATATGTGTATTAACTTGTGTTACTGGTGCTATTCCTACTCTGTCACCATTTTATGTAAGGAAAAGAATCTCTGACTGAATGGGAGGTATCTACAGTATGATGGTTTTGATGTTCCTGGTAATGTTCTTCCTCATTGTATTTACCTTACATCAGAAGAACTACTAGGAATTTCAAAATTCTAATTTCAGTGCTCTAATTGCTCGGTATGGTCTCAATATGATAAACAAGTGTCTTGTTGTGTATGTATGTATGTATACATGTATGTGTATACATATATGTGTATACATACATATGCATGTATATCTTCTTTTTGACACATGAGAAAACCAACTCTGCCAGCTCCATTTTTTAACTCTGAAAGGAGACCATGAGCTATCCTGCCAATTAGTTGCAACTCACTTCTATCTCCTAGGTTCATTTACAATGAGAATGTCAAGTCAAATATGATTTGTTTCTTCAATAGTATGTATTGTACTGGACAAAGATTTTTTAATAACAAAAGCTAAACTAAAATGTATAGAATATCCAAAACTATGGATCCCTAAGCACTCTCCATCCTCTTTTTCACCAGTCAACTATAATTACTTTAGAAGGAGAAGAAGTCCATATAGCACTGAAAGTCATTTTATATTTTTTTTAATTTTGAGGGAACATAGCATAGTGGATAGGGAAATGACCTTAAAGCCAATAAGACCTGGGTTAAAGTAGCCTTTCTGACACATCTTGGCCATATAACCCTGGACAAATCATTTATGAGCAACTATATAAGATTATGAGATATAGAGTAAACTCCATGTAGCATTAATACAGAGAATTTGCTCACTGGAATTTCCTCTAAGTCATAGGTACAATCCCTATAAATTTTATTTTATGGGTTTCAATGTCTGAAGAATTAATCAGTAAGTGAAAAACTTGCTGATAATTAGCTTTTTCATTCTTAGCTAGGCTTGTCCTCAGAAATTATATCTATTTTGTTGACACCATCACATACATAATATTTCTAGCATGGTTAGAACCTGACAGAGATTGTTTTCATTGTATCATAGTTGTTGAGAATGTAGATCACTCTATGCCATTGGTAGGCATTCCAATTGGCTTTTGTAGAAATAGGTTGAGTTGATTGTATGAAATAGAAAGGCTTTTGCACAACTAAAAATAGTTAATGAAGATTATAAGAAGGAGTAAAACAAACTGAGGGAAAAGATCATGGCAGAAATCATCTCTCATGAAAGTATACCATTCCTAGTTGACCTAAATGTATAAGATAGTACTTGTCCTAAAAGATAAGCAATTAATGTATATAATAAATTATTCTAGAAGGAAAAGAAATATAAATTATCAACACACACATGAATAAGGATAATGATAGTTATAGTTAACCATTAGAGAAATACAAATTAAAATAACTGATATTTTACATGAAATCCATCAAATTAACAAATAAAATAACAGGTGATAAAAATCTAAAGCTGACATGAATGTGACTAATCAGGCTTACTAATAAATTCTTAGTGTCATTCTGAATTGGTCCAAACATTACTGAAAGCAAGATGAAATTATATGAGTTGTAAAATATATGTATATCATTTGACCTGTATTCCAGCTACTTTAGAATATATTCCATGTATGCTACCGACAAAGGTGGGAGATGTGGGTAACTCATCTGCACAAAAAAAAATCTTCCTGGCAACACTGTTTGCAATAGACAAATTGAAAAGTTGAGAAAACTAGGAATCCAAATGACTGGAGGATGGATGAATAATTGTACATGAATGCTATGGAAGTTTAGACTATCATAAAAGGATTAATATGAAGAACAAGGAGAAATAATGAGATTGATATGAAATGATGGTTAGAGAAGAACAAAATGAATAGTATGGATATTGACCTAAACTAAATAGAGATAACTAAATAGCAATAAGTTCACATTTTATATATATAAAAGGTAAAAGAAGTGAGCACAAAGGCAAGGACAATGTGGGCACTATTATATTAAGGTTAAATATGTATTTGAGGTTTGACAATGCATGAATAATCAAAGTATTCAGATATACCTGTAAACATTTATAATCTCATGATTTTTATTTGTTTCTTCTTGCATTTTAAACTATTACTTTTGCCCTTGTTTATTTATTTGAATACTTTTACGTGTCAAAGAGAGTTTTGATTTATCAAAAAGAATGTTTAAAATGCAAATTCGTGTTAAAATATACTATATATTATAAATGAAAGGAGAAAAAAGGAATTTTAAGATCGAGTCAGATAAACTCTCCAGTCTATAAAATAGCTGCTAACTTCCTAGAATAGAAGCTTTTATTCCTTAGTGCTGTGAATTCAGAACCAGAAGAGAAATTTATTGTTTCTTCTTCTCTACTCTCATAGAACTAGCTTTTTAAATCTGTTGTTTTCTTCTCTATTGAAATTCACAATTTCTATTGCAGTGCTTTGAAATAATTCATCTGGAATCTGCACCACAAGCAAATTCAAATTAAAACTAACAACCAAAATCTGTCAAGCAAGTGCCTATTACATGAAAAGTACTGAGGATAAATATATAACCATAAACACTACCTTCAGGGACGTTACACTCTAGTTAGGAAGATGGTAGATATAACCAAAAATTACAAGTCAGGAAATAAAGAAGTTACCACCTGAGGTCAAATAGAAGTCTCTGAAAGATTTGAACATGTATACATCACTGAGTTGAAGTCAGAAAGTTACTCTGCACCACTAGGTGGAGTAGCATTGGTCTTACAAAGGGCTACAGCTAGTTGGCAGAGCAGATAGAGTGCTGGACTTGGAGTTAGGAAGACTTATCTTCCTGAGTGCAAATCTGGCTTCAGCCACTTATTAACTTTGTGAACTTGGTCAAGTCACATAACCCTATTTACCTTAGTTTCCTCATCTGTAAAATGATGTGGAGAAGGGAATGGTAAACCAATCCTGTATCTTTGCCAAGAAAAACCCAAATGGAGTTATAAAGAGTTGTATGCAACTGAACAGCAACAACAACAAAAGTGCATAGTTAGCTGTACCTTAGCTGCGTCATTCAATTCATCTAAAAATTATCAAGTACCTGTCCTGCTAAGTTGTCTACTAAAAGCCCCCTCCAATGCTTCATTATTACAGATGTGATTATAGTTTCACAAAGGTGATTCAAGGGAAGCATAAGCTGTTAAAATTTCCCAAGTTTAAACGGCTTCAAGGGTGGATCCAGTAATGGAGAACACAACTTTCATCCCAGGAACTGACTAGTTCTATTCAGAAATACTTTTCATCAGGTTGGCTTCAGGGTGGTGAATGTTTTGGCCACAGTAATTCATTACAATTGTCAGGGTATGGAAGTAGTATACACAGCAGTGAAACTGTTAATCCCCGTAGTAAGGAAAATGAAACATGCAATGCACTGCACCACAATGACAACAGGCAAGTCCTTTTCCCTAATGGAGCTTATAGTCTAGTGAGGTGACATGGCACATACACAAATAAGAGAGATATAAAATATTCCATATTACATATATGAAAAGGATTTTTTTAAAAGTATAATGTTAGGTTACAGAGTGCGAATAACATACTAGCTGGGGGAAAGAGGACTTCAGGGAGGAGATGGAATTTGAATTAGGCTTTAAAGGATGGGTGAGATTTTAACTGGTAGAGATGGGAAAGGGGACATTTCTGGTCTAAGGAATCACATGTCCAAATGGGAAGTTATACAGAAGATGTATTCAAGGGATAACAAACTTCTGAGTCTGACTATGCATAGAACAGAAGGGGCTAGAATAATGTCAAATGAAGTTGTAGAGGGAACATATAGAGGGCATTGAATACCAGGTTAAGAAGTTTGGACTTTATTCGGTAGTCAGACAAGGATACTCAAATATTTTTGATAATATTTTTTGAAGACATTTTCCTTATTTTCCAAAAACAAAAATTTTATGGAATTCTTACCCCAGGATAAAATGAATGCAAAGTTAACAACAATGAGATATAAATGACACAAGACTGAGAAACATAACTAGATGCATAAAATATGTTTGTTACAATTTTGGCTGAAAGTACTCATCTAAACCATTTCAAATAAAAAATAGCAACTAAAACCAGGAATATTTGACAGCTAAAGAGAGATAATGATGTATAAGAATTACTATGAATCTCCTTCCTATTGCTTCTCAAGTATCCACTGAGGCAGATGCAACATTCAAAACACTAAAAATATAGTCAGAAAAAAATAACAAATCTTAGGATTGACAGAAATAAGGATCTTATTTATCAAACTTACTGCCATACGGTTGAATGTTAGTATTTTGGCCATGCCAGAAACATTTAGGAAAATAGATTTGTAGTATCATAGATTTAGAACTGTAAGTCAATCAGTCAACTAGCATTTATTATGCACCTACTAATTGTCAGATGCTGTGCTACTCATGGAGGCTTCCAAGAAGAGCAAAACATAGTCTGTGCTCTCAAAAAGTTTAATGAGGAGGACACTTTGCAAATAATTGCACAAACAAGTTATATACAGGATGAATTGGAGATGATTAACAGAGGGAAGGCAGTAGCATTAAGGCAGTTTTGGAAAGACTTCTCGGGGAAGTTTTCTGAGAGTTAAAGGAAGTTAGGAGATAGAGATGAGGAGAATATTACATACCTAGAGTAGAGGCAGTGAAAATGACCAGTCTGCAGATGGTGTGTGTTGTTTGTGAAACCACAAAGAGCCCAGCATCATTCAACTGCAAAATTTGTGTTTGGGAGTAAGATATAAGACTAGAATGGTAGGAGCAGCCAGGTTGAAAGAGGCTTTCAATACCAAACTGAAGATTTTATATTTGGCCTTGGAGTCACCAGATTTTATTGAATAGGGTGGGTGATATGGTCTGATCTACACTTTAGGGAGACCAATTTGACAGTTCAATCTTTAGTGGATTGTTTTGAAAAAAAATAAGAAAATTAAGATGTATTGTGCAAGACACTGGACTTACTGGTGAGGATATTTAGCTAAAATAGAACTGACCCTGTCCCCAAGGGGTTTACATTATACTGAGGAGGATATAGTATGAATGCAGACAAATAAGTTTAATACATATCAGAGATGAAGGCAGAGACAGAAAGACAGAGAAGGGAGACAGAGAGAGAGAATGAGAACAAATAACTGGAGTCAGGAAAGGATTTAAGTAAGTAGTGACAACATAAGTCTAGCCTGAAAGGCAACAGTTATGATGAATTCAAGACATGGTAGACAACTCATGCAAAAGAACAGAGGAGGGTGATAAGATAGCAAATAAGCTAACCATCCTGGTTAACTGGAACTGGGGTTATGTGAAGGAAAGTAATATGGCCTCATGCCCACCCTTGGGGAAAAGACAAAACAAACCAAGTAGCTAAGCTTCTGGTGATGATCCACTTTGTACTTCCATAGGTTAATGTTTTGGCAATGAAAATACCATCTGTCACTAAGTCCAAACTTTCTAGTTGGGTAAGAATCAGACTTCAGTTGGCATGGTCCTTGAGAAGCAAGGTCATTTCCATATCATGTTGAGGAATCAGTTTAGGTCTTTACTGAAAGATAATGGTACGTTGAAGAGTTAAGTTATAGAAAGTGTGTTCTCTAGTAGACATTCCAAATATGGATTTATGAACTTTTTTATTTTAGTTTCACAGCTAAGCCTTAGAATTCCATCTTCAGAATTCAGATCTGTGTGGTATGAAAACAAAACTTCTTTATTTTCTTGGCTAGAAATGTTAAATAAGAGACACAGAAATTGTTCCTCTGTTTATTTGTTAACACCTACTCATCAATACAGTGAAAGAGTTTAAATGATGGGGCTAAAGCAGACACATGCTCATAAAACTCCCCAACAGTTGGTACTGTTGTGCATGAAAAGCTATTTTGCACTCTGAAGTGCATGTTTCCCATACTCCAGATGGCACCAGAATTGGCAGGGATGAACATTTTAAAAGAAACCATCAGCACTTGGGAAAACGAGGAGGAAAGAGTGGGTATTCCCAATAAGAGAGAAGATTTAAAAAAAAAAAGAGTAGCAGGTTTAATAAAACACCCAACAGGAAAACAAGTCTTGATACATATGGATAGGAATCTATGATGTGTGACATGATTCTAGAGGGAATCCTAACAATGACCAGGAAAGAAATAAAACAATGAAAAGGAACCTGGTCTCTCCAGAGGAAAAAGCTACAACAAAAACTTGACACTAGATGCTGTGGACTACTTTGGAAGAGGGTAAACAAGAGTTGATGATTGATGGGGAGCCCAGTGGGAAATAGAGCAAGCACCATGGTAATGGTGTACAGAGCAGCTTTCCATTCCAGGTGGCTAGCATTTTGCCAACAAAAGAAGTCTCTGATTAATTACTGACTGAGATACTGGGCAGACAAGGATGTAGAGGCATTTGACAAGGATGTACTAGAAAAGAGGACTTAGGGATTAGTTATATGAGAACTCTCTCTCTATGTGTGTGTGTGTGTGTGTGTATAATGTGCATATATGAGTACATATATTATATATGCATATTTAAACATATAGACACACACATATACATACACATATGTGTATATTTATGCATATGTTAATATACACATATACAAATATATATGCATATATAGCACACATATACAAACAGCAATTTCCTAGGTATAAACTATAAGTAATTATTTAATTCCAAGTAGTGATGAGATTTCAGCTGCTAGTACTATTTTTCTGAGCATTTCAATGTAAAATGTTTTATAACTATCCCCAGTGACTTTAAACATTGATATGTCACAAATCACTAGCATTTATGAGCAGCTATTTGGTTGATTAAGGATACTGGAGAGGTATTTTAAAGGAGTCTCAGAATTCTTTCTGTGAAAATCCAGAATAGATTCTAAATGGGTAGGTTTTTACTTAAATTAAGAAAAGAGATGATCTTGAAAAAAATATTAAATTTTTTTTGATAATTTTTATTTGATAACTGATTTATTTCATTACCAAAGACTCATGGATGGATTCATCAGTGTGAGCACTTCTTCTATTGATGTAGATTAAAGCTTCTATGCCTCAGTAGATATTGATTCTTTGCCCAAATTGTTATCTTTGTCATGAAATTTCTGAAGATGGGATGAGTCTGCATATTTAGCTAAAGAGATCCTCACATGACACAATGCTCATTTCCTTGGTGGCATTCAAAGCCTTTCCATAATAGAAATACTTGCATAAGCTATGCTCTTCTGACACAGCTTTGAAGAACCCGGGGTCACCTCTGAGCTAAGTAAGAGAGCAGAAGATGGCTTTAGTGGAAGTTCTTTTACTTTTTAATAAATGATGTGTCTTTTACTTTGTGATAAATTATGTGATTTGACCTATACACTGAGCTCAAAGTCAAGGGTGTTGTGCTATAAGAATATTTCAAGACTGTGAAAGTGAATAGCTATTCCTGTCCCAGTCAACAGGTTCTATGTAATGATGAAGAAATAAATGGGAACATCCTGAGAACAAGAATTCATTCTATGATGATGTAATCATACAAGGAAATTGTTTGGATGAGACTTTGGAAGATATTTGCTAATAATGTGACTCATTGATCACCAGAGATCTCATTAGAGCAGAGATACATGGCCATAGAATCTCTGGCCCCAGTGACCTTCCTGTATTATAGCACCATGATAGTGACCAGAAAATTCCAATGGGTCAAACTTACATGAGATTTTCTGCCCAATAAGAATCTTTCTTGAGGAAGCAAATGTTGACATTCAGCAGCCCAGGCAAAATATCTTGGCAATATTCTGTGCTACAAGAATGAAAGAGAATTAAAGAGATGGCTAAGCTCAATGGTCAGGGAACATTTCACTGATGAAGATCATAAGTTCACTCTGCCTTGGTAAGCAGTATTCAAATTCTGGCCTCATGACTAGCTCAATTTACAATATGACCAAAGAAAGTGATTTACCTCCATGAGTCCCTGTTTCCTTATTTATATCTATATTCATACTCATGTCTATGTCTTTATATCTTTCTCTATAATAATAGTATTGATTATATGTACCTTAAAAGTTTGGGGGAGTAAAGAAATATCTTTGTCTGAAAATTATAAAAATTTGTGTTGTTGTAATGCCAGAGAGGCATTTCATCTTACCTACAGCACAACAGTATAGAAGGTCTGAATTCTAATAAAGAGTAGATTAGTGACCCACAGAACAACCCCATCATCTCAGTTTATAAGTCTCCATTAAGAAAAGGAGGGGAAGCATAATGCCATGGCTAATGGATCAGTTTTGAAGACTGGAAATCTTACATTCAAATCCTATTGCTGACACCTAACTAACTAGGACCATAGGTAAAGATATTTAAAATTTCAGTGTCCCAGAGGACTGTTTAAAAATATTGCCTCAAAATATTCTAAAACTCATATAGCAGGAGTACCTATACAAATACCTAGAGAGAATTTCTGCCCTGGGAATTTCTTATATTAATGTAACAGCAGTTGTGAACTAAAAGCTCACCACTCCCACCCCATCCAAAAAGAAAATAGTTATGTTTGTTATGCACTATTTCATGGTGATGTAAATATCACAGTTATCCCGTGGTTGTGGGATAGATACAAGTTAGTAAATGAAAGTTGTTTGAGCTTTTCAGGGTAAATTAATTTTATAAGTCTGAGGTATTCACATGATTCATATGGAATAGTACTTAAAATGCAAATTTTCTTCACTTTGGATTAATCAAACAATGAAGTTATGCCATGTTAAAATAAAAAATTAATAGACTCCTTCCTAAGCAAGGAGATAGGCATTATTTAGTTATACAACAGGGAAAATGACAGTGGATTGACTTGGGGTATAAAAGATAATCAGGATTCACCTAATTATCCAGATACCAAACCATTAGCAGATACAGAAGCCATCCCCAAGTTTCCCAGATTTTCTGTCAGGGAGTTCTTGTATCACTTGTACATCATCATATGGATACTTTCTGCTCCAGTGATTTAGCATGTAAAAAGAAGACACATCACTGGGTTTTCACGTCTCCATGTCTAACTCATTTTTTTCCAATGTTTTTTTCTTTTTTCTTTTTAGCTTCAAATACACAAACAGCTTTGATAGTTACATAGGATCTTGACAAAAAGAAGTCACAAAAATCTGTTATTAAGATTCCAACCACCCCAAACCTTTCCAAATAACTGTAAAAATGGCTCTAAACAAATTCTGGAGCAGACAGAGTGAAAAAATTTCCAGCCCAATACAACCTGGATAGTAGATTGGAAAGATTTATTGTGCTGGGCTGGGAGAGGAGCACCATTCAGCGTGGGCCACCAAGGCTGCGCAGGCAAAGACCAGGCCTCAGTAAACCTGGAGCAGGCTGCAGGGGACTGAATCACAGGTGGTTTCCAGACTTCTCAATGCACAAATGCCAAAGACAACTTAGAAGGTCAGTAGGAAAAGTCTTCCTGACCATGATAAGAGAGAGAAGAGCTCAGTCTCAGCCCCAGTCCCAGTACAGCCCCAGGGAAGCAGCTGCTTCCATAGCTCCCAGCCCACAGACAGAGGAGGAATCAAGTGGCTGATCAGAGGGGGATTGCAGAGATATCTTTGCTGGTACTGAGGCATGATTCTCTTGCTTTGCCCATGTGTGGATATGGGTCACAACTATGGGTGGTGATCCTGGGATGAGGAGGAGTGCTGGTGTGGTGCAGCTTGTGGTGGCAGTGGAGAGGGAATTCTCCTCACAGCTCCAAGGCAGAAAAGAGTGCTTGTGGTCATGCATAGATGAAAGCCAGGCCAGGAAAGGAGTAAACACCTCTCCCTTAATCATACCAACTTAGAAGAATGGAAAATTTACAGGTCCCTAGAAGTATCTCTGAACACAGCTGCATAAACCCCCAAAGCTTGGGACAGTACATTCTCCACACTGGAAGCAGACCCCTAACTTAGCAAAGAGTTTTAAACTCAAGTAATTGACTAGGATCATGAGCAAACCTCACAAGAAATGTCAGACCATAGAACCTTTTTTTTTTGGTAACAAAAAAGATCAAAACATACAATCAGAAAAAGACAACAAAGTCAAAGCTCCTACATCCAAAGCCTCCAAGAAATCTAAGAATCAGTCCCAGGCCATGGAAGAGTTCAAAAAGGATTTTGAGAAGCAAGTAAGAGAAGTAGAGGAAAAATTGGGAAGAGAAATGACAATTCAAGTACTATGGAAACACAATCAGGATAACAAAAGATTTAGCAGCTTCTACATTAAGGGACCACAGGGCATGGAATATAATATTCCTGGAGGGCAAAGGAGATAGAATTAAAGTCAAGAATCACCTACTCAGCAAAACTGAGTATAATCCTTCAGGGGAAAAATGAATATTCAGTGAAAAAGAGGACTTTGAAGCGTTCTTGATGAAAAGACCAGAGCTGAATAGAAAATTTGACTTTCAAATACAAGAGTCAAGAGAAGCATGAAGAGGTAAACAGGAAAGAGAAATCATAAGGGACTTATTAAGGTTCAACTGTTTACATTCCTGTATGGAAAAATGATATTTGTATCTCATGAGACCTTTCTCAGTCTTAGGGTAGTTGGAGGGAAAAATATATAGGTATTGATAGATAGATAGATAGATAGATAGATAGATAGATAGATAGATAGATAGATAAATAGATAGATAGATAGATAGATAGAGGGAACAGGGTGAGTTGAACATGAAGGGGTAATATCTGGAGAATAAAATTAAGTGGTAAGAGAGGATTATACTGGAAGAAGGAGAAAGTGAGAGGTAGAATGGGGTAAATTATCTCACATAAAACAGAAAAGAAAAGGCTTTTACAATGGAGGGGAAGTGGGGGAAAGTGAGAGGGAATAAATGAAACTTATTCTCATTGTATTTTGCTTAAGGGTGGAATAACATACACACTCAAGTGGGTATAAAAATCTATCTTACCCTACATGAAAATAGGGGGAAAGGGGATTAGAGAGTGGGGTGGGAAGGATGATAGAGGGGAGGGTAGATTGGGGGAGGATGTAATCAGAAGCCAACACTTATGAGGAGGGACAGGGTCAAAAGAGAGAGTAGAATAAATGGGGGGTGGGATAGGATGAAGGGAGATATAGTTTTTCACAACATGTGAACACAACATGTGTTTTATATGATTACAAATGTATAGCCTGTATCAAGTTGCTTGCCTTCTCAATAAGGGTGGGTGGGGAGGGAGAAAGGGAGAAAATTTGCAACCCAAAGTTTTAAAAACAAGTGTTAAAAATTGTTTTCACTTACAACTGGGAAATATGATATACAGGCAATGGGGTATATAAATTTATCCTTCCCTAGAGGTAAACAGAAGGGGAAGGGGATAAGAGAAGGAGTGGGAAGAGATAAAGGGGAAGGGAGATTAGGGGAACGGATATTCTGAATGCATGCCATCTTTGGGTGGTGGAGGGGTGAGATGGGGAGATAATTTGAAACTCAAAATCTTGTGGAAGTGAATGTTGAAAACTAAAAGTAAATAAATTAATAACAAGAGAAAAAAAACAAAAGAAAAAAGAAAAGAGCAAGGAATGTATATAAGCATAATATATAAAATGGCCTTGACAAGAAAAGGATGAGGATTCAATTAGATTTGTCCAGTGAAGGGAGTGATCTCTTTGAATAGTATTAAACCACTATATGTACAGTCAACCACAGTGATGATAGCAGTAATCTACAAATTAAAACCTCCCAATTCATCACAATATATTGCAGAAATTCTCTAAAGCCTCTGACAATGGGCAAAGATTATCTTCCAGGCAAATCATCATCACATACATGGAGACCAACCCCCAATGTATAAGGATGCCTCGGTCAGGATATCTATGAATTTTCTTTGAACTCATTTTTCCTTTAGAGTAAGAACTATGTTGGACTTTCAGATCTTCCACGGGCTAAGTATATAACTTTGGTCACTTCACCACAATAAGTCTGTTTCTTTACCTGCATAAAGGGAGCAATAATAGCTGTACTGTTTACTTTCAAGGGTGCTGCAAAAATATGATAATAAAGTACTCTACAGATTTTTTAAAAATAGGGAAAACAGATATAGAAAGATAATGTCTGAAAGTGTGATCTATGGTGGCAGGAAAGAAGAGGTGAAAAATGACTGACAAGTAATATTTCTCCTCAAAACCTTCATACAACAACTGAGGACAAGTGAGTAAATAGATAGATAGATAGATAGATAGATAGATAGATAGATAGATAGATAGATACTTTAAGAGAAATCTGCTAATCACAATAAAAAAATGCTTAGCCAAAGAACAAGTAACAGTGAAGAATATAAGTTCTTCTAAGGAAAGAACTCACTCTCTCCCTGTCTCCCTCCCTTCCTCCCTCCCTCCATCTCTCTGCTTTTGTATCCACTGGGAAATGGGGATGTAGTTCCTTACATATAGGTTTATAGCTATTTAATGAAGGGATAGTTCTATAAGTCATCTAGACAAAAAGCTTTCAAGACCCTATGACCCTTTATCTTAAGTAAGAGTAGAGAAAAAGTCATAAAAGCTTGCTACAGACAAAGCTTCACCATCAAGGGAATCTCATTGCAGCTAATGGGAAATGAAAATAAGTAGCTTACCATGGTAGTCAGCACCAACAGTAATGTAAGACTAAGGAGCTCAGTTCCAGAAAGTATGGAGGACAAGGGACATTTTCAATTGATATGCAAAGTATATGTCTGTTAATCCAATTCAATTTAGCAAACTTTTTTTTAAGCACTCCATAAAGTCAAGGCCCTGGAAATAGAAAGATAAGACAAAAAACAAAAAACAAAATAAACAAACAAAAAAAAATGTTAACTATAAGGACCTTATATTACATGTGCAAAACATGTAAATAGGCTAGTATAAACATGATAAGTTAAGGAAGAGTATCATTTCTTCTTTAAAAGGAGACTGGGTGGATCAGGAAAAGTTTGCCATAAAAAAGTGGTATTTCAAGGAAGCACTGAAGAAACTTAATAACTAGTTATGTGTTCGCCAAATATATACTGGTTCCCTCAATGGATTTAGAGAAGGAAGGCTTTTGTAATCATCTGTAGTAGGTTTACCCTTTCCCTCATTTGATGTAGAAGGACTTTAAGGCTCAGGGAGTTTAGGTAGCTCATTTAAGATTACATAAACTTGTAGTAAATGACAGAGCCAGAATTCAAACTCAGTTCTTCTGACTATAAATTTATTTCTCTGTTCACTATACCATGTTGTTTCTCTACCAGAGGAAAAGGAAAGAAAAATATAGGAAAAAGCCTCTTATTATGCTCCAAGAAATGATGATAAAGATTAGAAGGTATTAGGAAGAAAGAGAACATTCAATACAAATCAGAGGAACAAGAGATAAGCATGGAGACTGAAAATTAACTGTACTGTTAATTATTATCAACCTGACTTGCACATTAATGAAGTATGCTATTTTCCAAGTGTGTGGATCCAGCATATAATGGAGTGATTTCAGAGATTTGTCAAGCCTGACTTTTATTATAAACTTGTAGCAGTTTACACAAAGACCAAGCTTACCACCAGAAGGAAGAAAAAACCAACAAACAAATTCTAAAAATTCTTTTTCAGAGAAGAAAAGACACTTTTAATATTTGACCAGTTGGGGAGAATAGAAGAGCGAAGAAGAAATGTGAATTGGTGGGTGGTTGGATTGGTTTTTTTTTTTAGGCAATTGGGGTTAAGTGACTTGGCCAGGGTCACACAGCTAGTCAGTGTCAAGTGTTTGGTCTAAGGCTAGATTTGAACTCAGGTCCTCTTGACTTCAGGGCTGGTATTCTATCCACTGTGCCACCTAGTGGCCCCATGGTTGGATTCTTCTTGAGACACCCCTCATAGGTATATGAGAGATAGAGCAATCTCTGGGAAGGGGAAAAGCCATGAGAAATTAGGCTTCATTTTAGGTTTTCAAGAAAAGCAACAAAAATGAAGCATAGGTCCTTAGCCAGAAAGAAATACTTGCTGTGGAAAACCTATAGCCTAACCAGAAGGAATTTTCAATCAGAGATCCCAAAGCTAACTATGTTTAAGTTTACAACCATCTCTTTATTGTAGAAAAAAAAAACTGTGCCAGAGACTTTCTTATTGAAATTATTACTTTAGAGAGCCTCCAAAAATCTGCAATGGGAGGTAGAGAGGAAAAAAAAAAAGATACTCTTGATATCGAGGAATGAATGCTGCTTTCAGTAAATACACATACACACACACACATACACACACACACACATATACATATCTGATTTCAAAGCTTTTTTTTTTTCAGGCTGAACTGGCTTGTCACTAAATATTTTAGTACTGAGGTAACTTCAGAAGTTTTCAGATTATTGTTTTGTTTTTAATCTGGATTAGAAAAAGTAAGCCAAAGAGGTGATTTAATAATGAGAAGTCTCAGGATATGTTCCTAGATACATGTAAGTCCAAATCTATTTTGGAACATGAACTAGTTATAGAAAGAAAACATTAGTGTAAGAATGATCAGTTACCAAGAAACTTAAGATAAACTGGGTCTCATATGGTGAATATATATCCCCCTAATAAAATATGTGATGGTTAAAATATGTCATTTAGGAACATCTGTTAGAATCCTTAGGCACAATGGTTTGAGAGCACATAGCCACTGCTATGATACAAAATTGCCATCTGCTTGGGATAAATAATTCTCCATTTTTCATCTCTATAAAATGAAATATGCTAGAAATAAAATTCTAAGGCCCTGAGAGCTTGAATGATTTGCAGAGATAATAAGGAAAATTAGGTTTCAAATCCATGTCTGGCAATCCCATATCTATGGCCCTCATGTCTTTTTTTCCCCTTTAAGTCATCCTATATAGTTATGCTGTTACTATTAAACAATGCAGAAATTGAGTTCTGTTTTATAAATAGAAAATATATCCTAGTAATTGGAAAAAATCAGCCTACAGATTTGAGAGTACATGAATTATAATATAAGGACATGGATTCAAATCCAGACTGCCACTTAATGGATATGTGACATTGGATATGTTACTTGTCCTTTCTAAATCTTAGTTTCTTAAGATTTTGGATAAGATCAGAATTCTAAAATCTTTTTGAAGACATCTTTTGATCATTATGTTTTGAAAATTGTGGCGGAGCCAACATGGCAGAGTAAAAGCAGTGACTTGCTAGAACTCTCCCCCAAACCCCTCCAAATACCTACAAAAAAATGGCTCTAAACAAATTCTAAAGCAGCAGAATCCACAAAAAAACAGAGTAAAATAAATTTCCAGCCCAAGACAACCTGGATGGCTGATCAGAAAGGTATATCGTGCTGGGCTGGGAGAGGAGCACAGTTCGGCGTGGGCGTGCAGGCCTCAGCAACCCTGGAGCAGGCTTCAGAGGACTGAATCGCAGGCAGCTGCGGTGGTTTCCAGACTTCTCAACCCATGAACGCCAAAAACAACTTAGAAGGTCAGTGGGAAAAGTCTGTTACTGCAGTGAGAGAAGAAGCTGGATCTCAGCCACCCTGAGGGCAGCGGCTAGCTTCTGAGCTTCCAGCCCACAGACTAAGGGGGAATCGAGTGGCTGATCAGAGGGGGATTGCAAGGATCTCTTTGCCAGGGCTGACGCAGGAATCTCTTGCTTTGCCCATACTTGGTTCTGGGTCACAGTTCTGAGGGGCAGTCCTGGGGTGAGGAGGAGTCCTGGGGCAAGGAGGAGTGCTGGCATGGTGGAGCTTGTTGTGGTGGTGGAGAGGAAACACCTCACCCCTTATCAAAGCACCTTGGAAGAACTGACACTTTTCAGGTCCCTAGAAGTATCTCTGAAAACAGCTGTACAAACCCCCAAAGCTTGGGACAGTACATTCTCCACATTGGAAACAGACTCTTCCCTTAACAGAGTTTAACACTCAAGTAATTGGTTGGGATCATAGGCAAGCAGCACAAAAAGAGTCAGACTATATTATCTTACTCTGGTGACAAAGAAGATCAAAACATACAACCAGAAGAAGAAAACAAAGTCGAAAACACAAATCAGTCCCAGGCCTTGGAAGAGCTCAAAAGGGATTTTGAGAATCAAGTAAGAGAAGTAGAGGAAAAACTGGGAAGAGAAATTAGAGTGATGCAAGAAAATCATGAAAAGCAAGTTAACAGCTTGATAAAGGAGACCCAAAATGATACTGAAGAAAATAACACCTTAAAAAATAGCCTAACCCAAATGGCAAAAGAGGTCCAAAAAGCCAATGAAGAAAAGAATGCCCTAAAGAGCAAAATTGGACAAATGGAAAAGGAACTCGAAAAGCTTACTGAAGAAAATACTTCTTTAAAAATTAGAATAGAGCAATTGGAAGCTAGTGACTTTATGAGAAATCAAGACACTGTAAAACAAATCCAAAAGAATGAAAAATTAGAAACCAATGTGAAATACCTCATTGGAAAAAACAACTGACCTGGAAAAGAGATCCAGGAGAAAGAATTTTAAAATTGTTGGACTATTTGAAAGCCATGATCAAAAAAAGAGTCTAGACATCATCTTTCAAGAAATTATCAAGGAAAACTGCACTGATATTTTAGAACCAGAGGGCAAAATAGAAATTGAAAGAATCCACTGATCTCCTCCTGAAAGAGATCCCCAAAGGAAAACTCCCAGGAATATTGTAGCCAAATTCCAGAGTTCCCAGGTTAAGGAGAAAATATTACAAGCAGCCAGAAAGAAACAATTCAAGTATTATGGAACACAATCAAGATAACACAAGATTTAGCAGCTTCTACATTAAGGGACCGCAGGGCATGGAATATAATATTCCTGGAGGGCAAAGCAGATAGGATTACAACCAACAATCACCTACTTAGCAAAACTGAGTATAAATGGTCATTCAGTGAAATAGAGAACTTTCAAGCATTCTTGATGAAAAGACCAGAGCTGAATAGAAATTTTGACTTTCCAATACAAGACTCAAGTGGAACATGAAGAGGTAAACAGGAAAGAGAAATCATAAGAGACTTATGAAGGTTGAACTGTTTACATTCCTGCATGGAAAGATGATATTTGTAACTCATGAGACCTTTGTCAGTATTAGGGTAGTTGGAGGAAAAAAATTACACGTATGGATAGATAGATAGATAGATAGATAGATAGATAAATAGATAGATAGATAGATAGATAGAAGGCACAGGGTAAGTTGAAGATGAAGGGGTCATATCTGGAGAATAAAACTAAGGTGTGAGAGAGGATTATATTAGGAGAAGGAGGAAGGGAAAGTTAGAACGGGGTAAATTGTCTCACAAAAAAACAGAAAAGGAAAAGCTCTTACAGTGGAGGGGAACTGGGGGAAGGTGAGAGGAAATGAGTGAATCTTATTCTCACAGGATTTGACTTAAGGAGGGTATAACATACACACTCAATTGGGTATGTAAATCTGTCTCACCGTACAGGAAAATAGGAGGGGAAGGGGACAAGAGAGTAGGGGGATGATAGAGAGGAGGTCATATTGGGAAAGGGGGTAATCAGAAGCAAATACTTCTGAGGAGGGACAGGGTCAAAAGAAAGAACAGAATAAATGTGAGGGTGGGATAGGATTAAGGGAAATAGAGTTAGTTTTTTACAGCATGTCTACTATGGAAGTGTTTTGCATAACTGCACAAGTATAGCCTATATTGAGTTGCTTGCCTTTTCAATGATGGTAGATGGGGAGGGAGGAAGGGATAAAATTTGGAACCCAAAGTTTAAAAAAACACATTTAAAAAAATGTTTTCACATGCAACTGGGAAATAAGAAATACAAGAAATGGGGTACAGAAATCTATCCTGCCCTATAGCAAAATAGAAGGGGAAGGGGGGGAGAGATAGCAGGGAAAGCAGACTAGAGGAAGGGGTATTCAGAACGCATGCCATCTTGGGGTGGGGCAAGTGGCGAGATGGGGTGAAAATTTGGAACTCAAAATCTTATGGAAGTAAATGTTGAAAACTAAAAACAGAAAAAAATTAAAAAAAGAAAATTGCTTTCTGTTATCCTATTTATTTTCTTTTTTGACTTTAAATATATTCTACAAAAGCATCCATGGACTCCCATAATTTATCAAAGGGTTCCGTCTCTCTCTCTCTCTCTCTCTCTCTCTCTCTCTCTCTCTCTCATACACACACACACACACACACACACACACACACACACACACACACACA
>NW_020954548.1:4210409-4281603 GCF_900497805.2 Vombatus ursinus
ACACACACACACACACACACACACACACACACACACACACACACACAGAACTCATGGATTCAATGGTCTCTAAGGTATATTCCAAATCCAAATTTCTATTCCTATAATGCTTTATAGTTTGTGCCTGGTATTGATATAAGAGATTCATTTCTGACCAACTCAGAGGAAGTATTACAATTACCGTGTTTGAAGACTAACTCCATATGATCTTGATCTGAAAAGAGACAAACTATTGACAGAATGTAGAGCAGTAACCTTGAAACTGACAACAGATTTGTTGTGCATCCAATCAATTTGTATCCACTAGTCCCAAGATCAGCCTAAAAACATCAAGAAGAATGGAGGAAATTAAAATGCTGAAAGAATATCCAAGGGAAATAAGCTAGAGTACTGAGATGTTGTCTAGGCTTCCAGAAATTACATTCCATCACAGGAGACATTCTACAAAAGGATTTCATAAATTGCTTAAAGATTGTAATATTAACTAAAGCAAAAGTGTCCCTTTTAGGGTCAAATCTAGGTAGCTCTTTATTTAAAAAAGACACAGAGCACAAAATATGAGCCTAACAAAAATAGGTGAAATATCTTTCCTTACTCTAGAACATTAAAAGTTAAAAAGTAAGTAATTTGGGATCTTAGAATGAAAAAAAAAGTACTTGTTTTTCTCCTTGCTTCAGAACAATTCCTAACATGGACATAGAAAATGAACTCTCCCTCACAATCATGCAATGAGGAAACAACTGAGGAGTTTTACAATCTACTAGAATGTGAGCTCTATGGACAGAGACTCTTACTTATTTTTGTTTATGTACCACCCTTCAGTATTTAGAAAAGTATTCTATCCCTAGCAATTGTCTGTTGAAGGAGTGATTTAATTTTCTTGAACAAAAATGTAAATTAGGTAAAAACTTGGAAGAAAAAGGTGATAAGATCTAACTACATGAAAGGACTGGACACTTTAAAAAAAAGTGAACATGGAAAAATGATAAAACATTGATATTATTGAGATTGGAAAAAAACAATATTGAAAACTCAAAAAGTGATGTTGAAATAATTAAAAAGGTAGCTAGGTGGCACAAAAGGACCAGCCCTTGAGTCAGAAGTAATTGAGTTCAAATCTGGCCTCTGAAGTTTGACACTTACTAGTTTTGTGACCCTGGGTAAGTTTCTTAACTCTAATTGCCTCCAAAAGAAAAAAAAAAAGAAATAAAAAAAAACCCAATGGTTTCTTAAGCTTATTTACTCTTCGGTGTACTTTTTTTTCCAATTGGCCAATTGTACTTTTTAAGGACTCCTCTACGTTTCTCATTTGACTTTTAAAATCCTTCTTGAGATCTTCTAAGAAGGCTTTTTGGGCTTCAGACCAGTTCATATTCCCTTTTGATGTTGCAGATGTGGGTTTGATGACAATGTTGTCCTCTTCAGAATTTCTGTCTTGATCTTCACTCTTCTCATAATATGAATCTATGGTACGTTTCTTTTTATTCAGGGTGTTTCTTTATTCCCTGGCCTTTAAAGAGATTAAGCTCTCCTGCTGGGGAGCGGAGAACACTGACCCAAGCTTCTTGTGTTGGGAGCCTAGGTCTTAGTCACTGACTTTGTGTGCTGGGGCCTCTTATGTTGGCAATTGGAGGCTGTACAGTTCTGGCAGCTTACCTGTTGTTGGGCTGGAATCAGCAAGGCTGGGACTTTCAGGCAAATCTAGGTTGCCTGCTTTTCCTTTCCTTTAGCTTTGTTTAACTCCTTTTGGATGGGTGCTGCCAGGTGTTTATGTGCCTGGGGCCCCTTGCAGTGCTGCCTCTCTTAGTTCTATTGAGGCACTGGGAGACTCCTTTGCTGTAGAATGCTGAGGCACCTGGTGGTTTTCTGAGTTGGTTTCTACCTGTTCCCCCACCTTCACTGAGGCAATCAGAGGTCCAGCTGTTGGTGTTTGCCTGCTCGACCACCTGGGCTTCAGGATCTAATTCTGTTTGGCAATTGGAGGCTATAGGGTCTGACAGCTTACCTGGTGTTGGGCTGGAATCAGCAAGGCTGGAACTTTTGGGCAACTCTAGATTGCTTTCCTCAGCTCCTTTCAGACAAATAATCCCAGGTGCTTATCCACCTGGGGCCCTTTGTAGTACTGCTTCCCTTATTTTTGCTGAGGCACTGGGAGACCCATTTGCTGTAGAATGCCAAGGCACCAGAATCTCCTCCTGGTGTGCTAAAGTGGGTCTTTGCACTAGCTGGCTGGGCGACTCCTGGTTCCATATTGCTCCCCTTCCCCCAGGGTAAGAGGGGCCTTTCCCGTTAATCCCTCTAGCTACCGGGGCTACTGTACTGCTGCACCCTATCTTTCTTCTGGTTCAGCTGTCCCAGGGTTTTTTCTGGGGTGATATTTTCTGGGTTTTCAGAGTTTGATAGCAGAAGGTGAGAGCAAGTACCTTTTTACTCCGCCATCTTGGCTCCACTTATTTACTCTCTGGGGTGTTAAAAACAATCTTCTCTTAGTCTTTCTATTTACAATCTTCCCTTTAAAAATTCAATTCACTAAACATTAAATACCTATGTGCAAGACATAAGGGACATAGAATAATGAAAAATTAATATTCCTACCAATCGGGGAACTTATACAATGTTATGAGGAGAAGAATTTAGGATACATTGTTAAGTAAGTATGAGACAGTAGATATGCTAGTCAAAGAAGAATCAAATCAAGTGTCACTGGATATTTAAAGAAAAACATCATTTTACCTCGGGTTGAAGTAAAGGAGGGAAAGTGGTAAAGGGGTCAGAAAAAGCTTCATGAAAGATATGACATCTAAGTTGGGTCTTGAAGGAAGAAATTCATTGCATCTCCTAAAACTCTGACCAATATTTTAGAAAGAGATAGATGGAGTATTTGGAATTCATTTTTTGATGAATTGTAACTCTAATGCCCTGAGAGGTTTAAGAAGAGTGTAGGTCTAGAGAGGTTCCACTTCCAGGAGTCAAGATGGTAGAGTAAGAAGTAAGTCACTCTTACTGTTCCTTGTTAACCTGCGAAAACTCAGAAAATATTGACCTAAGAAAAACCCTGGAACAGCTGAAACAGAAGAAAGATGGGGTGCAGCAGTCTAATAGCCCAGGTAGCTTGAGGGATTAATGGGAAAGGTCCTTCTTGCCCTGGGGTAAGGGAGCAGTACAGAACTGAAGGCATACCAGCAAGCTAGCGGAAAGCCCCACCTCAGGATATCAGTAGGAGGAGATCCTGAAACCCAGGTGATGGAGCAGGCAAACACCACCACCAGGATCCTGAAATGCCTCTGTATAGGCAGGGGAACCAGTGGAAACCAGCTCGGAAAATCACCATGTGCCTCTGTGTTCTACAGCTAGAAAAAATAATAAAAAGATTCATCTAGAATAACAAAAGGTACAGAATAGGGAACTAATGAAAATAAATGCAGGGGAAGGTGACCAAGCCATTCCAGAACTTAACTTGTATTATAAAGCAAAAATAATCAAAACTACTTGTTACTGGCTAAGAAACAGAGCGGCGGATCAGTGGAATAGGTTAGTATGCAAGACAGAGTAGTCAATGACTATAGTAATCTACTATTTCATAAACCCAAAGACCCCAGCTTCTGGGATAATAACTCACTATTTGACAAAAACTGTTGGGAAAACTGGGAAATAGTATGGCAGAAACTAGGCATACACCAAAATCTCACACTATATATGAAAATAAAGTCAATATGGGTTCATGATTTAGATATAAAGGCTGATACTATAAGCAAACTGGGAGAGCAAGGAATAGTTTACCTATCAGATTTATGGAGAACAGAAGAATTCATGACCAAACAGGAGATAGAGAACATTGTGAAATGCAAAATGGATAATTTTGAATACATTAAATTGAAAAGTTTTTGCACAAAGTCAATACAACAAAGATTAGAAGGAAAGTAGAAAATTGGGAAAGAATTTTTACAACTAGTGTCTCTGATAAGGGCCTCATTTCTAAAATATATAGAGAATTAAGTCAAATTTATAAGAATATCAGTTACTGTGAGCTACTCTTTTTTTTAAAATTATATTATTTAGTCTTCAATTAATTTTAACCTAAATTCCCATGGTCCTTTATTGAATGCATTTTTATTGCCTTATGAACTGAAAAGGATGCCTTTAATATTTCTACTTTTCCAAGTTACTTGATAAATGGTCAAAGGATATGAACAAACAGTTCTCAGATGAAGAAATTAAAGCCATCTATAGTCATATGAAAAAACAAATGCTCTAAATCACTATTGATTAGAAAAATGCAAATCAAAATGACTCTGAATTATTTTATCACACCTATCAGATTAGCCAACATGACACAACAGGAAAATGATAAATGTTGGAGAAGATGTGGGAAAATTGGAACACTAATGCATTATTGGTAGGGTTGTGAACTGATCCAACAATTCTGGAGAGAAATTCAGAACTATGGCCACAGGGCTATAAAAATGTGCATACCCTTTGACCCAGCAATAGCACTTCTAGGTCTGTACCCCAAAGAGATCATACAAATGGGAAAAGGACCCACATGTACAAAAATGTTTATAGCAGCTTTTTCTGTGGTGGCCAAGAATTGGAAATTGAGGGGATGCCCATCAGTTGTGGAATGGCTGAACAAGGTGTGGTATATGAATGTAATGGAATACTATTGCACTTTAAGAAATGATGAGCAGGCAGACTTCAGAAAAACCTGGCAAGACTTGTATGGACTGATGCTGAGTGAAGTGAGCAGAACCAGGAGAACGTTGTACACAGTAACAGAAATGTTGTGTGATGACTAATATTGATAGACATAGCCCTTCTGAGCAATGCAAGGATCTAAGACATCTCCAAAGGTCTCATGATGGAAAATGCTATCCAAATCCAAAGAAAGAACTATGGAGTTTGAATGTAGATCGAAGCATACTATTTGTTATTTTTTTTTCTTGTGTTTTGTTTTGTTTCCTTTTTCTTGTGGTTCCTCCTATTGGTTCTAATTCTTCCTTATAACATCACTAATGTGAAAATATTTTTGATGGGAATGTATATGCATAGTCTATATTGGATTTTGTGCCATCTTGGGGAAGAAGAAGGGGAGGGAGGAGGAGAAAAATTTGAAACTCAGAAGCTTATGGGAAGTGATTGTTGATAAATCAAAATAAGTTAATTTACAAAAAAGAGTATAGGTCTATGGTAGACAAATAAGGGGGAAAGGCTACTTGGTACTTAAATTTTTCCCTTTGACTACTTTGCTGTTTACTTTTTTAATTGAAGTTATGGATAATCTGTTCTTTCTCTGAAAGTGGATAGCATTTTTCATTATAAGTCCTTCAGATCATTGTATTCATCAAATAACCAGATGTTCCAGAGTTGATCATTGTATAATATAGCTATTACTCTGCACAATGTTCTCCTGATTTTGTCCATTTCACTTAACATCAGTTCACGTAAGTCTTCCCAGGTTTTTCTGAAATCATCCTACTCATCATTCCTTATAGCATGATAATATCCTATTAAAACCATATACTAAACTTGTTCAGTGATTCCTCGATTGATGTTCATCCCCTCAATTTCCAATTCTTTGCCACCACAAAAGGAGCAGCTATAAATACTGTTGTACAAATAGATCTTTTTCCTTTTTTTTATATATTTTTGAGATACAGATACAGTAGTGATATCGCTGGGTCAAAAGGTATGCACAGATCTATAACCCTTTGTACATAGTTCCAAATTACTCTCCCAAATAGTTGGCTTATTTCAGAACTCCACGAATAGTGCATTGATGTCTCTATTTTTTCCACATCCCCTCAAACTTCTGTCATTTTCCTTTTCTGTCATATTGGTCAATCTCATAGGTGTGAGGTGGTACTTCAGAGTTGTTTCAATTTGCATTTCTATACTCAGTGGTGATGAAAACATTTTTCTCATATGACTAAAATAGTTTTGATTTCTTCTTTTGAAAACTTCCTGTTTATATCTTTTGACCATGTAGCTATAGGCAAATGACTCCTATTCTTATAAATTTGCCTCAGTTATCAATATATTTGAGAAATGAGGCCTTTATCAGAGAAACTTGCTGTATTTTTTTTCAGTTTCCTGCTTTCCTTCTTAATTTTGGTTTGTTTTGTTTTTGCAAAAATCTTTATAATTTAATATAATTAAAATAATCTATTTTATATCCCACAATGCTCTTTCTCTGATCATTAATTCTTCCTTTATCCATAGATCTGACAAGTAAAATATTCTGTGCTCAACTAATTCACTTATGAAATCACCCTTTATGTCTAAATCATGTACTCATTTTGATTTTATCTTAGTATATAAAGTATGAGATGTTGGTCTATACCAAACACCTGCCATACTATTTTCCAGTTTCTCAGTAATTTTTCTCATCATGACTTCATATCCTAAAGTCTTAGATTTTTTTTTTGTTTATCAAACACTTATTATCATGGTCAATTACTACTGTGTATCATATACCTAATATACTCCACTAATCTCACATTCTATTTATTAAGCAATAACAAATTATTTTAATGATTACTGTGTTGTCATGCAGTTTGAGATCTGGTATGGCTAAGCCATCTTCCTTCACATTCCTTTTCATTGATTTCCTTGATAGTCTTGATGTTTCACTCTTCTAGGACTTTTGCTATTATTTTTTTTATCTCTTACCATTTTTCCATAATTTGATCGGTTTGGCACTGAATATATAAATTAATTGTGGTTGATAAAAGCTCTCCCAAATTTCTCTCCTAACAATTCTAAAATAATGCCTCAAATTGAATTCTGGAGCAGCAGAACCAACAAAACAGCAGATGAAAAAAATTTTCCAGCCCAAGACAACTTAGGAGGTTGGTAGGAAAGATCTGTCTCACTGGGGTGGTGGTCAGCCCTAGAGGCACAGTGCTGGCAGTGCAGGCCCCAACTTGGGGGCAGTTGTACCATCAGGGCAGCAGCTTTGGAATCCTCAGGACACAGATAGTAGAAGGGTCAAATAACTGGCAAAAAGGAGATTCCAGGGGATGCTTTGCAGGCTCTGGATTCAGAACCCTGTTCAACTCAAACAAAAGTAGAAAGGAATATACATTTTCCAAAAGTACATAGCATGTACAACAAAAAAATGACTATATTATGGCATAAAAATCTTACTGCCCAATGCAGAAAAGTAGAAATATTAAAGGTATCCTTTTCAGACCATAAGGCAATAAAAACGCATTCAATAAAGGACCATGGGAATTTACGTTAAAATTAATTGAGGACTAAATAATATAATTTTAAAAAAAGAGTAGCTCACAGAATAAATCACTGAAATGATCAACAATTTCATGAAATAGAATGACAATGATGAAACAACATACCAAACTTTGTGGGATGCAGCCAAAGCAGTACTTAAGGGAAAATGTATATCTCTAAATGCTTACATCAATAAAATAGAGAAAGAACAGATCAATTGGACATGCAACTAAAAAAGAGGGAAAAAAACTAGAAAAAGGAAAAAAAATCATGAAAATCAAAGGAGAGATTAATACAATTAAAAGTAAAAAACCATTCAACTAATAAAAGTAAGAGCTTGTTTTATGGAAAAAAAACTAAAATAGATAAACCACTGGTTAGTTGGTTTAAAAAAAAGAAAATCAAATTAAGATTATCCAAAATAAAAAGGGTGACTTCATCACCAATGTAAATTAAGTTAAAGTAATTATTAGGAGTTATTGTGCCTGATAATATGTTAATAAATTTGATAAAGTAAAATGGCTGAATATTTATAAAAAAATACTCAGATTAACAGAAGAAATAAAATACTTAAATAATCTTATCTTAGAAAAAGAAATTGAACAAACCTTTAATGAGCTCCCCACAATCAGATTAATTAATTATTGAATTTTACCAAGCATTTACCCAATAATCAATGCCAATACTATACAAACTATTTGGAAAAATAAGCCAAGAAGTCCAACCAAATTCCTTTTATGACACAAATATGGTACTGATATCCAAACTAGGAAGAGCCACAGCAAAGAAAGAAAATTATGGAGCATTTTCCCTAATGAATATTGATGCAACATTTTTTGAAATAAAATACTAGTAAAGAGATTACAGCAATGTATCTCAAAGATCTTACAGTATGACCAGGTGGAATTTATACCAGCAATGCAAGACTGGTTCAATATTAGGAAAACTATCAGTATAATTAACTATATCAATAACAAAGACTATCAGAAGTCATGATTTTCTCAACAGATGCAGAAAAAAGCATTTGACAAAAATATAACACCAATTCCTACTTTAAAAAAAATTAACAAGCAAAAGATTAAATGGAGCTCTCCTTAAAATGTTAAGTAGTATCTATCTAAACCATTCAGCAAGCATTATCTATAATGCAGATAAAATAGAAGCCTTCCCAATAAGATCAGGGGTGAAGCAAAAATGCCGTTATCACCTCTATTATTTAATATTATTCAAGAAATGATACCTGTCAGAAGGAAAAAGAAATGGAAGGTATTAGAATAGGCAATGAGGAAACAAAACCATCATTGTTTGCAAATGATGTGATGATATACTTAGAGAATCCTAGAGAATAAACTATAAAACTAGTTGGAATAACCATTTTAGCAAAGTTGCAGGATATAAAATAAACCTATATAAATCATCAGCATTCCTCTTTATTATCAACAAAGTCCAGCAAGAAGAGATAGAGAAATTCTATTTAAAGTAACTGCAGACAATATAGAATACTTGGGAATATACCTGCCAAGATAAATCCAGAAAGTATATAAACACAATTATAAAATGCTTTTCACACAAAGTCAGATCTAAACACCTGAAGAAATATTACTTTTCTCATGGGTAGGCCAAACCAATTTAATAAAAAATACAGTTATACTAAAATTAGTTTACTTATTCAGCACCATACCATTCACATTACAAAAAAAATATAGATCTAGAAAAAAATAACAAAATTCATCTGGAAGAACAAAAGGTCAAGGATATTTTATCAATGAAAAGAAGTGTGAAAGAAGATGGCTTAGCAGTATTGAATATCAAACTGTATGACAAAGTAATCATTAAAACAATCTATCACTGCCTAAGAAATAGTGGTGGATGAGTAGAATATATCATGTACATAATATACAGTAGCAAATGACAACAATAATCTAAGGTTAGACAAACCGAAAGATTCAAGGTTTTGAGACAAGAATTCACTATTTGAAAAAAAAAATTCCGGGGAAACTAGAAAGCAATTTGACATAAACAAGAAATAGACAAACATCTCACACTGTGTTCTGAGAATAGGTTGTCAACTGGACCATAACTGGCCTCTAACCTAGCAGTGGCTGAAGCTGAACACAGCAGGCTAGAGATAGGAGTATCAGGACACAAAATGAAGTTTAATTAAATTTCAGAGTGAGGAAAATGGTGCTTGCATATGGAAGCCTCCTCCTGAGAAGGTGGGCTTAACCTGTAGGGGCAAGGAAGTGCTTTATATACATAAAAACAAAAAGCTTATAAAGCTTAAAGTAGTTTTTCAAAATACACTTTTGTCATTAGTAGTTGTCTTTAAAGGGAAATAAAGGGAAGTAAATGAGAGCGAGAAAAAAATAACTTTAGTCTTACTAAAGGATAGATTTTCTTATGAAATGATCACTTTCTATCTAGGACATACTCTGTTTAAAGCTTTCTTCCTTCTAAATATTCAAGAGACAATTCATATCATAAAGCTGAAATGAAGAGTGAAAACCTTAGAGTATAGTGATGATGAGAGTAAATCACTGATTAAAAAATTTTAACACACTATCCCCTGTAAGAATTATTTAGAATGAGAGGAGTTGGGCAATATTGAAACCTGAATATTGCTTAGAATTTAAATTGGCAGAACGAGCTAGAATGAATAGGAAACAAAGCTAAATTTGTAAAACTCATTATTGGCAGCTATCATGTCAATGAAGAGGTGTATTGCAATGACAAATCTAGAATACAAGTTCATAAACATGAAAATTTAGGGAAGATCACACACTTTCAAAAAGTGCAAGATAAAGGCTATGCTGTATATACATAAATAAGTCTGTTAAAGAAAATTTGCCTCTAAACTTTAATTCATACCTAATTATTACTTAGGTCCTTCAAGTCTGGCTTAATATCAGAAAAACCAAGGTAATGATATACAGCTAACAACATGCAAGGTTCGGGTTGATATTAGAGTAGGATGGTTGACCAAGAGGTGGCTTGTTTCTCAAGTCTAAAAAAATACAATAATACAATAAATATTATTTATTATTTCCTGAACACTGTTAGGCATAATGGGAGGATATACTATACTGTATTATCAATTCTCCTTGCCTTTACACGGCTGTCTTTCCTTCCTTAAAGTTCCTTCCATCTCTACTCTTCCTCTAAGAATCTTTTGTTTTCCTGCAAAGTTCAGTTTAAGCACCATTTTCTACATGTCATGGTTATACATACAAATACACATGTGTGAACACATGTATGCATACATACATTTGTAGCATAGGCTCAGGAGCTACTATCCCAACTCCTATCTTCCACTCCCAAGTCACTAGAATGTGACTATTATATCTTATCAGTACTCTGGAATTACCCCCAAGAGGCTGGGACAGAGGGTCCTATATTGAAAAGTTTATGAGATCTCACCGTTGTGCTTCCCACTCTGATTATTAGTCAATATCAATTACTCAGTCAATTTTTTCAGAAAGAGTATTTTCTAAAATAGAGGAAAAAATAACTGTACAAAATATTTGCCCCACAACTTTGTGACACACTGTCCTACAAGTACCTTAAGAGTCCAAAGGAAAAGTATACTGGAGTTTAAAAACCTCATATGGTAAAGGGGAAATGCATAGCTTCTGAATAGCTTTGGTTAGATCTCTCAAGATGCTCCTTAGATATGGCACAACTTTTCTGGTTGTTCATGGCAGAGCCTTGAATATTTATCCAAGCTTCCATAGCTCCAAGTGCAGACTGCCACCAGTTATTCCAGGGATGCTGATGGGAAAATATAAAGTGCAAAATCCTCAAGACTCTTTAAAACTTATAAGGACCTCTTCTGACCAAGGGAAGTGGAGGGGTGGTGGAGGAGAAAGAACTTAAGTCAGCTTGCTATCCTCTAAAGTAAGTGGTTCCTTCTCAGGAGTAGCTCTTTCTCATCACCATCAGATACTCAAAAACTTACAGTTTTGAGATTAGATGATAAAAGTGGTGGTGCATTTTCAATGTTAGGCAGAAGAGTTCAAACTTTACTCAGTAGATGTTGGGCTGTCACTGAAGATTACTGAGAAAAGTTTGACATCAGGACATTGCTGTGCAGAAGAGATGATTTTTAGTTACAATAGGAATGGAATATTGGACAGGAAGAGAGGAAGCATAGACTTCTATCAGAAGATTATTACAATATTCCAAGTGGATTCCAATGAATGTTTATCCTATAATGGTAGAAATAGGAGTAAAGAAGAAAAATGGAGAGTTAAGTCAAAGTTGGACACAAGCATTAGAGACTGGGTGGATGATAGTGGCAGAGATAGTTATAGTCATGTCAGAAAATTGGGTAAGATGTTTTTTAATATACTTTGGATTTCTCTTTTTATTTCATGTCTTAAAATGTGTCAATTCCATTCCAGAACAAATAGACAAAACTTTGACAATATTTTTTCTCCCATAATAGTAATCAGTGTTATTGTTATAACCACTTTTGGTAATATCAGGGGATAGATAATAATGATTAGAGGCAAAATCATATAGTTCAAAGACTCACTAGTCTTGGAACACTGAGAAATGGGCTGGAGTCCTTGCTCTGCTTCATGTAAACTAAAAACTTGGGCAATCTGCTTCTTCTTTCTGAGAATTTATTTCCTTATGTGTAAAATGGTGACAAGTATCCTTTCATTACCTACTTTTCAGGGTTGTGAAGACAAACTTTGATAATGCATATAAACAGATAACAGTAAAACACTACATAAATGTGGGCCATGATTAATAACTATTCCCAATTATAATCTTAAGCATGCACCAAAATATGGGATTGAGCTACTATGGTTGTACTTCTAAGAAGGCAAGTAAAAAACAATAATATATACTGCAGATACTATATTGATCATTTGTGTGAGAATCTTAGACTCAATACTATTAAAGAGAGAATGTCATCCCTCTGTGGTTGAGAGGAAATACAGAGGTATGAGCTAGTTTTCTCATGAGGAAAGTTCAGTTTAACAGTTTCCACAACACTTTTAGATATATGTGGCATAAATCACAAAGTATCTACATCATGTGATCCTTATTAACTGCTTTCATTCCTTCATAAAGTGGTTGGACTCATTCATAGAAGAGTAACTGAGAAGTAGATAAGATGTTCACAAAAAAGATTAAAAACTAAAAATTTTCAAATACGCTTAAAAAGAGGTATGTACAATTGAGAAATGGGGGAAAAGATCCCTGGTTAGGTGAATTGGTCTAACAACTGTTCCTGTCTTCAATTTTCGATGAGTTCTACTAATATGGTAGAAAAAGGCAAGGATCTCAGTAGCCTGCTATGCTATCAGGGGCTGTCTGCTGAACAAAATAGAGAAAAGATAATTCCCTCATGCAATACCTTGCAAATAGAAGGCATAATGCTTAGAATGCTCAAAAAGGTCTCTCATCACTCATCAATAGCAAAGTTGCCTCCAACAAAGTTGACCACTGGATCCATGCCAGCCCATTTTTTTACAACTTTTAGGAATGTCTTCTTGTAAGTTTGATGCAATAGGCCACTTCATTTTCTCTTGACATTGTGAGATTGCCAGTAGAGCATATGGACTATTTACCAATTATCTGCTATTCTCACCTTATAACTAGAACTATTTCCTTGATAACATCTGTTACAAGAGTTCTTCTCTAAAGTTCCACATTTATTGCATATGCTCATATACATAATACACCATCCTTTACCCTCTGAGTGTTACTTTAAATTCTTTGGAAACTTGCTTGGAGGCTACTGGGTGAGGGGTAATAAATAAATACTTTAAAACTCCTTAATTCATAAGGATCTTACCTTATCTGAGTGTTGTCCCCTCTCTCTTCCCCCTGCTCCCACATAATCACTCATGATTGCTCGACATCTGGCACACACTTTTTTGCCCTTTGACAGTCCAGTCACTAGAGTTACTTTCTATTCTACTATAGTGTTCTTTATACTGTATTTTAAGAGTAGAGTTAGCTTTGTAGGACCACATACTTTAAAGTCCTTATAAATGCAAAAAAACAAACAGTTTCATAGTTAGGAGGGACAATGAAAGATAAATGTTTATGTGATTCCATTGATACTTAGGGGAAAAATAAACTAGAATTTGAATCCAGCTCTCTCTCTCAATTTCATGTTCTGTCAGACTACAGTGCCTCCTTTCAAATCCCTGGTACTTTCTACTATGGCATATATTTGTCATATACCTGATGTGACTTCTCTTGGAAATCTGAGCTCATTGTCTGTAGATGTTTACTATATCAACCTTGAGTAGACTGAAAAGAGAAACTGCAGCAGAAAATAAATTGGGGAAGAAGAATAGTTCCAAGTTTGATATCGCTGCGGTTCTGCAGTTACGCTGATGCAGTTAATCATCCCATATTTGAAATTTTGACCTTCTCCCCTCCCTCCCCCCTATGTAATTAGTCATTAGGCTTACTAAAGCACATTTTTCATCACAAAGAAGTGCCTTAAATGAAGAGAAAGGACAAGTAGCACTGGGATGAAGGAAGATTGCTAAGTGATGAAAAAAGAAACACAAAAATAGAAAAAGAATGTTTTGGCATAAATCACTGAAAATCCTTCTGTAGGTATGAGGCCAGTCGATTTTAACTGGAAATAGCATAAGTAAAATATACTATTTCAGAACTATATTTCCATTACTTCCTTTCTGAGAATGAACTGAGAAAGACAAATGCATAAGTCAGTTCTCAGTAGCTGCCCAAGTGCAGTTTCACCCATTCACTTCAATGAAGTCATTCATTGCCTGATGGTGGGAGGAACTGGACTAATTGATTCTCCAATCTCCTTCTAGCTATCTGAACAAAGTTCAGCTAATGTACAATTAATGGAATGGGAACATATTCTTGCATTGAATTTATTAAATGTTCTCTATTTAACTGGCTAAAATAATCTGAAGTTTTAGAGTTGTTGTGAAGGTGTGCTTAGATAAAAAATATAAAGGGCTGAGTAACAGTAAAGCACTACATAAACATGAGCAACAATTAATCGCTATTGCCAATTAGAAATCTTGATCATGTGCCAAAGCAGGGAACTGACTACTATTTAAATTTCTGAAAATAACAAATTTGCATAGCACTTTATATTAGGTTGTTTTAACATTCTAATTGTCATTGTACTTACCTGTGTTCATGTACTATCTCCTATTATATTGTAAGTTTCTTGAGGGCAGATAGTATAACTCTGTGGTCATTCCATCACACCTGCCCCCACTCAGTGGGCCACACATAGTAGGAAATAAATAAATGATGGTCAAGAGAAAAGTACATGCCTGCATTTCACAGCCTGTACCTAGTTATTGCCTGAGGAAGTTTGTTTTATTTACACTATGTAGTGGAAGATAGTATGAAGATATGTAGATTCTAATATGATTTCAAGCATCAAATATCAAAAGCACGATAAAACTATGTAAAGAAGTTTATAGCATGCCATCACTATGCAGCATATTGAAAGGTCTAAAATGAAAACCAGAGTGGCATTCTCAAAATTTCAAGTCCATAGCAATTCTATATATCTTGCAATCCCTGCTTTTCTCATTGACTGTAACACTTAGTCTAGCACTTTATTGTATACTCACTGGCATCATTTTATATTATCTTTTAAATTTGTAGACCATATTCCAAACAAAAAGGTAAGCTCCTTGAAGGCAAGAGTCACAATTTAGGGGAACGTGATCAGTAAGCAAAGACTTATTTTCTGTGACTTATAGAGTTTGTTGTTTAGTCATTTTTTTTCCATTCTTATCTGACCCTATTTGGGGTTTTCTTGGCAAAGATACTGGAGTGGTTTGTAATTTACTTCCCTAGCTCATTTTACAGATGAGTAAACTGAGGCAGAGTTAAGTGACTTACCCAGGATCACATAGCTGGTAAGTGTCCAAGGCCAGATTTCAACTCAGGAAGATGAGTCTTTCTGAATGAATGCCCGGCACTCCATCTATTTTGCCACCTAGCGCCCCTAACTTATATAGAAAGTACTTATTTTACTCTCATGTCTTATGTTTCCTAACACAGGAAATACAAATTTCCTGTGATATATGAAGATTATGAACAGAAGATTAGACAGAAAAAAGTCACTTCTAGAATAAATATTTTAAAAATTCAAATGATTAAGAAGGACATTTATAAAAGTAGTATGCAATTAACAGAAGTTTTAAAGAAATGAAATGGTGAAGATTTTGTTACAACTCAAATTTTGCTAATGTGTAAGAAGTACACGGCCTCATTTCATCAGTGGATCTCATAGTAACTTACTCAAGCTAAGCCCTTGGAAAAATGTTATTCAGATTCTTAAATGACTGATGCAGTTGACCATAACAAAGCTGCCAAATTGCACAGGAATAGACATATTTCTGATCATTCATTCAATAAATGTTGATTAACCACCTACTCACCCAGTGAAGGGCTCATCTCAGGCCTCAAAATGGTATATGAGTTTCTCTGGCTTCTCAAATTCTATGCCTGGGGAGTATACACTCAAACAGGAGGTTTTGTTTTTGTTTGTTTTTAATCTAGAAATTCTTTGAATACAGGATTGACAAAATTCAATCTGTGTGACATGTAAGGACCAAATTGTGTGAAAATAGGTATATTGTTAGAATTTTGGTAGCCAGGTAATATCCAGAGATATAACCTGGGACTCAAAATACCTATATCTATATCTGTCACCTGGAAGGTTAAAATATCTATCAATATATGTACATACACAATATGCATATATACATACACACATGTATGTCAGTATAGATTTTTTTCCCTAGTCATAGCAACTCATGAAAAAAGGGTATAACACATAGGGTAACTTCACGGATGGAAAAAGTGTTTCCATATTCTTTCTAAAAAAGTACTTATTACTTACATGGCAATGTGGAATACACAAACAGGATATGTTCCCTGTCTTCACAATTATGGATAGGGTAGGATTTAAGACATTTAGTTACGTACCTAGCAAAAAAAAATATATATGCTTGAGAGAAATAAACAAGGTATCATAGAAGTTCAGAGGTAGGCCTAATCATTTGTATCTAGGGAAGAATGGTGTATCCTGTTACTCTAGGGTAGGTGGCATTTGTGCCAATTCTTGAAAAACAGGTAGGATTCCAGCCAGTAGAGATGGAAGTGGAAATCTGAGGAGGGGCAGGATATTTCTGGCAGAAGAGTAGTACCAATCATGTTGGAAATATGGAAATATTAGACATTTTCTCTGATCCTCACATCTTCTACTCCAAAATAGAAATTACACACAAGAGATAGAGTAGTTTCAGATGTCTCCATAGTCTAAGACAATAATGAGAGTACTCTAATGGACCCTAACAATTCTATTTATAAACAGCTGAGAATACTAATACCTAGTGCCCTCCTGTGTCACTCTCTTCCTCCACCCACCACTTGGGTAGTGCTGTACAAGTGGATCTATGACTTGATATAGTATTCAATTCTACTTCACCCTCTTCCTTTATAGAGAAAACCTAAGAGAAAGTCTGCTGTAGTTAGGACATGAGCTTTACTGTGTGCTGAAACATAGTTCAGTCAGAGAACTGCGTAACAGAGGGAAATGGGACAGAAAGCATGTTTGTAGCTTTGTGGCACTCCACTAAGCCAGATGAAAAGTATCCATCTTCCAGCTGGAGTCAGTTCTATTCTCTGAGAAGTCACTTGGTACAGAGATTGAGTTGGATGAAGCATGAATTAACCTGTGTAAAGAAAGTGAGATGGATTTAGGTCCATCCCCAAGGGAAACCATCATCAAATGGAAAGGAATTACATGGTGAGGAAAAGAAGTAAATGGGTCTGTGTGTGAAGATTGAGATTATTATTAAATTATTAAAAATCTCAGGAGGAAGAAAACTCAATTAAAGATCTTGAGCATAAGCAGATAAACTAACAGGGACATATCTTGAAGGGAAATGGTCTCCAGAGGAGTTAAAAAGATTATAGATGTCTATGAATAAACACTGAAGAAAATGAATTAATCCTATTGAGATAGAGAGAACTGCAGATTCCCAAAAGAGTATGGAGCCATGACAAGATATTCCCAAGGTGGCCTAAAAGGTGGTGTGAAAGCATAATTTATGGTCTGTACAACAAATGTTCTTGACAGAATGGAACAACAACAACAACAACAACAACAACTTGAAATTATGGTGGCAATTCTGAAAAATACAAGCAACTAAAACAGACAAAACAGAACAAAACAAAAATTTATGCTTCAAACTCAAAAAATGTAATAATTTCTACTTACCATCAACAATAAATTCTGCAAGCAGTCAGGACAAAAGACCTTGAAATATAATAAAAAAAAAATTCTGAATAATTCAATAGTGTTCTGCCCCAACTAAAAACTGAGGAAGGAATAGAATAATGTGTTCCTAAAGAGCAAAGGACATCAGGATGCAACCCAAGGTGACATTTGCAGCAAAGCTGAGCATAACTATTAATGAGAAAAGATAGACATTGAATTTAAAAGAGGTAGTCAAAAGATACAATAAAAAAGAGAAAAAACCTGAAGAAATTACTTGCTTTTCAAATACTTTAGATAAAAGATATATAAGAAAAGTAAACAAATACAGTAACCAAGGAAAAGAATAAACATAAGAGACCAATAAAAATTTTCTTTATAATGCACACAAGGAAACAAGTTAGGAAGCAGAAGGCAAATATAAGTGATAACGGAGAAACTGGCCTGCAACATAATGGATCAAATTTCATAACACACCGTCTCCAGGTGAATCTTTTTTTTGGGGGGGGGTAAGGATATCAAAATTGGAAGACACATAAAAATGGGGAAGATGACAGAAATATTATACAATTTTCCTTAATCAAGTCAAAGGCCAATAATGAATGGAAAACAACATTTTCCTTTCAGAAAGAAGAGGGCCTACAGCAAAATGGACAAAGTGGAGAAGAGAGAGACTGAAAGAGGTACAAAGGAGGGGAAGATCCTGATTCAGTGGTATGAGGGTTGATTAATGTTCTTATGAGTGAGGCACAAAAGAAAAAGTCAAAGAGCAAGATCTATTAGAAAATAATAATGGAACTCTTTAAAAGAGGGAATCCAAAATAGATATCTTAAAAGCTGGGAATAGAGAGCCTAAAGAAGGATGAAATAGAGATTAGGGTCACAAACCAAATAAATAAAAGTCTAGAATACACAGAAAGGGAAAATATGCTATGAGAAGAATTAAGGGAAATATTTTTCGAAAAAAATGCAGAAAATGAAACTTTTAAAGTTAATAAGTCAAAATAAATATAAGGCAAATAGGGGAGCTTTTATTTACTTATCTGAGAGGAAAAAAGGGAAGAATAACTAGATATAGCCAGAAAGAAAAAGCAAAAAAAAAGAAGATAAGCAAAAACTCCAGAACATGGGAAAAAAGTAACAAATGGGAAGGTGACTTGAAGTTAAGGGGAAGATATTCACTGAGAATTGAGTTACCTTAAAGTGGATTAAACTAAAATGTTTTCAGAGCAGGAGGGGAAAATCCCAATTTGGAAAAAATTGAGATAAATTGAGGAAATGTTAAATGTAAGTCATAATTTAATTATCAAGAAACATTTACAAAAGACACACAGAATAAAAATGAGAACAAAAAGGGGGAAATGACTATACCACAGGTGGGAAAAAATGGAGAAGTGAAATCATAATATAAGGAAATCATAACATAAGACAAAGGAAAAAAATTAAAAAATATATAAAAGGGAAAAATAAGGAACCTTAGACAATAATTCAATATCAATACCAAATTGATTTGCTCCAAATCCAAATAAGCATCTAAATTTATAAAGGAAACATTAACTGAACAACAAGAAAAAAATAGATAGCAATATAATCATGATAGGAGTCATTAATGTCCTTCTTAGTTTTGGAAAAGTCAACCAGAAAGACAAATAAAAAGGAAAACAAGAACAAAAAACAAAATACCAGAAAAGCTAAAGCTAAAATACTTATTACATCTTCTAATTGGGACTACTCAGAATATATGAATTTTTCAGCACCACATGGGACTTGTACAAGAATTGATCATATATTATGACATTCAGGCCTTCCAAAGAAATGCAAAAAAGGTAAAAATAATAAACATACACTTTGTAAATCATAACACATTAAAAGGATAATCAGTTCATGGAGCACAAATAAAAGATATTGACATAAATGGAATCAACAAAATACTAAATAATAAATGTCAAAGAACAAATTAGAGAAAAAAATGCTACCTACATAAAATAATAATGATAAAACAATGTGCCAACATTTCTGAGACATAACTGAAGTACTATCAACTTGAAATAAAGAGGATGGCCAAAGTAGCAACAACAAGGGTTTTTAATCTAGGAAAGGGAATTGCAATTCCAGATACTACACAGCACTAGACTACTAGAGTGCTGGAAAAAAGCAGAAGGGAAAGAGTTTAAATACATTTCTAGGGGATGAGTGCTTGGGAGGGGCAGCAACAGGGAGGAGTTAAATTGTTCGGCAAAATAGCCAAAGGCTGGGGAGTAATTGACATCTGGTCAGAACAAAGGGCTCCAGGGGCAAAGAGTTTCCAGAGAAATCACAAGACCTGCTCTATGGGGTCAGTGAGGTCAAGATAGCCCCTTCTGATTTAACACATTTAACCATATTCATCAAAGGAGAATTTTATTAGATATATTAACAAAATAGCAAAAGAAAGGATTAATGAACTGAATATGCATTTAGAAAATCAGAAATCCCAAATATAAGCAAACCTAAAATAATCACCAAAAAAGGAAATTTTAAAAATACAGGAGAAACAAACTGGAAAGACATATATATCTCCTGGCTCTTTGGAAAAAAAAAAAAACTAATAAAATGATTAACCTTTAGCCAATCTAATTTAAAAGAAGAGAGCAGAAAATAAAATCAATAAACTAGCATATCAATAGCATAGATATCAGAGATCCCAAATTTAAGCAGTAAAATGTGAGCCAACTAATCCCATTCTTTACCCTAAATCACACTTTCATAAGGATAATGTTTTTTGATTTAAGTGCATCATTTACTGCATGTAATCTGTACAAAATGTAATTTCCATGAAAAAAAAAAAAGTACCTGCTTTAAACATCCATTTGCCTTTCTTTATTTGCCAGTTCATTTGCATGGAAAGAACACAATGAAAATTTTACTTCATAGCCAGTTTTATTCTTTCAAAGTTTGGTTGGCTCAAAGCTCTTTAATAAGCTCTCCATTCAGTCCTACTAGCCTTCCTTTCCCCTTTGAATATCAACTATCTTATAATAAGAAGCTTATTAAAGCATTATATGGTAGTACTAAGCAGACACCACTTTTTTTATCCTGCTGTTACCAAGTAACGGTGGTTCTATTGACCTATAAACTTTATAATTATTCCTTCTTGATCACTCAGTGATTAGAATGTAGAAGAACCTTATCAGAAGACTTCTGTTAGGGAACAATCATTTAGCACGAAATGTAAATGGCATTCTGAACTAAGTACTTAATAAAAATAAGGTTTTGCAGTATGCTATGACTATATATAGGTGACTATATGACTATGAATTGGTTCTTTTCTCCTCTAAATGTCTGAAAACATAATGACCACTTAAATTGGGAAAAATGAATGAAAAGCATATCTAATTCAAACCCACAAATATTTTAGCAGTGAAACAGTAGCGAAATTTAGTAAAGAAGATTTGAAAAGTATTGTCACTGGAATGGAATGTTTAGCCACACTAAGGTAGCCCAACTGATTTGATCTGCTCTAACCTGCCCTCCCCTTACTGTCTCAGGATTCTCCTCTTTACCATATTGGTTATTATCTGAAATTGATCTGAAGAAAGCCATTTGTCAGGGCTATCCTTGGCAAAAGTTGTGAAGTAGAATTAAGGAATTCTTTAAGTGGAAGATTACCGCATAGATGAAATTTGCGTTGATTTCTCCTGATCTCATTTTCTTCACCTTCCTCTAGGATATCAGGATCAATTATAGGCTTTGACTAAGGTTTGAATGAATGGTTTGAAAGTTTCCTCTTTCAAGGCTAAACATACTCCAGCATGAGAAAAATTCTCTAAGTGCCTTAGAGCAATGAAATGGCATTCATTGATATATTAATTGTGCTTGTAAGAATAGAAGCAATGTTTTTAGCCTTTCTTTCCTTTCTAGTTAACAACTCCCTCCCTACCCCAGTGCTATTTCTAAAATTTTCTTTAGTCTTTTTGCCTTGGCTTGCTTTTAATCCATAAGTTTGCTTCAGGAACTTTTCTTGTGTTCATTAATTGTATTACATTTTTTTCTTTCAATAATTTTTATTTTGAGAATTTCTGTCAGTTTTGATCCTTTGGAGGAATTTTCACTGCTGTCTTTAAGAGAGATATTGAGAAAATAAGATGGTGTTGTTCAGTCATTTCTATTGTGTATGATTCTTTGTGACCTTTTTTGGGGTTTTCTTGGCAAAGATACTGCAGTGGTTTGCCATTTCTTCCTCCAGCTCATTTTACAGTTGAGGAAAGTGAGGCAAACAGGGTTACATGACTTGTCCAGAGTCACACAGTTAGTAAGTGCCTGAGGTCAGATTTGAACTCACAAAGATGACTTTTCTTGACTTCTAGCTGGACGATCTATTCAGTCTGCCATTTATCTACTGAGGAGATACGGTGCAGCGAAATGGATAGAGAGCTAGCTTGGTGATCAAGAAACCCTAGTTTCTACAAAATTTATGATACATACTGTTTGTGATGAGAGAGAGAGAGAGAGAGAGAGAGAGAGATACTCCCTTGCTTATCTCTCCATTTCCCTGGTTTTCCTTTTGGTTGTTCTCCACCCCTACCCCACCCCCATAAAAAAAAAGACCTGATACTATACTTGAATAAAGATGACGATTTTTTTTTAAAGACTATGTTTCCCTATTTCACCCAAATTGAATGTTCAGGGGCTACTTAGAGTCTGAATCCCACTTGGATCCAGCACAGAAGTTTTGAACTACTCAATTTTCAACTTAGATTAATTTACCTCTCCTTAGAAAAACTGGTGGCCCCTGCAGTACCAGGGGCTCATGACAATAATGCTTTATTTTGAGTGCACACCTAATTGAGCTCACTCCTCTCTTTGTCAGAACTCTAGACCTCAAGAGATCCCCTTGCCTCAGCCATCCTTTAAGCTAGGATTACAGGTTGGGTCTCCAATCCTGGGACAAATAATCTTTTTCAATGCCTTTTAGAATATTTTGATTTTAATGAAATTTATTAAAGGACACATTCATTCACTGTGCTTCTTGTAACAGGGAACATATATATTATCTGAACTGTAAATTAAGGCAAGGACCTTGAAGTGATTCCTTCAGAAGATGAATTACAGAATGGCAAACAACAGTGAAATAACTAGCTGAAGATTTTTATTATTTGTTCCTTTGTAGGAGATAGATTCAGGTCATTGTTCAGTTATTATTCAGGTCGTTGTCAGTGACTCTAAATATAAGCAACTACTATATCTATAGTGAGATCCAGTTCTGCCATTTTTTTCCTTGGAAAATGATAGCATATGTACACTGATTTATACACTATATATCTTTAATAATTACTAGCAAATTAATTAACAAGTGTTCATGATGGACTATTCTCTGCTCTTTTGCTTCTATGTGTTTTCTCTCAGTTTCACCTAAGCCTGGAAAATCTACCATCTCCATTCATTACCAGTTAAAACTTTATCCTTCCTTTAAAGTAAAACTTACATGGTATCTCCTCTAGGAAGCCCATTTTGATTTCCGTGGTGAGGCAAAATTCCTGCTGGCTTTATGTAGTATTTTTATATTTTAAATAATATATTTATTTATTTATTCATTCATTCATTCATTTTTTGATTAGGCAGTTGGGGTTAAATGACTTGCCCAGGGTCACACAGCTACTAAGTGTCAAGTGTTTGGTCTGAGGCGAGATTTGAACTTAGGTCCTCCTAACTTCAGGACCAGTGCTTTATCCACTATGCCACCTAGCTGCCCCTTTTTTCTTTTTTTTTTGGCTAGGCAGTGGGATTAAGTGACTTGCCCAGGGTCACACAGTTAGTAAGTGTTATGTATCTGAGGTCAGATTTGAACTCAGGTCCTTCTGACTCCAGGACCAGTGCTTTATCCACTATGCCACCTAGCTGCCCCCTAAATAATGTATTTATTATCTTAACCAGAATACACAATAGTACATAATTTATGTTTGGGTAATAACTATCAAATAATAATAATACATATTTAACAATTATGAAAGGTTTGTGAAGCACTACATATGTACAAATGTGTATATGTGTATGTGTATACACACATATATGTGTATATGTATGTATCTACATCTGTGTCTCTATCCCTCTATCTCTATCTCTCTGTCCATCTAGAGATAGATAGATCAATATATATATATATGTGTGTGTGTGTGTGTGTGTGTATACGTTTGTACATGTAAATGTATATATGTGTGTTTATACATACACACATATAATTTGATCCTCATGTGTATGTGTATGAATATATGTATGTGTATGTGTCACACACAAATAATGTGATCCTCACAACGGTCCTGTGATAAAGGTAGAATTACTATCCCCACTTCACAGATAAGGAAACTGAGGCTGAGTGAGGTTAAGCAATATGTCAGGGTGACTCAACTAAAAAGATATCTAGGAAAAGATTCATAATCACATCTTCTCTACTCCAAGTCCAGCACATTATGCATTGCTCCATGAAGGAACAGTATCTTGTCTAAATTTTTTATTTCCCTAAGTTTCTAGCATAATGCACTACATGCAACAATCATTTATTTCCTACATGGTAAATGAACTTTGAATTTGTTCCACTCCTTATGTGCAAGAAAGTATGCATACAAAGATAAACAGGCTGTGCCTGGTTCCAAGGAGCTTGCAAACTATATAAGGAGCGGGGCTGGACATATGATGCAAATGATAGAAGGAATTCTCAGATGAGGAAGCTCTTTCAACCAATGTAGGTTGGTATAGCTCTGTAATTTATAGTTAAAGAGTTGCCTAAAGCACTGAGATATTAAGTGACTTATCTAGGGTCACCCAATGTGAATATGTCAGAGATGATTCTTGAACATAGATCTTCTTGACTTTAAAGTCAGCATTCTATAAACTATGCCCTCACTGCTTCCAAAAGTTTACGATCTAATAAAGGACATATATTTTCCTAAATAATAATGATGTATGGGAGATATTGTAAAAGTTCAAAGGAGAAACCTAGGCAAAATCCTATAGCAAGTTTAAAGAGAGAGAGACATTACTTTCTCCCAGGGAAAGGGAGGACAAAATTGAAATCAGAGAAGCATTCTTAAAGAACATGGCAAATGAGTTGAGCTTCAAAAGAAGGAAAATTTATCAAGAGACCAATTCTGTTTTTCAAGATATATTTACTTCAGTTACCTCCATGTGCCTCTTTTACCAAGCTATTAATTCTTTTTTCATAATTTTCTTATATCACTCGCTTTTTTCCTAGTTTTTCCTCTTCCAGTATTATTGCTTCATTTAAGTCATCTAGGAATCTTTCTTGGGCTTGGATCCAATTAACATTTTTTTTTCCTTTGAGGCTTTCCTTTTAACTATTTGTACACTGTTGTTTTCTTCTGAGTTAATGTCCTGGTGTTCTCTGCCACCATAGTAACTTTTATGGTCAATGTCATTTTGTTGTTTGCTCATTTTTCCAGTCAATCTCTCCACTTTGAACTTTATATTGAAGTTGAACTTTATTAACCTGGGTGTGGAAAGGCACAGTCCCAAACTTCAGACTTTTTGGTGCTGCTATTTTCAGAGCTAGTTCTGATGGTCTGCAAATTTTCACTGCTTCCAAGGTGCTGTGATTCAGGGAGAGGTGTGGTTACTGCTCTCCTGGTCTGTTCTCTGGTCTTTACCTAGAGAAGTTCCTATCTCCTCTGCAGCCATAAGCTCTAGTGCCTCTCTTGGTGCTGGAACTATGACCAGGCCATGACTTAGTAGCTACGACCAGGTCCCCTGCTTTCCTGCAGCCACCAGCACTAGTGTTCCCCTTTGCCTTGGAACTACAACCAGGGCCCTAATCCCTTGGGGCCAATGAAAAGCATTCTTCTCCATCTGGGAATTGTGATCTAGAACTGTTATAGGTAATAGAGTTGCCAGTCAGAATCGTATGCACTTAGTGCCAACAAAAGGGTTCCTATAAGCTCTTTCTGACACCCTTAACCATTTTGGGCTGAGTCCTAAAGGTTCTGTGGCTGCCACAGATGTTGCAATGACCTCCAAGTCCCACTGCTAGTGATGCTGTTGTGCTCTGGGCTGCCTTATACTCCAGTAACACAGACCTCTCTGACTGACCCACTAAGTTTTCTTAGACTGGAGCAATATTTCTCTGATCCTTTGTTGCCTCTACTATTCCAAAATTTGATTTGAGGAGTTATTTTAAAGTTGTTTACAGAGGAATTTTGGGAGAGTTCAACAGGATTGCTGCCTGTACTCTGTGATCTTGGCCTCTTAAATGATAAGGTTGTTTAAATAAAATACTAAGAAATGAAACTGAATTGCAAAGCATTGAGGACTGAGTGGGTAGTGAAGAAGTAGAGGGCATATGTTTATTAATCCTTCCAGAAGTTTATCAATGAAAGAGAGGAGAGAAATGTGCCTAGAGAAGTGGGCATGTTCAAAGCATTCCATAATGTAAAAAGCTTGCCAAGTGGATTGTCTGAATGCGATGTATGTGTACATGTGTATATGTGTATATATGTATGTATATATGTGTGTGTATGTGTGCACACATATGCATATATACTCACACATATATACACACATATACAGATTTTATATACATTATTCATATCAAATGAATATATACATGATATATACACATGTATATATGTATGTGTATACACATACACACATGCATGCATGCATGCATAGGAGAGATAGATCACCTTAATTAAAAAAAAAAGACTTTCCATTACAATTCTTTATTACTGTTTCATAGCTATATGCCAAACAATTTTGAGTCTTTGGCTCCTGAATGACATGTATTATCAAAGGCTCTGCAGCTTTCTGTCATGACTGAATTAATTCCACAACAACAAAAAAAATACAGTTGTATTGGTTCAGTCATTCATGTCTGCCTGGAGTCAAAGTTGGAACTTTCACTGGATCAAAAATAATTCAAACCAGTTTTTCTGGTCTCTTGTTTTCCACATTTTCCTTATCTTTTCTTTTCCTCTCCATTGCCTTTTCCAATGACTCCCTGATGTAATGAGTTACCCTACAAAAAATAATTTTCTAGAAGACAACCAGGAAGTTAAAATTGCAGCAGAGATCTCTCCAAATAAATACTGATTTATGCCTTCTAATTATTTCTCTCAATAATTGCTCATTTGCTTCTAATTAATAAAATACTAAATGGCACAGACACAATGTTTCTTCAGGACATGTCTAATAAATATTCAAACAGTATCCTGGGGCTTTTTGTACTTATGTTTCTCAGGTGTTGTCACTTCTATATTATATTCACTCATACCATCATTCAGTCAGCCAATCAGAATCAAAGCTGTTTTGTTTTCCTTGGACACATGGCAGAGGCAGGAATATTTTCAGAAATGAATGTGAGTGACCTCTTGCATGCATTGATAATACTTATTCCCAGAACTTACCTTCCTGAGCTTTATATAATCTGTGGTTCTAGGTTGTACATCTGTGTTTATGCCTTTGGTGCATTCACAATCTCCATTCTGCTTACAAAGAGTCAGCTCACTGGAGTTTGCAGAGGATTTGCAAACCAAGTATCCCACCACAAGGTAGAAAACTCAGAATTTGAGGCAAAGGAATCAGAATTCAGAAGGAACACAGTGTTTTCCTGCTTCTGACCACTTTGTGTTTGTATGAAATCTTCAGTTATTGTTTTTTTAATACTTTGTTAATATTAGGTGCTTAGTAAATATTTGCTACTTGTATGTTAAATGCAATCTATTTTTTAAAAAATACATATTTATTTAATATTTAATTTTTCTTTAATTACATGGAAAAATAATTTTAACTTTTTTTTTCAGTTTTTAGTTCCAAATTATCTCCTTTCCTCCCTCATTGAGAAATCAAACAATTTGATAAAGGTTATGGAAAGGAATGCCCTCTAAATCAGTTAGTATTGATTACTTTGATTTATTATAGAATTAACTTTCCTTAGGAAGAGCTAACTATACCAATTAATCTAGGATATATTTTACCTTAAGCCTAAATTACTTGTTGATTAGTGAATACAAAGATTGGTAAGATTTGATAGCAGATAAGTTAGAATAGGAAATATATCCTTGTAGGAATAAAATAATCATAGTGTTAAGTTTGTCATAGAAATCTTTACTAAATATTATGTTCCCTTTTCTGACAGCTGGAGAGTGGGGGATTGACTTTGAGCTTGCAGTCTTTTTAGCAAGTTAGTTCTTTCAGTGAGCTATGTAGACCCACAACTGATACACTTTGAGAGACCATTAAAAGGTATTTCCCCAAAATGTCCACATACTGATAGACAGACTGATATTAATCCAATAAAATATTAAATCTAGTAGTTGTCCCACCCTGGAAGTGCCCCCATTATACCTGTGACATATCACACTCCAAATGTTGACAATAACTCCAATTTGGATTAGGAAAAGCCAGGAGAAGTAACCTAGTCATATGACCTGCCTTTTGCAATAAAATTATGTTCAAAACAAGTTTTCTAAGATGGCAAATTCCTTGTTTTTAATATAAAAATAAGATCTGTAAATCATCCATTTGTCTCTGAGTACTGAGAAGTCAGAAGATTGGATTTGATTGCAAATTCTAGCTTTACACATATATAATTATACTTGAAAGTTTTGCACCTTAGACTTTTATATTCCAGATAAATCAACATTACACATGAGCCATCATGCAGAACATTTCCAAATTAGTCAGGTTGTAAAAGAAAACATAAAAAAAAAAGAAAAAGAAAGCAAAAGAAAAAAAGTATGCTTCGATCTGCACTCAGACTTCATCATTTCCTTCTCTGGAGGTGGATAGCATTTTTCATCCTAAGCCCTTCAGAATTGTCATGGATCATTGTATTGCTGAGAATAGATAAGTAATCACAGTTGATCATCATAGGATATTGTTGTTACCATATGCAATGTTCTCCTGATTCTGCTCATTTCACTTTTCATCAGTTCATGCAAATTTTTCCAGGTTTTTGTGGGAGCATCTTTCTCATCATTTCTTATAGCACAGTAGTATTCCTTCAAAATCATATGCCACAACTAGTAGGCAAATTTCCTAATTGAGGGGCATCCCCTCAGTTTCCAATTCTTTGGCACCACTAAAAGAGAAACCATAAATATTTGTGTACATACATGCCCTTTTCCTTTTTTTATCTCTTTGGAGTACAGACATATTAGTTGTATGGGTGAGTCAAAGGCTATGCATGTTTTTTTTTTTCTTTGCATTTCTCTAATCAATAGTGATTTAGAACATTTTTCATATGACTATAGATATTTATTCTTCTGAAAATTGCCTGTTCTTATTCTTTGAACATTTTTCAATTGGGGAATGACTTTTCTTTTCTCATAAACATGATTCAGTTCTCTATATGTTTGAGAAATAAGGCCTTTTTCAGAGAGAATTGCTGTATTTTTTTCAGTTATGATTGTTAGTTGTGTATTTCTATCTATCCTATTCCCCCACCCTGTTTTTCCTACTCCTTCTCCCCTTTCACCCTGTCCATACTCAAAAGAGTTTTGTTACTGACTACCTCCTTTCTTAATCCACCCTCCCTTCTATTAGATACCCCCTTCTCTTATCCATGTGGCTATAATTTAGCTATAAATGGCTATCATATTCCTAGGAGTTTTCATTTTGGCATGCCTTTCAAGAAGTAATCAGTAGATTCTATCAATTTCCATTTTATCCTCTTGTTCTAGTATGGCAGGGTATTTTTCCTCAATTATTTATCAAAATATGCTGTTTAGGCACTTTTTTGGTCATGGCTATTAGGTAGTCCGATAATTCTTAAATTCTCTCTCCTTGATCCATTTTCTATGTCAGTATTCTTCTATTGACATATTTCACATTTTCTTCCATTTTTTTATTTTTCTGATTTTTCTTTATTTGTTTCTTGAGATCTCATGGAGTCATTAGCATCCACTTGCCTAATTCTAATTTTAAAGAATTACTTTCTTCAGTGAGTTTTTGTACCTATTTCTCCATTTTGCCAAACCTGCTTTTTATTTCTTTTTCTTTTTTTGTTCAGTGATTTTTGTACAACTCTTTCCATTTGGCCAAATCTGCTTTTTAAGGACATTTTTTCCGCTCTTCATTGACTTTCTGTGACTCCCTTTCCATTTTGCCTATTCTATTTTTTAAGTTGTTATTTTCTTCAGGCTTTTTTTTTTTTTAGTATATTTTCTTCAGCATTTCGGTATGTTTGTCAACAGCTTTACCAAGCTGTTGACTCTTTTTTGTTATTTCCTCGAATCACTCTCATTGCTTTGCCTCTTTTTTCCCTCAAACTCTCATTGGATTTTAAAAATCCTTTTTAGAACTCTTCCAGAAATTCTTTTGGGGCATGAAAGCAGTTCATATTTTTCTTTGAAGCTTTGACTATAGTAATTTTGATTTTGTTGTCTTCACCTAAGTTTGTTTTTTGATATTTCCTGTCATCATAGAAATTTTGTATCATTTTGTTGTTGGTGGTGGTGGTAGTGGTGGTGCTTGCTCATTTCCCAGCCTATTTCTTGACTGAATTTGTGTTAACATTGAGTTCTACCCCTGTGGTGGAGAAAATACTGTCCCAACCTTCAGGTTTTTGTATAGCTATTTTCAAAGCTAATTCTGGGGGTTTATCAGTTTTCAGTTCTTCCAAGGCAGTATCATTTAAGGAAAAGACATTTTTACTACTTTCCTTGTCTGTGCTGTCATCTGTGTGTGACAACAAACACCTTTTTCCACCCTAGAACTATAACTTGGATCCCTACTAGCCAACATCCACAGACTCTGGCGTACTAGTGCTCCTCTTTGCCTTGAAACTGCAACCCAGGGATGTAACCTGCATCTGAGTATGGGCAATACAACAGGGTCCTTCCCCTAGTGCCATCAAAAGGACCCTATAATCTTCTTCTATCCAGTTTTCTGACCCATTTATCATCTGTGCACTGAGAACTCCAGCAGCTTCTTCTGAAACTAATTCAGTCACCCCCAAGGCCTCCTGCTGGCGTGCTGTTCTATGCCTTTACTCAGCCTGACCTGGACAGTGCTCCACTCTTAACCCGTGTGACAGACTTTTCCTACTGACCTTCTAAGTTGTCTTGGACCAGAAAATCATTTATTCCATACTTTTGTAGTTTCTTCTGCTCCAGAATTCATTTTGAGGTGTTATTTAAATTTGTTTCGAGGGGAATTTGGGAGAGATCCAGTAAGTCCCTGCCTTTTCTCTGCCTTCCCCTCCCCCTACAGCCTGAATATAATTTATTCAGGGAGAGAGATCATAGTCCTGACACAGCTGGAAAAGTCACACCAATCAATATTATCAAGAAGGGTATCTTAATATTACAAAATTAAACATTGTATAACTTAGATGATCCCTCAGGTAATGAGAATCAGGTTGGAACTCATGTACTCATTAGCACATAGGGAAGAAATGTATATGCTTTAGTGACTAATGACATAGTGTTTTCTAACCAAAATAAACAAGGAACAAGAAAAATTAAAATACTGTTTAAAGACTAGATTTTACACAGTAAATGGAGAAATAATAGGGGAAATGAAAACTTTAAACATAAGGTTATAAAGTTGTTTCATTTGGCGTCTTAGAACTTATCACCATGCAAAACTTTACCGATCAACTAATTATAAAAATAGTGATGTTTTCTACATTCATCTCTATTTTGGTTGAGGCAAGCATATGTTAACATAAACTAACTTCAGATGTCTTATATGAGGAAAAAAATATCTACATTCAGTTTGGAAGATATTTTTCTGATTTACATATTTCAAGTGGTAAAAGTCAAGAAAATTGAAACGAATATATTGCTAACTCTACAATTCATAGCCTTCTCAGTTACGACTTCACAGCATTCTCACTTTACCAAATAACTTCTCCTAACAGCTGATAAAATGATAAATCCCATGGCAGGGGGTAACATTAAAGTCATTACTTTACTGCATCCTCAAATAATGTGGACTGAACCAAAACATGGTTCCCATTGACCTTCCTAAAGATTTCTGGGTATAGCCAGACTGCTTAGCATTTACTAATGGAATGATCCTAAAAATCCCATCATCAGGTCCAATACTTCCCTGAGGCAAAGCCAGGGAGAGATATATTTATGACCTCTGCTTTTATTAAATGCATCTCAGAATCACCACTCCATCTAGAAATTGTCAGCAACTAAAGTTTATTGAGCCCTCCCTGTGTTTATAACCCTGTCCAAGATTCTATGAAGAGTTATGAAAGAAGGCAAAACATCTACTTTTGAGAAACATACATCCTAATACATGAAAAACAATATATACATATGTGTGCATACGCATGTTTGTAGGCCTGTATATATCACATATGGAGTGTAGGAGACATAGAATGTCAAATGCATGTATTCCTCAATTAGTCAATCAATAAATGAGCATTTATTAATGCTTGCTATGAACCCAGAACTTTGCTAAGCAGTGAGATACCAAGATAGAAATGAAAAAAAATTGTTATAGGTTCTAGTATCCTCCTCATGTTCTTCATCAAAACGTGCGTAATAACGGTTTCTAAATGCCTACAGAAATAAAGCTATGTGGCATGGTAGAAAGGAATTTTGAGTTTACAGTCAGAGATTCTGGGTTCAAGTCCCCACTCTGCTACTTACTATTTCTGTAACCTCAGGAAACATAACCACTCCAATGGTCCTCACTTTTCTCATCTGCAAAGTGCAGGTGGTGTATTAGGTGATACAAGATCCACTCCTGCTGTTCTGCTATAAGAATAAGTTCAGGGGCAGCTACTTGGCACAGTGAATAGAGCACCGGCCCTCAAGTCAAGAGGAGCTGAGTTCAAATCTGGCCTCAAGCCAAACACTTGACACTTACCAGCTGTGTGACCCTGGGCAAGTCACTTACCCCCAATTGCCTAAAAAAAAAAAATTAAAAAAAAAAGAATAAGTTCAAATTGACATTGATTCAAGGCTTTGCTTATTGCCTTAGTCCATTCCAGCTAGTTTGAGAGCTTCAAGTTTTTGAATAGACAGGCGAATGAATAATGGAATAGGAAAACTATAAACTGGAATAGTAAACAGTGCCACTTCTCTCGACACTTCTTTTCTGACGGATCCTTTCCATTTTCTGAAATTATCAAAGCCTAGAATTCTGTCCTAGAAACTTCTAGCACAAGATTGCCATGTTCCATTCTCACACATGATATCAGAGATTGGAAACCACTTATACACACATCTGAGTGAGCTATGTCACCACGCCTCTACCTGTATCACTGGATTGCTTATAAAGCCTTCTATAATCACACCTATGTATGATGTCTCTCTTTTCTGAAATACTATGTTCATTATTATATTTTTTTGACACTTTGTACAGGCTTCTATTAGAGTTCTGTGACCTCTGATATAGGCACAGCAAAAAATAAACAAAAAAAGAAACATTTCAGAAAACATTATTAAAAATCTGTCCAGACCTACTAGTACAATATAAAGAACAATTTAGAAACTCTGAACCAAAGTTTCTAGTTCTATATAATTGAGGATTTTTTTATTTTGTTTTGTAGATTACAAATACTAAGCATTTGACTAAACCTCTCCAGACGTAATGACAGCATTTTCTGCCTCTCTGCTCTGTAGCAAAACTTTCTTTCCTCTCTAATTGTGTCAATAACAAACTTGTAAATTCTATTATCATTTCATATATGTTATTTCTTAAGATAAGTTGCTTAAAGAAAGGGACCATCTCTTAAACTTCTTTTATTCCTCCAATAACTCTGTAACTTTGTACTCAATAAATGTGTTGAATGATAATCCATAAAAATGATTACAGCCATGCTGCTCACCTGAGCAGTGGTCAATGACCACGAGATGATTTTTTTTCTTCAAAATACATCACAAAGAGAATTTTACTGCTGATCTACATAAAAAATACTCATTCTACATTCCCTGAAAATATAATCTTAAGAAGCCTTAATGTAAGATATTATTCCCTCATTTACTAAATTCATGAATTTGAAATGTTATCTTGTCCTATGATGGGAGATGAAGCCAGACAAGTGTTTTTTTAATACTAATTAAAGCTTAAAAATAATTTTATTTGGTATAATTTTACTTGATAAATGTCAACTAATTTTAATTGAATACTATTCAACAAACTCTAGGGAGGTAGGTGGTGCTGTGGATAAAGTGTAGCGCCTGCAGTAAAGGAGGCTTATCCTCTTCAGTTCAAATCTGTCCTGAGATTTACTAGCTGTGTGACCCTGGGCAGGTCACTTAACCCTATTTGCTTCAGTTTCTTTATCTGTAAAATAAGCTGGAGAAGGAAATGACAAACCAGTCCAGTCTCTTTGCCAAGAAAACTCCAAATGGGGTCATGGAAAGTCAGACATGATTGAAAACGACTGAACAACAAGGAAGTTCAACAAACTGAATTAATACCTCCACATGAGGCATTATGGTAAGCAGTGGAAATACGTAGATAGATATTCAAACTCAATCAAGTTATTTTCAAAATTAAGAGAAAGAAAGAAAAATATTGAATTAACATTGGTGCAAACAAATTCAAGAAAATTTGATGGGATAGAGTTCATTTTCACTGACGTAGGAGGGAGGTCATGGGAAAATATAAAACCATTCCAATAAAGAAAAGGGGGGATTTTTTAAAAGATAGAGACAATATAGCACAGTAGATAGTGGTTTGAATTTGGAATCAAGGAGATAGTTTCAGATCTTGCCTCTGACACTATCTGTATGACCATTAATAAGCCATAACTACTCTGAGCCTCATTTCTCCAAATATAAGCTGATAATAAATGACACTGATAATATTTATTACAACTATCTTTCAGACCTGTTGTGAGGCTCAAATGATATGAAGCTAATCTTTGAATCTTCAGACAGAGGAAGCCTCAATAGAGGTAAAATTAATCAATTAATCGATATACATTTATTAAGTTTCTACTACTGTGCTAAGCACTGGGTTCATGGTAAAGTCAAAGGTAATGGTCCATGGGTTCCTTCTTGTCATGGTCAATTCCTTTATACCAAATCCCCATTCAGATGCAATGAAAATCATCTTATCTTTAGTTAGAGACAACAGATATTGTAAAAGTAGAGGAATCAAGTAGTTTAATTGATACAAGTTCATCAGGAACATATAAGACATAGTTGAGAGAACATAAGGCACAGTGACAGCCAGGAAAACATCCAAATTCTGTACTGGTTCTTCACTTTTTAAGCCATTAGTGAGATAGATAAGACACTGACCACTTACTATATTCAGTTCAACGTAGTAGGGTCATTAATTTGTAATTGGCTGTACTAACTGCTGACATTGGGATTCATCTCCATCCCTACACTCAAGGGTTCATAGGCTTTTTTTCCCCCATCATGAGAAGATTCTGTTCTCTCCTTCAGTCTTGGAAAATACTTTCCACTCTTTTACATTAGGGGTTTATAGAAAGAATTGTCTATAGTTCTGCATCTGGTTGTATGATTTTAGGAGAACATGATATGATTTGGGCCATAATCACTATTGAAATAGCAGTGGGTGGGAGAGGGAGAAGGTGAAGGGAAAAAGGAAGCCATGCTTCTTCCTTAAAGCAGAATGGATTACTATGAACTTTAAAAATACAAGTTGCTAAGACTAAATTGTTCAAACATTTTTGCTCTTTAGTAAGGATTATGAGAATTAGCAGTAATAAGAACTCTGACTTGTGCTTCCAATTCAAGATCTGCTGTTTATATCCAATGTAACCTTTGGTTAGTCACATAACCTATGTAAGCCTTAGCTTTTGTACAATGGGAATCATAATCACACCTGTATCAGAAGGTTATTGTGAAGCTTAAGTGAGGTAATGTCTAGAAAGTGCATTGTGCTTGAGTGCATTGCTTGAAACTATACACAAAATATACTAACTGTATATATGTATATGTGTATGTATGTATGTATATGTATGTGTGCATATGTATATATGTGTATATATGGGTGTATATATATTTACACCCTTTGTTCCAAAGAAATCTCTACCGGCACTATATCTCAATGAGATGAAAGAAAGAGGAAATGATTCATATGCTTTAAAATATTTATAACAATTCTTTATGGTATCAAAAAGCTAGAAACTAAGGGGGTGTCTATCAATTGGGGAATGGCTAAAGAAAATATGTATATGAATATAATGCAAGAAAAAGATTTAAAGCAAAGAACTTATAAAACCTTAAGAACTCTTCTCAATATAATAAGCAACCATGATTCTAGAGGGCTCACCATGAAGTATGCTTCCCAATACCAGAGAGCTGATGGTCTCAGGGTACAGAATGAGATATGTATTTTTTGGACATTACTAGTTTGTTTTATTTGACTATGTCTTGTTATAACAGATTTGTTTTTCTCTTTTTCAATTGGGAGGGGGTTGGAATGAATAGAAAATGGATTTTTTTGTTAATTAAAAATTAAATTAACTTAAAAGAAAAAGATAATGTGCATTGAGAATCTTAAAATGCTATAAACGTGAATTGTTCTTGATATACAGAGCATTTTATAAAATGTAAATCACTGCAGAAGTATCAGTTATTATAATTTTTAAGTAATATTCATTATGCCTACATTAAAGCTACCCACAGAAGATAATAAATGATACTTTAACTCTAATATAATTTTGTGGAAAAATGCTGATGACTTCAATCATGAAACATTTTTTCCCCACAACATTGAATTCTACTATGTACCTTTTAATCAGTCTTATTTAGTCCACTATGTGGAGTGGGATTAGGAGTTTAATTATATTGAAATAGAGGGGTTAGGATTGTTTCAAGTAACACTAATGTGTTATCATTTTTTAAATGTTTCATTTGCAAGCTACTTATTAAAAATATAGGACACAAATTCAGAACAGAGGTAAAAGGAGATGCGATCAAACATCTGAGGGTCATTCCTACTATTCTTGAGTGATACTTAAATTAAATGACTTTATATGTGACAGATATTCTTGAAGATGTCATCCATCGAAAATATTATTCACTGGATACTTTGTTTACCTCATATGTAATTATGCCTTTAACATAACAGACAATTGCTTATACCAATCATTTAATAAAGTAAAAAAAAATAAACTAATAGAGCATGACAGGAGCATATCTACTAGGGTTTCTTCCATATTGCCTAGCTTTATTCTTCCTAAGACCCTACTCCATAGAAGATAAGGTACTTTTTTTCTTCCTATAAGGTAGTTGAAACTATATTCAATACTTCATTAGCCCAGTGGACAGATGTCAGAACGATTAACAAAGCTTTCTAGAAGTCTAAGTACAAAAGCCACTTCCCAAAGTAGCCAGAGCTCCTACCTTGACATTCATGATCAATTATGGAAAATACAGAGTCTCAGAAACTATGGCAAATCAATACTGTAACCTTAATGATATCCTTTCTACATCATAGCTAAATAAAATTGGTATTCTTAACAAGTAGATTGACTACAAGTTTCCTATTTCATTCAATCTTAAGCAGGAACCACTGGTTTGACTTGTTATTAGTATTCTAGAATTAAATCTGGGGTTTCTCCAGGGGGCAATGAACAGGGGATCTAAGTCATGGTGGCAACAAGTATTTATTACATGCCTACTGTGTGGCAGGTATCATTTTACAAATAGTGTTTTTACAAGTGTTTTACAAATAGTATCTCATTTGATTGTGGGCAGACTACAATACATGACAAACAAGGAGTTTTGAAGAATAGGCAAGGTTGTCAGCAAAGAAATGCTCAAAGGAAAGAGCAGAGACAGTACTTTAGTTGACAGGATATATATATATATGTATATTATATATATATATGTGTGTGTGTGTGTATGTATATACACATATACACACATATATAAACACATATATGTATATATACACACACTCCTATACACATATGCACATACTAGAGATAGATTATATTCATATCTATATCTATATAGTGCATGTATCTGTGGATGTAGAGCAAAGAACTAAGAAAAGCAATCAGCACTGCATTTTTAATTTCATTATCTTTGCTTCTCATAAGTGTATGTCTTTTAGAAAGTTTAATTCTCCCAAATTTTGAATGATTATCAAGCTATTTTGATGTCTGATTTATTTGACTTGAGCTCTTTAAAGTAGATTATATTTAAAGTAGCCAAATAAATCCTTTGACTGGATTTGTATAGTGTTCATAGTGAAATACATAAAAAAGGCAGCATTTTAAAGAAATCATCTACATGGAAATATTTTCTAATAAATGTTTTATTTTATTTTAAGACCTCATGTTCATATCTCATCACACTTACAGACCTGATCTTCCTATGGTCATCAATGTATCACTGACCTACTCTGTCCCGATCTGGACTGATTCTCATGTCCTTGAGTACCTGATAGTTCCCACTCTTAAGGGCTCATACATTAATCATAAGATACCTAATCAACTTAAGCTATTGTAGCTTTGAACTCCAGAGCTCAATAAACCTGCCAGTAATGATGTAAATAATTTTATTTTAAAATATTTTTCAAAATATTTGAAGACTTTCATTTATATATATATATATGTACAAAAATATATTTCCCAGTCACTTTTTCTCCACAAGATATCTACCTTTTAGAATTACATTAGTTTTTCTTTTTTTACCTGACTTTAAAGACAGACTTTTAAATTTCAACAGTTAGGACTGCAAATGTAAAATTTTATTTTTATTCCTATAATAGATTAGGTTAATGACAAGCCTCCAAAATTTTGGAAGACTTTTTTCACTAATCTTCATTAATTTTTATTTACTTTTTCTTGTGACTTTTAAAAAGGGATGTAGTGAAGAGAAAGCATTTTGTAAGGCAAAATGAGCTATTACGATTTTGATTATTATTAATATTGTAATTGTATGAGTTATATAACTAGCTCACATTTACATAGCAAGTTAAAGTTTATAAATAAATTTGGGCCTCATAACAATTCCAGGATATAAGTAATATTATAAATGACATTTTGTAAATATAGGAAATGATTTGCCTGTGATCAAATAGTTAATAGTTCTCTAAGGCAAGATTTGCTCTCAGGTCTTCATGATTCCAGGTTTAGAACATCAACCATTACACAGTGCTGCTACTAATCCTGCTGCAGTTCTCACAGAAACTATGCATTGCTTTTTTGGTCTCCTTGTTGCCCATTAATTAATATTCCTTTAATGTCAAACATATTCCTTTTTTTTTAAGTCAAAGGTTCCTTCTCCTAATTTTCTATTTCATGAAACAGAAAATCTAGAATGGTTTAACCTCTGTATCCTCTCTACATTCTATATAATTAAAAATAAAGAAGAAAAGAAGGCAGGAAGGAAGGAAAGAAGGAAGGAAAAGAAGGAAGGAAAAGTAAGAAAGAAGGACTTGTTTGTCCCTAGAGGACAAAACTAGGTGAAACAGGAGGTACTTAGAGTCAAAGTCAGGTTCAATGTGAGAAAAACTTCTTCACTAGAGTTGCCTCAAAGTAAAATGGCTAGTATGCCCCCCACCAATAGATGTTTTTAAGTGTAAGGGAATGGCCACTTATAGGGAAGCTGTCGAGGGTTTGCCTATTTCGGTTATGATCACATAAGTGGTCTTAGGAATTTCATAGCTGAGGACAAATGAATAAATGATTGAGGCTTCTTTTCTTACACATTCTGGAAGAATCCTTCTTTTCTTGAAATTCTGTAGGGTGGGCCAGATAAATTTAAGCACTCTTGCAATAAAAATAGCTATATAAATTTCAGGAAAAAAGAAAGGCATTTTTCTCATGATGTTTGAAAAAGGTCCATGGGAACTTCATAAAGTATATCAAATTCATATAAATCCAATTCACTGTGATGTTGTAGAAAGAACATTGGACAAGGAATCAGGAAACCTGTCATCTAACCTTAATTATATCATATTGTTGTATGACTGTGGGCAATTATTCAACCCTTTGTTGGTAATGTTTGACATCTGTCAATACATAAATCATAAAAGCCCGATGTAGTACACAGAGTTGGCATAAAAACACATTTAATCAAGGGAAGTCAGTCAATAAACATTTATTAAACACCTACTATGTGTCAGGCACTGTACTAAGTTCTGGGGATACACAGAAAAACAAAGATAGTCTGTGCCCTCAAGGAGATCACAACATAATGTGGGAAACAATGTGCAAATTACTGTTAACAAACTATACATAGGATAAATAGGAAACAGTCATTGGAGGGAAGGCACTAGAATTAAGAGGTATTGGGGAAGGCATCTTGTAAAAGGAAGCATTTTAGTTGGAAGGAAGCCAGGAAAGCTAGGAAGTAGAGATAAAGAGGGAGAACATTCCCAGCATAGAAACATCCATTGAAAATACCTGCAGTTAGGAGATAGAGTAACATCTTCAAGAAACAATAAGTATTCCAGTGTCACTGGATAGAACAGTGCATGGTGGGAGAAGGGGTGTAAGGTGTATGAAGACTGGAAAGAAGGTAGAAAGCTAGGTTACAAAGGACTTTGAATGCCAAACAGAGGATTGGTTACAAAAGTGCTTGAAAAAAAATAAATTGGTATGCAAGTATAAGCTATTATAAAACACCTTGCTATTTTCTTTGCCAGATGGTGGGCTCTGAACCTGTGATTTTCTTCCTTGAAATAAACATCCTGTGTGGATAGTACCTCTATTGGTCATATGATCTAATCATTGCTTAATTTATAATTCTAGACAGTTGTCTAGGGCACTGAGAATTTGGATGACTGGCCCACCTAAATAATGTGTGCTAAAGCCATGATTTGAATTGGGGTCCTTCTGAGCAGAATTTAAGCCTCATGGCATACTGCTTTTCTTTTTAATATTTTAATATATCAGTGAATAAAAAGTGTTTAAAAGTGTTAAGTGATAATAAATATTAAAACTCACTTCAAAGTAATATTCATGAAATTGAAGACTCTGAACCCTGAAAAGCAGATCCACTATAAAAATGAAAAAAAGTTATCTGTTAAATTATTTCACTTGAGAAAATGAAAGAAATGAAAGTTGGCAATGCATGACCAATTATGATGTTGAATAATGGCAGAAAAATCAATGTCACACCCCAGTATGAGATTTAATTCTACTGTAAATCACTTCAAATACAGTAATTTTAGTCTGTCAAATTTCTTTTCCAAAATCAAATAGTTACTTTAATAACTTACCAGTTTAAACACTAAGAAAAAATGTGGCTATTAGTCCTTGATTATTCTACTAAGACATACTGCAATGCAGATAAAATCTTCATGACCAAAGTTTCTCTTCTCTTATGTACCCATAATAATTTTCTTGTTTCCCATTTGGCTAATTTGTTGTAGTTCTGTTGTGCAAGGACTCAGCTGGAAAGTAAAATGCTGCTGGGATGTTTTTCCTCATTTGTTGCCAATGTTTTTGGAAGCCAGTAAAAGTAAGACCTGAAGAACTAAGGCACTACGCTGTAAAATGAGTAGCCTAGGAAGCTTATCTTTTATCATAATTTTGCTAGAAGAACCTTTTGAATACTTCAGGGGGAAAAAGTCTGTGTGGACATATGTACCTTTTTGTGTGCATATATATGTTCCTATTATTTTAAGGAATATGTTAGTCTTTTCAGTTATACATTTTATATATACATTTACATAAAACATGCAGATTTCAAAGTTTAATTAAACATCATTTGAGAAATGATTTTTTTTTAATTTAATGGTAGTACATAAATCAAGGACCCAATTAGAATGATGGACAGATCAACAATAAAATATTTTATTAACAGTCTAGAACTTGATGCCTCCTGAGATCTCTTTAACTCTAGGGTCCGGGTCCTGTATTAAAATTTAGGGTTCATTTCATTTAGTTATCTGCAGTCATAAATGTTGTGTTCAACTAATCTTGTTTTCACTTGAGAATTTCTGGTCACCTTTTGTGCTGTGATACTTCTTATGATATACTACATGACCCCTTCAGTATCTAATTTTATTCTTAACCCAAGAATTTTGTCCCCTCCCCTCCAAATTCAACTTTACTTTACTTTTAAAAGCCAGGGGTCATATTTTTCAAAAGTGAAAGTATGTTAGAATACATGAAATAAATATCCTTGAAATGAAAACTGGCAAGACAAATACAATAGAAATGAATGAACTGAACATGAGGATATAAAGAACAACTTGAGCAAAGTAATAAAACATTAAAAAGTGCTTTTAATGAAAGTGGTCTATTAAAAAATAGATTGTTTAAAAGACTTTAGGAAGGCAGTTCAAACAATTGGAATTGCTTCTGGGCACATGGTATTAGAGTGTTGCACCCTTTCCTTCTCCACTAAGGGCCAGCTAAGCTTGGCAGTCATAAGGGAATTGATCTAATTTTGAAAGGCCTGGCTACCTAAAACAGGAGTTCTTAACAAGGTATCAATCAATAGAATTCAGGGGGTCTGAATGAATGGAAAAAAATACATATTGATTTTCACTAACCTTTGGTTTCCTTTGCAATCCTATGTATTTCATGCATTTAGAAACACCATTCTGAGAAGGGGTAGACTTGAGGTTGTGGTTATATAAGTCTCACCAGACTGTCAAAGGGGACCATGACACACAAAAAAGTTCAGAAATCATGACCTAAATACAAAACCAGGCTCTTTTTTTCACATTTCTCCATCTCTGTGCTTTGAGAAAAATTTACTTAAAACAGAAGTCATTTCTTATGACTAGAGATTGCCCTAACGCTAGAGGGTGGTACGATCTAAAAGTATTCTATATACACAGTAGGTTTATCAACTTTTACATTGAAAAGTGAGTTTAGTCAGGAGCCCACCAGGGAGGGGAAGGAATTCTTTTCCCACATTGGGATTCTGGGATCCTGTGAGCCTTCAGAGAGCAGTTTAGTTACGTGGAACACAAGTGCAAGAAATAAAAATTAATTATTTATTTAATTAATTAAGTAATCAATTTTTTAAAAAAAAGGCAAAAAGCAATGTTGTGGAAGTTTACAGAAAGAGTTTTCATTTGGGACCACGGGCTTTTAATTACTTTTCAGTCACAGGAAGAATGAGCACCTAGTCTTCTAGCTAACCACATCCTAGGGAAAATAGTACACCAGTAAGATGATGCCTGCTTTTTGTAAGCTGATTCATGTGGATTTGATAGTGAATTACATTTCCTCAAGCAGAGCCCATTTTAGATAACTTTACCTTCATCTATATTCATCTTCATGCAAATCAGTTTCAGAGTCTTGGAACTGCACTTGTCTGGTGTCATTATGTGGTAGCTTTGGCTGAGTCTGATTATCTAAGGCCTCCAAAATAAACAGGGTAATGCAGAACAACAAGGACAACAACAAACAAACAACAAAGGCATGACCAAGGTCCCAAAGGCACTGTAGATTAGCTTTAATGTGCAGATGAAACATGAGCCAGAGCTGCTTGCCATCTCCCTCCGCCTCTTCTTTCAGTCCTATCTAATGTCAGTTGTCAAAGGAACACCTCCTGTCACAAAGGTACACAGTGACTGTAAGCTGCCGTCTCAAGTCATAGGCAAGCAGTGTCATAAATGAGCATCAAGTCTGATACTCACCCATGCCAGTTCGATCCTCTTTCGAAAATAGCTGTGCAAGCTGAAACTGAAGAACATCAGCTGCTGCATAGCCTCCAAATGATTGTCTGTTTAGAAGTGAGATCACCTGTTCTGTATCGTACTCCATAGGACCTCATGAATATCATGAGGTGAAATGGGAAGGGAAAAACAAACTAACAAACAAACAAAAAACCCTTGATATGATATAGTTTTTCACCACCAGCCTAACATGTTATTGCTGAGGAGTGATGTGATTCTATGCTATGTTTTATTATTCACTCTATTGAAAATAAAGGGAATTTCTTTACTTTTTATGAAAATGCCATTACTACGCTATTTGTACCTCTGTGTAGTGTGGAGACACAACAATCATTGAAAGAGCCTAGAATGTAAAGCGATAATAGAGTAAAGGCAAGGGAGATAATGGAAGGTTTTGATACCACCCTAAGATTGTTTAACCATGAAACCACATGTACACATATAGATGTGTTCATATATGTATATATGTATGTATATATATACATACACACATCTCTATGTATGTATATGTATGTGTATACATATGTGTGTTAGTATGTATATATATATATATATGTTTGTGTGTATCTATCAATCTATATATCTCTTTGTTCTCTAGCATTGTAAGCCACCTAGCAAATGTCCATCAATTGATGCTAATTAGACTTTTGATTGTCTAACCTGACCTCTTGATTTATTGACCTCTAGTCAAATGGACCTAGGTGAAAGGAATTACTCTCCAGGAGGATTCTAAGACTTCTAAGGTTGAGAAATTCCACAACAAGAGCACAGGGAGGAAATTGACCAAATGTTATTGAATATTGTCCTTCCCCTCTCCATCAGACAGTCAGAGTTAGCCATCAATCATCAATAAACCTTTATTAAATGGGTACTATATGCCAAGCACTATGTCCTAAAAAGTTTTGAGGGACTCCACACTTGGATAGAGTAGTGCTCAAACAACATATAAGCACACTGGCTTGGATAGAAACCTCTTCCTTTACCTTTGAGACTAGGTTTGAACTTCCCTCTCTACCATGAAGGAAAATTTAGATATCAGGATGCTGCTAGGAGAAGAAAAGGTAGCTGATTGCCATTAGGTGAGTAGCAATGCATTAGGGAGAGTTGGAATTGTCAACTCATGGCAGGTGCTATGGCCATAGCCAGAAAGGACTTCCTGGCAGCCATTTGACAGTAAAAATAGGAGCTGTGACAATCAGACCAAGACCCCAGCTTGCTGAATAGTTGCTATAAGGCATATTCCTTTCTGCAGAAACCTAGAGCAGGTAGAGGGAGCATGAGGCTTGAACCAGACAGGTATCTAGGGAAGTCAACCAACAAATAGAATATTGAAATCCAATACCATGAATAGATTGAAACCTAAAGAAATGAATAAAAATCTTAAGAGTTGGTAAAACCCAGTCCAAATGATTGACAATCCTCAAAATTCCTCTTATCTTCTGCATTTATAATTTTTGTCTCCAAGAGGAGTTTCAGATATACAACCCATTTCATAATCCCTTCCATAACCTGCAATGCCAGTTGGCAAAGGACTGTTTACTAAGCACCCCAAAGTAGTATCAGGGTCACTGGGAAGAGCTTTGGAAACACTTGGGCTAGTTTACTAGCTATTGACATACCTTAGATTCATTCCAAACTAGAGTTAGTATTTCCCTTTGCCCAACTCTTTGTAGTTGCATGATTTTATGAGGCTGGACTATTTGTGCAGGTGCCTGGATAAAATATTTGCCCTTGTTTCAAGGATGATGGGGATACTTGGGCTGGTGACTATACTAGCATGACGCCTGGTGGGAAAATTTTTATGCTGCACTCCATGGATATTAAATGATAATGTAAGTGAGATTTTCTCTATGACAATAGAAGGTAAAACTTAAGCCACATATGGCTACCATTATTGCTCCAACATCTCAAGTGTCACCTAGAATATCCATGATGAACATAGAGTATGCACTGTTACATTTTTATTCTACACAATACTACTCACTATCTGAAGTACATTGTAGGTAGTCAATTATTGTAATATATGTCACTAAAGCCATTTGCCATCTGAATGAGTCAATAAGAATGACTTACTTATTTTTATCAATATTATAGTGCCTTGAATATTTAAAGGTATGCTTCACAAAAGCATGAAATCACAAAGAATCTCAGAGTCTGTCAAGTCTTACCCATACCTGAACAGTAACCCCTTCTTCACCATCCCTGAAAAGTTATCTAATCACTACTTGGAGAATTCTATTGATGAGAATTTACTATCTGCAAAGAAAGCCCATTCTACCACTGAATAAGTATAATTCTATTAGGTTTGTCCTAATGAAGGCAAATATATCTTTCTAAATATTGTGCCCATCGATTCTACCCTTTGAACCCAAGCAAAACAATTCTAGTTTGGGTTTCTACTGCTTACCCTGATTATAGCAATTTCATATTAGTACACCATGGAACAATTCTTAAATTAATGTTCCTATCCATTATCTAGAATAATAATAAAGCAGTGAGGATAGTTTTAAATATTTCTTGATTGTGTACACTTGAGGTCTGAAATTTTTGTAACTTCAATTCCATTTTCAAATGTTTCAATTTGTAGAAAGTCAAAATTCTGAATATTTTTTTTAAATCGTCTATTAGCTTCCAATGAATGTTTGTAACTATGTTCCTTTAGAAACAAAACAAAACAAAAACAAAAACTCAGAGCTCGAACATACAATAAAATTGCATATATGGTAAGCTCTATAAAATGAAAAGTAGGTTACATATTTTTTTCATTTTTAAATAATTAATTTCAAATTAGTACAAGCAGTATTCATATTCTAGAATCTTGCATGACATAACATCATTTATGATATAGCACTTGTTCTGCACTGGTCCTAACTTAAGCCAGTTCACTGGTAGTTTAGGTTCAATTTTGGAAGAAAATGAGATAGACAGAAATAAATCTTTCAAAAGTTAGCCAAAAGAGAGGAGGATATTCAACAAAAATAGCCATGGAGGACACCTTGAGTTGATTCAGCTGAGCAAATCTCTCTTTCCTGAGCTACAAAGATAATCCACCAATTAAACATTAGAAACACCCTGTAGCTCCTTCTGGCTGCTTTGTACTCAGCCAATGAGAAAGTGATGTCAGCAGTCTAAACCTTTTTTTTTTTAAACTTTATTATTTATTTATTTTAGTTTTCAATATTCATTTCCATAAGATTTTGAGTTCCAAATTTTCTCCCATCTTGCCCCTCCTTCCACCCCAAGACAGCATGCATTCTGAATACCCTTTCCCTTAATCTGCCCTCACTTCTATCACCCTGCCTCCTTTCTCTTATCCCCTTCCCCTATTTTCCTGTAGGGCAGGATAGATTTATATAACCCATTTCCTGTATATTTTATTTCCCAGTTGCATGTGAAAACAATTTTTTTAACTTTTGTTTTTAAAATTTTGGGTTCCAAATTTTCTCCCTTCCTCCCTTCCCACTCACCCCCATCGAGAAGGCAAGCAACTTGATACAGGTTATAAATGTGTAGTCATGCAAAACACTTCCATAGTAGTCATGTTGTGAAAAGCTAACTATGTTTCCATTTATCCAATCCCACCTCCCATTTATTCTATTCTCTCTTTTGACCTTGTCCCTCCTCAGAAGTGTTTGCTTCTAATTACCCCCTCCCCCAATCTGCCCTCTCTTCTATCACGCCCCCTCTCTTATACCCTTGCCCCCTTTTTTCCTGTAGGATAAGATAGATTTCCATACCCAATTGAGTTTGTATGGTATTCCCTCCTTAAGCCAAATCTGATGAGAATAAGATTCACTCATTCCCTCTCACCTTCTCCTACTTCCTCTCCACTGTAAAAGCTTTTTCTTGTCTGTTTTATGTGAGATAATTTACCCTATTCTACCTCTGCCTTTCTCCTTCTCCCAGCATAATCCTCTCTCACCCTTTAGTTTTATTCTCCAGATATCACCCCTTCATCTTCAACTCACCTTGTGCAATCTATCTATCTATCTATCTATCTATCTATCTATCCATATATATATATATATATATTTTTTTTTTCCCTTCAACTACCCTAATACAGACAAAAGTCTCATGAGTTACAAATATCATCTTTCCATGTAGGAATGTAAACAGTTCAACTTTAATAAGTGTTTTATGATTTCTCTTTCCTGTTTACCTTTTCATGCTTCTTTTCAGTCTTATATTTGAAAGTCAAATTTTCTATTCAGCTCTGGTCTTTTCATCAAGAATTCTTGAAAGTCCCCTATTTCACTAAATGTCCATTTTTCCCCTGAAGGATTATACTCAGTTTTGCTGAGTAGGTGACTCTTGGCTGTAATCCTATCTCCTTTGCCCTCCAGAATATTATATTTCAAGCCCTCTGTTTCCTTAATGTAGAAGCTGATAAATCCTGTGTTATCCTGATCGTATTTCCACAACACTTGAATTATTTCTTTCTGGCTGCTTGCAATATTTTCTTCTTGATCTGGGAACTCTGGAATTTGGCTATAATATTTCTAGGGGTTTTCCTTTGGGGATCTCTTTCAGGAGGTAATCAGTGGATTCTTTCCATTTCTAGTTTACCTTCTGGTTCTAGAATATCAGGGCAGTTTTCTTGATAATTCCTTGAAAGATGATGTCTAGGCTTTTTTTTTAATCATGGTTTTGAGGTAGTTCAATAATTTTTAAATTTTAATAATAATTTATTTTATAAATTATATATATAATTATATTTTATAAATTATACAAATTTTAAATTATCTCTCCTGCATCCATTTTTTTTTTTTAGTGAGGCAATTGGGGTTAAGTGCCTTTCCCAGAGTCATATAGCTAGGAATTATTATGTGTCTGAGGCTGAATTTGAACTCAGGTCCTCGACTCCAGGGCCAGTGCTCTAACCACTGAACCACCTAGCTGACCACAAAAATTTTTTTGAGGCAATTGGGGTTAAGTGACTTGCCCAGGGTCACACAGTTAATAAATGTCAAGTGTCTGGTCTGAGACCAGATTTGAACTTGGGTCCTCCTGACTCCAGGGCCAGTCCTCTATCCACGGCACCACTTAGCTGCCCCCATTCTAATTTTTAAGGGAGTATTTTCCTCAGTGAGCTTTTGTATTTCCTTTTCCATTTGGCCAATTCTGCTTTGTAAGCCATTCTTCTACTTTTTGGATTTTTGGACCTCTCTTGCCATTTGGATCAGTCTATTTTTTAAGGTGTTATTTTCTTCAGTATTTTTTTTTTTGGATCTCCTTTAGCAAGATGTTGACTTATTTTTCATAACTTTCTTGCATCACTCTCATTTCTCTTCCCAGTTTTTCTTCTACTTCTCTTACTTGCTTCTCAAAATTCTTTTTGAGCTCTTCTATGGCCTGGGACTGATTCATATTTCTCTTGGAGGCTTTGGATGTAGAAGCTTTGACTTTGTTGTCTTCTTCTGGTTGTATACTTTGATCTTCATTGTCACCAAAGTGAGATTCTATGGTCTGACCTTTTTTTGTGCTGTTTGCTCATGTTCCCATCCAATTACTTGAATTTAAAACTCTTTGCTAAGGTAGGGATCTGCTTCCAGTATGGAGAATGTACTGTCCCAAGCTATGGGGATTTTGTGCAGCTGTTTTCAGAGATACTTCTAGGGATCTGTAAATTTTCCATTCTTCCAAGGTGGTATGATCAAAGGCAAGGTGTTTACTGCTTTCCTGGCCTGGACTCTGGTTTATGAGTGACCACAAGCACTCTTTTCTGCCTTGGAACTCTGAGGAGGATTTTCTTTCCAACACCACCACAAGCTCCACCACGCTAGCACTCCTCCTTGCCCCAGGACCATCACCCAGAACTGTGACCTAGATCCAAGCATGGCTAAAGCAAGAGAATCCTGCCTCAGTGCCAGCAAAGAAATCCCTGCAATTCCCTTCTGATCAACCACTCAATCCCCCTTACAGTCTGTGGGCTGAGAGCTCAGCAAGCAACCTCTGCTGGAACTGGCAACGGGACCAAGCTTCTCTCTTACCATGGCCACAGACCTTTCTTACTGATCCTCTAAGCTGTTTTTGACATTTGTGGTTTGAGAAGTCTGGATACCACCACAGCTGCCCATGATTCAGTCCCCTGAGGCCTGCTCCAGTTTCACTGAGGCCCATTCTTTGTGCACCTCATGCTGCCCTGCGCTCCTCTCCCAGCTCAGTGCAATAGACCTTTCTAATCAACCATCCAGGTTGTCTTGGGTTGGAAATTTGTTTCACTCTTCTTTTTGTGGGTTCTGCTTCTCTAGGATTTATTCAGAGTCACTTTTTACAAGTATTTGGAAGGGTTTGGGGGACAGCTCAAGCGAGTCACTGCTTTTATTCTGCCATCTTGGCTCTGCCCCTGAACCTTTTGTTCTTCTGAGCCAACTAAGTCCTGAGGAAAGAATAATCAAACTTGCATGGGGGAAAGGGGATAGAATATTGTTCCTATCACAGCATTTATGGGAAGTGTGATGTATATATCAAAAGTGTCTGAATGATTTTTTGAGGAATTGGATCTTGACTTCAAGTACAACTGAGACATATAAACAAACAAACAAACAGGCACATATATCAGCAGGATCCCTTATTACCTCCTACTAGGAATTTTACAATGAGGAAAAAAAAATATACCAGCAAAACATTGCCTTCATTCATTACCTAAAAAAGTCATTAAATAGACCTCTTTCCCACATATCTATTCAAAGACACAGTTCCAAATCTCCTCCATGAAAATTCCATGAAATTATCCATTTAAATTATCCATTTAAAAAAAAATTACAGGCCAATTTGCTTGCTGATTCCTAATTCACATTATAGGCAAATTCTACAGACTGAATTAATGTGCAATATGGGATACCTGGAATGGAAATATGACCTGTTGGTAAAAAAAAAAAAAAATTTAAAAAAAGTAGAAGAAATACTGAGGAAGGAGAAAGCTGTAAGTCCATAGTTAACAAAATTCTTTAAATTTATTTGCTGAATTGCCCTGTTAACCTATTACTTTAATGAATCCATATATTATTAATATAGACACCCCCTTCTCCAGCACAGGTTCTTATCTATCTATTGCTTTGTGCCCTTTCAGCTATTTGCTTACATTAATCCTCCATAGAATTTATCTGAATCTTTCCCACTTTTCTGGCATTCTACAATTATTACTGAGAACAAAGCAAAATAAAACATGTAATAACAGTGACTGATCAGAGGGGGAATTGCAGGGATCTCTTTGTTGGCAGTGAGCAGGATTCTCTTGCTTTGCCCATGCTTGGATCTGGGTCACAGTTCTGGGTGATGGTCCTGGGGTGAGGAGGAGTGCTGGCAGGGTGGAGCTTGTGGTGGTGGTGGAGAGGAAATCATCCTCAGAGTTACAAGGTAGAAAAGAGTGCTTGTGGTTACTCATAAACCAGAGTCCAGGCCAGGAAAGGAGTAAACATCTTGTCTTTGATGATACCACCTTGGAAGAATGGAAAATTTACAGATCCCTAGAAGTATCTCTGAAAACAGCTGCACAAAACCCCCAAATAAAAAAAAAAACTGACGAGGGCTATAATCAATGCAATTTTATAATTTTACAAGCTACATAGATTTTTCTGTGACTAAATAATATATCACCTAGTATCTTGTCTACTTCTAATGAGATTCTCCCTATATGGCTAGATTATTTTGCCAACAGCAGACATAGCTATTTACTGGGACCGTCCTTGCACAGGCCTTTTCCAGCTTAGTAGAATTTGTGAGATCTTGATTTCTCCTAACACTGTATTCAAAGACATAGACTTAACTGCCTGCCACACTTACAAAGGCTTCAGAGGAGAACAGGTCTGATTCATTTATTTTTGCTACAAATTGTCTATTTCATATAGTATAGAGCAGAAGATAATTTAAGCTATTAGAGGGCTGGTATGATTCTTTTTTTTCCTTCTTATCTCATGTATCTACCACAGTTCTTGGCACATAGCAGACATTTAATAAATTCCTAAATAGAATTGAATTCATTGCATATGTCATATATTAGAGTTGGAAAAGTCATTAGAGATCATCTGGTCCAACAACTTTATTTTACAGATGAGGAAACTGAGAATCAGGGAAATGAAGTGACTTATTCAAGGTCATGTAAGTGGCAGAGCTAAGATTCAAATCCAAGTCTTCAAAGCTTATTTCACTGCACCATGCTGCTGAACTGATATGGCAATTGTGTAACTGTTCATATCTACATACAAAGGATTATATATGGTGATTCTTGTGGTCATTTCCATACACACATAATTTCAATACCACACAACAAATAAATTAAAAGCCTAGAATGTGTTAAATTCTTTTCTGGATGGTAGGTAGATACAAAGTTGAACACCAGGCCTGTATTAAAAAAGTTAATCCCTTATGAAGATGTTTTTTGATGGGAATAGCATATTGAGGATTATAGAAATTTTGGGGAATAGAATCATAGATTTGACTTTGAAAGAGATCTCAGTGAAAGTTCAGAATCTTTCAGCATTTTAACTTGTACCACCTTTATTGGAAAAATACCTGCTACACACAGAGCCTGCTTGTGTTAAAAATCAAAACCCCAGGAGCTATTGATTATCAAGTTAATTCATGCAGCTTGATCAGGTGGGAGGAAAATCTGGGTGCAGGGGGCCATGGACATTATCTACTTCAAGCTGTGAATCAGGCACCAGCTACTTTAGTCTCAGTCACCTACAGAATAGCAGGGAAGGTTTTGTTCACCCTTATTGCTCAAGATATTTCAATAAAAAATATTTCAAAATCCTTGTCCTTTTTTTCACTATTTGTTCTCCCCAAAACTTCATTCTTGACCCATTCTTAAATCTTAGGCAAAATGTTTTACACCTCCATGTGGTCCTATCCATTGTTGAAGTTTGGAGGCATTTGTATATTGCCATTAAAAAATCCTTTAATCACTTAAAAATTGGAGATACTTTCTCTTTGGAAATATAATGGAGTGTCAAAGACAAAGACTCAGCTGTCATGCACTTGTGCCTATCCTTTTTTTTTCCACCAAAAATATAGACTTGAGACTGTAGAAGCCTCAGTTGTCCTGGTCCCAAACATCATTTTATCCTAAATTCTTGCCAGGTATCACCACCATGTGTGAGGGAAGTTCAAAAATATGTTAGAAGAATTTTAAGTATGTTTCTATTGTCCTCAGATCTCCTTTTCACTTGACAGTCAAATTCTATTAGTGTGCCACTGCATAATGAAGGAGACCAGTAAGTATAAATGCAATAGAAAAGGAAAAGAAGACTGAAAAAAAGAAGAGAAAGTGACATTTGGGACCAGGGCAGGGTCATGTTGTGTCAAGTCTACACTCTTGGTAAAAATAAAAAAAAAAAGGACACACATGAAGCAGATGCATTATTCTCTGTTCAGGCTAGGCACTAGAAACCAGAGAATAGAGCAAGAAATGAAGCTTCCTAAAAATCTTCAACTTGGCATTGAATGTGGAACATTGACAAGATTGACTCAAGGACTTACATCAAATCCTTATCATTGAAGGTTTATGGAATCTAAGATAAGAACAATAAAACATGTCTATAGCAGACAATGCTGTGACAGGAGCCTAGGAATCTTTAAGCTCAGCAATCCAGGCCAATTTAGCATCTCACAGCTGAGATGAACCAGAGAAAGGTCTCTCAAGCACTGGAAAGAGAGTTTACAGAAATTTTAGATAAATATATAAATTGCATATGGTGAGATGTCATGCATTATGATCTTTCTTGATGGAGGGAATACCTACCTTGGTGGGTTCATGGTTCCCATAAAGTATATGCAGTATATTTCCTAAGAAACAATTAGCTCTCTTTTATAAAAGAGTGTTAAGTAAAAAGTAAACTGAAATTCATATCAAAGTATATAAATTATGAATTTCAAAACTCTCTTCCAAAAGAACACAGTCGATAAATTCAACAGAAGGCACTCTGTTAAAGAACAAGGTTTTATGAGGCTTTTGCCTTATTAATGGCTTCTCAAATGTTCCATTTATTATGAACATAATTACATGATCTTTGTGGCATCCTATTGTCATAAAAATGACTTTGAAATTTGGACCATAGATTGAGAACTTAGAGTTTATTTACTGCAACTAGGACTAGCAGAAAAATGTCCTCTTTGACCCATCCTGAATGAGTGTATCCTGGGATCAGCCTAGTGATGATGATTTCAAAGTTGATTATATGGGATCTGAATACAGGAATTAATAGTACAAATACACACACACACAAGTACATATATATACACACATATATGTGTGTATATATATATGTATATATATGTGTGTGTGTGTATATATATATATATATATATACGTAAACATATATATTAATGGTAACAAAGAGATGATATTAATTAGTTGGAGAGTATTCAAAGAAGGGCAACCAGGGTGATATAATGGCTTGAGTCCATGTCATATGAGTAACATTGGAAATAATGGGATGTTTAACCTAGGGAAGATGTGGGGATTTGGGGAAATAACTAAATATTTTCAAGTGTTTGAAAGGTTGGCATGTGAAAGAGGAGTTAGAGTTATATTTTGTCTCAGAAAGTAAAACCAAGAGCACTGGGTGGAAGTTTCAAAGAGACAAAATTTTACTTGATGTCAGGAAAAAATCCTAATAATTTGTTATCCCAAAGTGGAAATGGCTATTGTGTGAGACAGTGTGTTCCCCCTGACTTTGGAATTCTTTATGGAAAGACCACATGACTGCTTGTCTAAATAATGTTGTAGGGATTCCTTTTTGAGTGCATTCTGTATTTGCCTCTGAGTTTCCTTCTTAATCTAAAGTTCTGTGATTCTATTGTTATAGGAGTTTTTTAAACACCTTCTGATGGTGATGGGCAGATAACTTAGCAAGGTAATAGAAATGATATGAAATAAACATAGGCATAGAAGTTTTAGCATTCTCAAGTTACTTTTGTTTATTCTTGAATACATTTCTGGTCAGCCCATTTTCTCTCTTCCATACTACCAAGAACTGAGAGGATTCTGAGACTGGGACCTGATGGTGGGAAGTACATGGCATTTGCTTACTCATTGTAGCTGCATCTTCTCCTGCTACAGTTACATGAGGTAGGTGCAGGAACAGGCTAGCTTGGATGAATCTGGGACAGATACAGTTGCAAAGGAATTAACCTGGAAGAGTATAAGACCTGCAGAATGGGACCAGATGTTGTGTTGAAGACCAGACTGGATTAACATTTAACTGAATTGGCAGTTGTGAAATTCCCAGCTACTTGTGAAATCAGGCAGGAGGCAAATTGCAGCTCACTGACATTTCCTCTGTTTTATCTGATTGCTTGCCAAAATGATCTTCTCTTCTCTTATTCATTTCCTCATCTACCATCTGGGATCTCTCTCTCTCTCTCTCTCTCTCTCTCTCTCTCTCTCTCTCTCTCTGTGTGTGTGTGTGTGTGTGTGTGTGTGTTTGGGTGTTTCTCTGTATGTGCCTGCCTATGTTTGTGGGGGGAGGTGGAAGGGGACAGCAGGATGTTATCTAACAGGTATTGGCTCAACACATTTTGGTAAACAGTGGGGATACTCTGACACTTGGGAAAAACTGTACCTACATCCTGAGTACCAGTCCCCTCATATGAAATCAATGGGCCAATGGAATGAAGGTATAATTATCTAGTGGTCAAAATAGGTACTGCAAACTCTGTAGACTAGTTTGTTATTGATAAAACAACAGCCTGCTTTTCTGTGGGTAGCAGAGAGCAAGACAAGTAAACAGGTGTGAATTATTATTGTTTCTGAAACACCACCAAGTATATACCTAGTCTATACCAACTGCCACACTGTAAAGTCATTTGTATTTAAATTTTCACATTCTGAGACAGATAGTCACGGAAAGCACAAACAATACAGAATGACATGTTGATACCATGAAATTGTGGAGGTTGGTCCCAAAATGTTCCTAAGGCAATAATGATTCCGGAGTTTTTCAACCACAAAAACAATCTGATGAAGGTTTTAGAGCAAGTGACATGGTCAGATCTGTATGTTAAGTGGATTAGGACCTATGCTTGGTGTTGCAGATATAAAGAAGTCTAAGAAGGACTTTGCTTCTATAATTTTATAATTTAGTGGAAGAGAAGGTCACATTTGAGGATAAATATGATATTTATCTATTGGTCTGAATCTGATTTCGTCAGTGAAAGAGAAAGGTCAGAAAAACATTTTCTGATACAAATAAGCATTTGATCTGTAGCTTTAGTCCAAATCAATGAAAAGTAAAATAACTTGTGTAGTATTAGATAGCTAGTATGCAACACAAGACCAAAACACTAATCTGTTTGTCTCATGAGAAATTGGCATATTCGCCAGCTGATAAGTGGTCAAAAGATAGGTCAGTCAGTCAATAAGCATTTATTTGGAGCCTGATATGTGCCAGACATTGACTGCTAACTACATGAACAATTGGTCTGAATTACTAATAAGAGAAATTAAAATCAAAATTACAGTGAGGTTCCATTTCATACCCAGCAAATTGAAAAAGAAGACAAAGAATGTGAATAGCAGAGTGGGAAGGGATATGGGAAGACAACCACACTGATAAGATTTTGGGGAAACTTTGGAGCAGTCCAACTGCTCTGGACAGCAATTTGGAATTAGTATATGAAAATGAATAAAATACATACTTTGACCCAGAAATTCTATTTCTAGCCACCTAGGCCATCTACTTCAAGATGGCCATAAAGAGAAGGTGATTACATATCTAAATCTATATATATATGCATATATATATATATGTGTGTATATAATTGGGGAGAAAACTAGGAAGATATGTTAACTGCTATAAAGTTAACTAAGAAGAAGCAAGAAAACACTATACATAGTGACTAATACAATTTGAATTAAAAAAGTAAATTAAAACAACAAAAGTAAATACTATAAACACCAAACTTGGCCCCTGAAAGAGATGAGAAAACAATCTCTTTTTTTGAAGAAGTGGGGGGCTATGAATTTAGTTTACTGAATAAATTTTGAGGCTCTATTGATATTTATTAATTTTGCTAGACTACTTTTACTATTCCTTCTATTTTTCTTCCTTATTCTTTGATACTGTATAGGTAGGCCAGTGGGAAGAGACATATTTGGAAAAAGAGTAAAATATAAAAAAAATCAGTATGTATGTATGGATGTAGATGTAGACATAGAAGCAATGTCATAAGTCTAGAAAGGATGGGGCCAACCCTTTGTTTTTGACAGAGAGGAGAAAGGGCTTGATGCTAAACCTTTGCTAGGACAAGTTAGTCTCCAGATCCTGGAAGAAATGATACAGGGAGAATGCAAGTTCTTATATCTCTAGAATCTTCTAGGAAGAGATGCATATTGGTCACAACCAGGTCTCTCTTCAAATCATATCCTTCAGGGGAGCAGGAAACTGGCAACAAGGGATCTCAGACATGTCTTTGAATGGTCCTACCTCCAACTCACCATAAAGGATTAGCATAAGTGTTGGACATACCAGCAAGCATATTGTGATATTAGAAGCTCACTTGCCTCCCAAAATATGTCTTGCACTTCTAGGTTGTTCTATGTATTGTCTTCCACTTTCTCTTGATACTTATTTCCTTATCAAGGGAGCCATCACATTCAAAGTTGTCCAGTATGTCAGAAAGTCTGTTCAATGTATCCCCAAGAGGATGACAATGGAGGAATAAGGGAATAAAGATTTAAATAGAATTGAATTTGAGGATATGCTTATTAAGATATTATCAGATCTCCCCAGATGCCATGTTGAATTACAATTGATAGATTAGTACACAAACATCTGGCATTTCAGAGGTCATAAAAGGGTAAGGGGTGATCTGATGAGCAATGTTATGACACTATTAATGTGATTCAAGAGAAATTTACGATCCTTCCTCTCAACTCTTACTAATTTTAAAATGTTTTGTGCATCCAATCAAAATGGTATGGGAGAAATGTGAAGGGGAAAGGACATTATTTTTGGGACACATGATTTGAGATCTTTCATATGTTTCTCCCTCACAGTTTAGTGAAGTTAATTTTATTATTTTTTAAAAGAATGAACTTCTTTCTGGTTTATATTTCATAATTACTATGCATCATCATCACTGTTTTCAGAGGGTTTTAGACTCTGGTATTTCAATATTCAATATGTTTCATTATTATTGTTTTTATCATCATTATTACTAATAATGTAACTGAAATTTGTGTAGTGATTTATGATATACAAAACTTTTTACATGCATCATATTATTTTAAATTAAAATATTGAGTTGATTTCATTTGTATATTTTGTCTCTCCACTCTTTGCATTAACTGTTTGGCCACCACTACTGCTCCCATGCTTTATGATTCCATGAGCACTTAAAAGAAACAAAGTACGTGAGGGGGTCCCATCTTTGAAAAGAAAAGATGCACTTTGGACAACACATTCTTGACAAAGCAATCTGGGTGACGTTTATGAGACATGGAAGGGAAAGTTCTTACTTTACATTAAAAAAAAAAACACAGCAAGATATCTATCATTTGAGAAATAAGATGAAACAATTTAACAAGCATGCCAAAACACTTTTTAAAAGAGATATCTTCCATAGCAAGAGCTCTCAAACAGTCTCCTGATCTGATATCCAGAAGCAATTATTTACAGACTTCATGAATTTACTTTCTACTTTTGGGTGGGAACCACCATTTTCTATGGTTGTCTGAATTTTTCTTAACTTCTTCTAGAATCTGAACTTTAATATCCTTTCATCTGTATGGAATCCAGAGAATTGACTACTTTACAAGTCTTAAGAATTGTTTCCTTTTTTTTTTAAGAATTCAACCAAATTTTGATTTTGATCAAGATAGCTTTGAATTTTTTTCACTATGGTTTGATGTTGTTGCTTTTGTTTTTATTCTGGAGAAACTTTTTTTTTAATTTTAATTTTTCTAAAACTTAAACACAATAAGAAAAAATAAGCATACTATGAACTTAATATTAAAATGAATACAAAATAAGAGAAGAAAAAATGTCATGTGAACAGAATAATTTAAGAGAGGATTCAAAACATATAGCAAAAAATTTCAGTTTCAAAAAAGCCTATGGAATAAATACTGCTTGTTGTGTTGAGAGCTATCCATCTTTTCTTTCCTTCTTTGTAAGTTTTCTTTTGTTCTCTGCTTTCTTCTTTTTCCCTCCCCCCGCCCCCACCACAGAAGGCTACAATTTAGCATGGATGTATTTATATATAGATATGTACATACACATGTACATATATACACATACATATATCCATCCATACATATATAAACTTCTACTTTCCCTAACAAATTCTACTCTTGATCTTTGTTTTGTCTGTGCATATGTCTTATTTCCTGCCCTCCAGACTTCTCTACTTCACTTCTGCCCACTACCTTGCCTTCTCATTACTTAACCTACCCCTCCCTTATCCTCTCATTTCCATAAATCTGAACACCCCTTGTATACTCCCTTTTAACCTATTCCCTTGCCCTCTCCTCTAAAAATCCCTCCCTTATCCTCCCAAGGATATCCTCTCCCCCCTCCCTATCTCTGTGGCATTTTATTTCTTTCTAAATTTAGAAGACACACACACATATACACACATCTAAATGTGTGTATGTGAGTGTGTGTGTGTGTGTGTGTGTGTGTGTGTGTGTGTGTGCCCTCTTCCCCCATCTAATTCCTCTGTGTTGGTTCTTCCTCTCACACCTTATTTATATAAGATAATTACTCATTTTAGCTGTTCCTAAATGGTTTTACTTTTTAAAGTCATATCATACTCAGTTCTATCCCAATCTTTTTTTAATTTTTTTACCCCAATCTTTTTTACATACTACCCAATTACTAATAACAATCTTAGACATGTGTTTCACATTTTACATTAGATAAAAGGTAAACAATCTGTCTTTATTGACTACTTTGTAAGTAGTTTTTGTTATGTACCTTATATTTCTCTTGGATCTTGTATATCAAATCTTCTATTAAATTCAGGATTTTTTTTAACAAAGTCCTGGAAGTATGACAATTCATTAAATGTCAATCTTTTTTTTCATTTGGGATTATATTTAGCTTTGCTGGATATGATATTTTTGTCCAGAGAATCAGTTCTTTTGTTCTTCAATATATAGTGTTCTAAGACCTATGATCTTTTAGTGTCACCACTGCTAGGTCTTGTGTGATTCTAATTATGGCACCACCATATTTAATTTAATTTAATTTAATTCTTTTTTCTTTCTGCTCATAATATTTTATCCTTGAGCTGGGGGTTTTGGAGTTTAAGTGTAATATTCCTGTGGATTTTCCTCATAGGATCTCTTTCAGGTGGTGATTGGCGGATTTTTTTTCTATTCCTACTTTCCTTTTTTGTTCTAATGCCTCAAGGCAATTTTCTTTAATTATTTCTTGTATCATTGTGTCAAGGTTCTTTTATTGATCATAGCTTTCAGGTAGTCTGATTAGTCTTATGTTTTCTCTTCTAAATCTGCTCTCCAGATTGTTTTTCTTGTGAGATGTTTCACATTCTCTTCTATTTTTTTCATTTTTTATATTTTGCTTTATTATTTCTTGATCTTGATTCTGATTTTCAAGGAGTCATTTTCTTCCCTAAGATTCTGAATCTCTTTTTCTCATTGGTTGACATTCTTTTCATAATCTAGTTTTCCTGGATTATTATCCCTCTTTTATTTTCATTTTTCTTCAATCTCTCTCATTTGATATTTTTTTTTTTTGGACCTCTTTTGCCATTTCGGTTAGGCTATTTTTAAGGTGTTATTTTCTTCAGTATTTTTTTGGGGTCTCTTTTAGCAAGCTGTTGACTTGCATCACTCTCATTTCTCTTCCCAGTTTTTCCTCTACTTCTCTTACTTGCTTCTCAAAACCCTTTTTGATCTCTTCCATGGCCTGGGACTGATTCATAATTTTCTTGGAGGCTTTGGATGTAGGAGTTTTGACTTTGTTGTCTTCTTCTGGTTGTATGTTTTGATAGTCTTTGCCACCAAATTCTATGGTCTGACTTTTTTGTGCTGTTTGCTCATGTTCCTATCCAATTACTTGAGTTTTAAACTCTTTGTTAAGGTGGGGATTTGCTTCCAGTATGGAGAATGTACTGTCCCAAGCTTTGGGGGTTTGTGCAGCTGTTTTCAGAGATACTTCTAGATACCTGTAAATTTTCAGTTCTTCCAAGGTGGTAGGATCAAGGGCGAGGTGTTTACTCCTTTCCTGGCCTGGACTCTGGTCTATGGGAGACCACAAGCACTCTTTTCTGCCTTGGAACTGTGAGGAGGATTTCCTCTTCACCACTACCACAAGCTCCATCATGCCAGCACTCCTCCTCACCCCAGGACCATCACCCAGAACTGTGACCCAGATCTAAGCATGGGCAAAACAAGAGAATCCCGCCTCAGCACCAGCAAAGAGATCCCTACAACCTTCTTCTGATTAGCCACTCTATTCCCCCTCAATCTGTGGGCCAAGAGCTTCATAAGCAGCCACCAACCTCGGCCTGCACTGGGGTTGGGGCTGGGACCTAGTTCCTTTCTCTCTCACCGTGGTCAAATAGACCTTTCCTATTGACTTTCTAAGTTGTCCTTGGCATTTTTGGGTTGAGAAATCTGGAAAACACCACAACTGCCTGTGATTCAGTCCCCTGAGGCCTGCTCCAGGTTTGTTGAGACCTGGTCTTTTTCCTGTGTGCCCACACTGAAATGTGCTCCTCTCCCAGCCTGGCACAATAGAACTTTCCAATCAATCATCCAGGTTGTCTTGGACTGGAAAGTTGTTTCACTCTGTCTTTTTGTGGGCTCTGCTGCTCTAGAATTTGTTTAGAGCCATTTTTTTTATAAAATGCTCAAGCAAGTCACTGGTTTTACTCCACCATCTTGACTCTTCCCTCTCTCATTTGATTTTTAAAGTCTTTAAGTTCTTCTAAGAATTCTTTTTGAGCAGGTGACCATCTGAAATTATTCTTTGGGGGTAGAAGAGGGTTTCTTTACTTCAGTATCCTCTTCTGAAGACAAACAGTCTCCTCTACTCCCATAGTAATTCTTTATAATTAAATGCACTCTCCTTTGCCTGTGCAATTTTTATTTTTGTAGTAGCTTAATTTTTGTAATCACCTCTAGTCCTGGAGTATGGTGGATGGTGTTTCTAGACTCAGATCCTCTTAAGTTTTCCTCTCTGGCTTGGAGCCTAGACCAAGTCCTCAAGCCTCCTATAAGTGCCCACAGCCAGTGAGTCCCTGCCCCATTGCTTCTATACTTCCCAGGTATGCGCTGGTACCTTTTTGCCCCTGGCCAGGCTGTGTCTCCACAGCGCAGCTCAGTCTGGCATTCCTTGTCAGAAGAGGTACCCTTGATCTTCCCTGACTCAGACACCCAACACCCCTCACTGTCACTGTGGCAAAAGTTCCCACTTGCTGCTTGTTTAAGTGATCCCTAGCTTGGAGATGTTACTCTTCACAGGGACCAAACCTTGTCTTGGGATTCTTCTTAGATCTCTGATTGTCCCAGAAAGACCCCTGTTCTGCCCCTACTTTTATTTATTTTTCCTGCTCATTGTTCACCATGAGGTATTATTTTATCCCTTTTGTTGGGGAAAATCTTGAGAGCTTGGAATTTTCTGATCTACTCCTCCATCTTCCCAGATTCTTCTCTCTTTTCTGGAGTATCTTAAAAGTATTTATGCACTGGCATAGTGTTTTTCTTACACTTATCTTCGATTGTCATCATCATCATCATCATCATCATCATCATCATCATCCTCTTCAGATAGTTTTTCCTTTTTCTGTGAAGCTTACCATGAACTTGAGGAAGAAAATACTTGCCTGGCATACATAAAATTTTCACATTTTTTACCTCTTCCTTTTATGGCCCTTAATCTCCCTGTGTTGCTTCTAAATACGGGCCACTAATACATACAGTCCAAGAACAACATTTCAACTGCAAAACCACTGGTGGTGTAACCTAAAATTCACCTAGAGAAACTGTAGGCTTCACAGACATTTTCAAAGATACTAAGTTCTCTCAATGACGATTAGTGCTAATTTTCATCATCTTCCTTAAAATTATATTCTTTGTCTGCTTTTGGTTCAGAAATGAAAAGAGATTTATTTGCCTAGAGAAGAGTCACATTTATTTCCATCATGTCTTCCATTGAACACAACTATTTTGAACAACATAACTGGCCTGGCTAGGAGATAATGGTGGAAGGGCAGGACTGATGTGGTATTTAACATCAAATCCATATAGCTCTACTCAGAATGTAATCCTACTGAGGAAACCATTGTCTCATTTGATATTAAAACTAATAGGTGAGGTAGGTTACACAGATGTGTCATGCACATCTTAAATTTAAAAAATGAGAATGAAAGAGGTTCAGTAACTTGGATACACACAAAAGGAGAAGAGATTTGAACTCAGGTCTTTCTAACTCAAAAATCCAGTTTTTGCTTCACTAAACCACAATGTTGAATAATGTTGATAAAGGCAATATGAGATAGTTGAAAAAGACATGTGTATGGAGTGGGGAAACAAGGATTCTCAAACTTGCTCTACTACTATCTAGTTGTGTCACCCTGGGCAAATCTGGACCTGATTTCTAATTTTTAAAAAGTGAGATGTTTAAAATAAATAATGTATGTAAAATATTTTTGAATTTTAAAGTGCTCTATAAATGGTGGTTATTAATATTGAAATTATCATCATAATAATGATTTTTAAAGGATTTTCAAGGTCACTTATTAGCTCTAAAACTTTGAGGTTGTAACTGCTCTATGTTGATAACCTTTCATCAGCTGTGATGCTATATGTTTCAGTGACAGGATCACTGACTTTGGAATGACAAATCCTTGTTTCCATTATTGATTCTGCTACTTATTACATGTATAACCTTGTGAAAGTTTTTGTCCTTCTTTGTACCTCAGTTGCTTTATCTTTAGAAAGAGGGTATTAGATTAGATTATCTCTAGGGTTCCAGTCATTCCAAACCTTATGATCCAATGCTTTCTCCTCCTTCAATATGTAAATGTCAGTGTAAAATAAAAGTTATTTCCCAATTAGAGACTGAGAAAGTTAGAATAAAATAGTTGTATCTACACTTAAGGCATTTGCAGTTTGATGGGAAAGGTGATAAATATTCATATTTCAAAGAAACACAATTTCATCAGATATAATTTACACCCTTTTGTGATTTAGTTGACAGTTGCAGTTAACCAGATAACTTAGATAATTAACCACGTAATTAAGTATTAACCAGGTAATAAGGCTTTTGGTACATTGCGAGGCTGGTCTGTGAAATGAAGACAGAGTCTATCCAAGTGCTTATACTTGAAATGTGATAGGACCTGACTACCTCTCCTACTTGACTATAAGCTCCCCGATAACATAAGCTGCAAGAAAGCTAATTTTCATGATACATTGAGAATTAGAGTTGAGGAATTAAGTGGATAAACATTGTATTTAGTAATGCTGGATTCAGGAGACCGATGTAATGGGCAACTGTCTCTACTTGTGGTCCCTCTCTGGTCTGCACTCATGCATGTAAATGAGGATAACTTCTGGGTAAGCCTAGCCACAAGAAAGGGGGATAGGATACCACTTTATTATTTTGTTTTTTTAAACCCGCATTGACTCTAGAACACAAGGAAAAAGCAGTCAGAGCTTATGTTTGCATAGGAAGACCATCATGTCTAGGGTATGCCTGAAAGAAGGGGTAGAGAGACTAAGATCAAGGCAGATCATGCCTAGGACAAGCACTCATTTCCTAACATAAAAGCTTTTCTTTGACAAAACAAACAATTAGATAGATATAAGTAAATATATACATACACAAATAAAATAAGATGAAGTAGTGACACTCAAATTATCAAAAATAAGAAACATTCTGTAGGAATGCTTGATTGATATTTCATTTTTGACTCAACATTGTTCAGCCTGCCTCTAGATCCCCTCTTCTAGCAAACCAAACATTAGATTGAGTCCATTCTCTTGCTAACGATAATTTTCTTGATATTGTAACTCTTCCCTTTTATAGTTATCTTTTACTGTGTAACCCAATAAATCCAAACTCTCAGACTCAAGAAGCTTCCACCAATGCTAGAAATGCCTTTCTGAGGATTACTCTTTTGTTACTTATGCTCAGAAAACACACACACACACGCAAAGTGGAAAAGTTGGCCAGATGCTCAAGACCTACATAAACATGCCTCTGCTTTAACTGTTATGTGCTTCCAGTTCCCATGTTGATAGTGTGGGTGACAAGAGTGTTACCACTACCCACTTCTTCAGGGAGAGTTTTGATGAGTTAGGAATAAGAAAGTAAAATCAAAGAGTCAACCCTTTAAGGTACACAGAGTGAGTTAATCTCCTGATTTAGTGGTCAATCCTCTCTGATAGCTTTCCTCTCACTCATTCTCCTTGTCCTCTCCATTAGCTGTCATAGGACAAAGGGACAGCTCAAAGTTTTTGTTATCATCCCAAATGATATGCCCTTCAATGCTGAGTCAAATATTTCCCCTGATGTGATTAAGGAATGTGCTCTGAAATCCATGAGGTTAAACTCTAAGTTGCACAGTCTCAAAGGGCTATTGTTTTCACCAAGCAGTGTGAAAAATATATTGGGAATATATTGGAAAGGTGCATCTCAGATGAAATATCCCAGGATAGAAAAGAGGAAGGTCAAATGAGAAATAATGACATTTGTGGTGGAATATGAGGGAATAAATGTAAAGAATAAGATATGACTCTTGCCTTTGGGTTACTATGAATTTTAAACTCATTCCACATTATTCTACACTTAGTCTCTGTTTCTTAGCATACAGTAGAAATTCAATAAATGATAGATAATCACCTATTAAATGAAAGATAAGGACCTATTAACCTTTGCAATGACTACATTTCTAACTTGGTTTTTCTCTTCTTCTACAGTTTGTGCTTTATTTCATAGTGCTTCATTCCAAGTGGCCTAAACATCACCATTTGTTATCAGAGATGATGGTTTGGGATTTTTGGCATCTCTTGAAAATTGAATACTGCCCAGAACTGGATTATTAGCTGTTGATCCTCTTATCCATACTCACATAGTCTCACACTTGGCAATCTGTTAGCGTTTATCACTGCCTGCTCCCTTATCACTGGCACTGTTCTGATGGGTCATAAGTGTAAGACCAGAATGAAAGTGTCACCTTTCCAACAGAAATAGCTTAACTGCCCTTGGTCTAATGTACTGAAACAGCAACAAGAAATTACTTTAGTCATCTAACATTTGTGGCTGAATGCCACCTCCCTGAGACGGCTTGGAAAAATATTGCCTATGCTTTGTGCATCTATAACTCTAGGTATAGGTTTAGCACCAAGGTTTTAGAAGAAAATTGTATAAAAGCAACTTTTTTTTAGTTTCACATAGAAAACAAAGGCTATCTGAAATTTTCCTCTAAGAGACAAAAAAGGTGAGAATTAAAAAGAAAAAATCCAGTATCATTTCCCTATGACAATAAATGACCAAAAAGAAAGCTGCAGTTATATATGAGTCTCAAGATTTTAATAATAAGCTATTTTGTTTCTAAGTAGTTAAGAATCACAGATCCTCAGAATAAGAAAGGAACTAAGAGGTCATCCTATTCTACATATACCAAGATAAGAATCTCCTGTAGAGTATATCCCATAAGTAGTCACCTGGCTCTTACCTCAAAATCTTCACTGAGAAGAATATTATACCTTCCCATTATAGCAGCCTATTATACATTTGGGTAGCTCTAATTGTTGGAACACTGTTCTACATAAATGTAAATTGCATTCTGCTCATTGATTCTATATCTCTTAGGCCAGACAGAACAAGTCAAATTCCTCAACTATATGGCAACTCTCTAACATTTAAGGACAATGATCACCTTTACCCTAACTCCTACCCAAGTCTTCTACTCTTTAGTCTAAAACATTCTTAATTTATTGAATCTGTTTGGCTATACTATGATCTCAACTTTTCCATCTAAATTTCACTACTCTGAGCATAGAATTCTCTGATTTATCAAAGACTTACCTAAAGTATGGTGCCTAAAGTAAATTAAACACAGCGTGATGTGACCATGACAAAGTGAGGTGGGACTATTTCCTCTCCAATTGTAGACACAATATCCTTTTTTAATATAGCCTAATACTCTATTAGATTAGTTGGTTGGACTATCTCACTGTTCACTTCTGATATTACAATTTACTAAAAACTACAGCTCTTTTTCAAACAAGCTGTAACCAAGCCATACCATTCCCATATTATAATGTTAAGTTGTTTTTTGTGCCCAAGGTCAAGATTTCATATTTATCCATATTAAATTTAATCTTATTAGAGTTAAAACATCTTTCTGTTCTGCCAAGAGCCTTTAGAATCCTGACTCTGTCATCCAAATGTTTATCTATTTTAGCAAACTTTATGCCACTAACCAATTTTAGGCAGATGCCATCTGGTGCCTATTTAAAACAATATTAAACATAGGCCAACCCCAGATCGCTGAGGTGATCCATTAGAAACCTTCTTTTCAATTCTGAGAATTAAAATAGTTCCAAAACCACCCAATTGTACTTTCATCTAGTTCATATGTGTATGTCTTATAAACATGCATAACATGATATATATTGTCAAAAAGTTTTGCTAAAATATAGGTAGGCTACATCTATAGCATTCCTTTTTCTTTTTAAATTTATTTAGTATTTATTTTCCTCTCTATTCACAGGACATTTTCAAGGTTACATCCAAAAGATGGTGTATGAAAATATGGCTTTCTCTTTTTTTTTGGGAGCCAAGATGGCGGAGGGAAAGCAGTGACTTGCTTGAGCTCTCCCCCAAACCCCTCCAAATACCTATAAAAATGGCTCTAAACAAATTCTAAAGCAGCAGAACCCACAAAAAGACAGAGTGAAACAAATTGCCAGCCCAAGACAGCCTGGATGGTTGATCAGAAAGGTGTATCACGCTGGACAGGGAGAGAAGCGCAGTCTGGCGTGGGTTCGCAGGCTGCAGCAACCCTGGAGCAGGCTTCATAGAGCTGAATCGCGGCAGCTGTGGCAGTTTCCAGACTTCTCAACCAATGAACTCCAAAGACAATTTAGAAGGTCAGTACGAAAAGTCTGTGACTGCGGTGAGAGAAGGAGCTAGGTTTCAGCCGCAAGTCCTGAGCTCGGTGCAGCTGGCTCCTGAACTTCTGGCCCACAGACTGAGGGGGAATTGAATGGCTGATCAGAGGGGGATTGCAGGGATCTCTTTGCCAGTGCTGAGGCAGGAATCTCTTGCTTTGCCCATGCTTGGATCTGGGTCACAGTTCTGCGGGGTGGTCATGGGGCGAGGAGGAGTCCTGGGGCAAGGAGGAGTGCTGACGTGGTGGAGCTTGTTGTGGCTGTGGAGAGGAAACACCTCGCCCCTTATCATACCACCTTGGAAGAACTGAAAATTTACAGGTCCCTAGAAGTAGCTCTGAAAACAGCTGTACAAACCCCTGAAGCCTGGGACAGTACATTCTCCACATTGGAACCAGACTCTTACCTTAACAAAGAGTTTAAAACTCAAGTAATTGTCTGGGGTCATGAGTGAGCTGCGCAAAAAGAGTCAGACTATATTATCTTACTCTGGTGACAAAGAAGATCAAAACATACAACCAGAAGAAGACAACAAAGCCAAAGCTCCTACATGCAAAGCCTCCAAGAAAAATATGAATCAGTCCTAGGCCTTGGAAGAGCTCAAAAGGGATTTTGAGAATCAACTAAGAGAAGTAGAGGAAAAACTGGGAAGAGAAATGAGAGTGATGCAAGAAAATCATGAAAAACAAGTCAACAGCTTGCTAAAGGAGACCCCAAAAAATACTGAAGAAAATAACACCTTAAAAAACAGCCTAACCCAAATGGCAAAAGAGGTCCAAAAAGCCAATGAGGAGAAGAATGCCCTAAAGAGCAAAATTAGACAAATGGAAAAGGAAGTCCAAAAGCTTACTGAAGAAAATATTCCTTAAAAATTAGAATAGAGCAATTGGAAGCTAGTGACTTTATGAGAAATACAGACACTGTAAAACAAATCCAAAAGAATGAAAAATTAGAAAACAATGTGAAATATCTTATTGGAAAAACAACTGACCTGGAAAATAGATCCTGGAGAGAGAATTTAAAAATTATTGGACTATCTGAAAGCCATGATCAAAAAAAGAGCTTAGACATCATCTTTAAAGAAATTATCAAGGAAAACTGACCTGATATTTTAGAACCAGAGGGCAAAATAGAAATTGAAAGAATCCACTGATCTCCTCCTGAAAGAGATCCCCAAAGGAAAACTTTTAGGAATATTGTAGCCAAATTTCAGAGTTCCCAGGTCAAGGAGAAAATATTGCAAGCACCTGGAAATAAACAATTCAAATATTGTGGAAATACAATCAGGATAACACAAGATTTAGCAGCTTCTACATTAAGAGACCACAGGGCATGGAATATAATATTCCCGGAGGGCAAAGGAGATAGGATTACAACCAAGAATCACCTACCCAGCAAAACTAAGTATAATCCCTCAGGGGAAAAAATGGTCATTCAGTGAAATAGAGGACTTTCAAGTGTTTTTGATGAAAAGACCAGAGCTGAATAGAAAATTTGACTTTCCAATACAAGACTCAAGTGGAACATGAAGAGGTAAACAGGAAAGAGAAATCATAAGAGACTTATTAAGGTTGAACTGTTTACATTCATACATGGAAAGATGATATTTGTACATCATGAGACTTTTGTCTGTATTAGGGTAGTTGGAGGGAAAGAGTTATAAGTATGTATAGATAGATAGATAGATAGATAGATAGATAGATAGATAGATAGATAGATAGATAGATAGATAGATAGATAGATTGAGGGCACAGGGTGAGCTGAAGATGAAACAGTCATATCTGGAGAATAAAATTAAGGGGTGAGAGAGGATTATACTAGGAGAAGGAGAAAGGGAGAGGTAGAATGGAGTAAATTATCTCACAAAAAAAAAAACAGAAAAGAAAAGGCTCTTACAGTGGAGAGGAAACAGGAGGTGAGAGGGATGAGTGAATCTTATTCTCATAGGATTTGACTTCAGAAGGGAATAACAAACACACTCAATTGGGTATGGAAATCTGTCTTACCCTACAGGAAAATAGAGGGGGAAGGGGACAAGATAGTAGGGGGATGATAGAGAAGAGGGCAGATTGGGAAAGGGGGTAACTAGAAGCAAATACTTCTGAGGAGGGACAGGGTCAAAAGAAAGAATAGAATAAATGGGGGGTCAGGATAGGATTAGGGAAATAGAGTTAGTTTTTCACAGCATGTCTACTATGGAAGTGTTTTGCATAACTGCACATGTATAACATATAGTTGTTTGCCTTTTCAATGAGGGCGGGTGGGGAGGGAGGATGGGAGAAAATTTGGAATCCAAAGTTTTAAAAACACATGTTTAAAAAAAATGTTTTCACATGCAACTAGGAAATAAGAAATACAGGAAATGAGATACAGAAATCTATCCTGCCATACAGGAAAATAGAAGGAGAAAGGGATAAGAGAGATAGAAGGGAAGGCAGACTAGGGGAAGGGGTATTCAGAATGCATGCCATCTTGGGGTGGGGGAGAGGGGTGAGATGGGGTGAAGATTTGGAACCCAAAATCTTGTGGAAGTAAATGTTGATAACTAAAAATAAATAAACCAAAAAAAAAAGAAATTATGGCTTTCTCTCTTCCTTCTCTTTTCTCCCTTTTATTTCCCTTATAGTTTCCATTTTTCTATGAAATCTTTTAGGTAAGTTTATGCATTTGCACATGTTTAAAGGGATGAAATTAATCTAATACAGTTCCTGTAATGTCTTTAGTATTATATTGTACATATTTATGAGACAAAATCACTGAAGGTATGAAACAAAGCACTGAGTGATTTCTTATTTTGAATGCCATATTGATATGAGGTCTACACTGCATATCAAATAGAGATAAAGCACAAAAGAAAAGGCAGTGCAAAGAATGAGAACATTTTAAGTAATAATACCAATTATCTTAAAATCATGTAAATACTGAAAGAAAAATGTGAAAGGATTGCTTGTTGAGTATCATGTACACGCATAGATTTTTTTTCTTGGTACAGTAGATTAAAATTTTCAGCACATTTTAACTTCTAGATATTTCCTGATAGATTTTCACTTCCTATGTTAGTATGTTTCTTCATAGCAAATTGTGTTATTTGATATTTTTAAATGCAGCTTTATTATTTGGATTTCATTCCTAAGATTTGTAATAAATTGTATCATTCTGAGATTATATTGGAAAGAAGTTTCAGTGTGTGTGCATGTGTATAAAGACCCTATGTAAATAACCCCTGTTCGAATGGATGTGAGGCTTGGGTAGCTTATATGTATATGAAAAGTCTACGCAACTCCCTGAGCTATTAGGAGAGGCAATGAACATACTCCCTAGGGCATAGATTACCTCCATTACCTTTCCCCCAGCTGTTCATTTGCAGTGACAGAGATGAGGGAAACAAACTGGAAAACCCTGCATCCCAGGGATAAACTTGGTGATTATTGGGCAAATGCTCACTTATTGGTTATGATTTAAACTAAGGAGATCATAGCATTATTGATTTAGGAAAGGGAGGAAACTTGGAAGTCATGGAATCCAACATTTTCATTTTATAGAATAGGATACTAAGTTCTAAAGAAATGAAGTTATTTCTCAATGATAACAAAACTAGTATGGATTTGAGGTGGGTTTCAAACACAGATCTCAATGACTCCTAATTCAACACTCTGTTTCCTCTTTCTTGCTGCCTTTCTGAAGAAGATTTGAGAAATGTACTGAGCAGTTACAATATGCTAGTGTAAAGTCTCTCACTATTGGGATGTTGCTCTATACCAGAAAAAGTTGTGTAGAGGCTAATGTCTAAGAGGGATTTCTTTGTCTGAACAGTCCTATACTCCCACCTCCTGCCTGCTAGGTGGCAGGCCTCATAGCTACACCAAGTTACCAATGAAGTTGAACAGATGAGGCTTCTGCTAATCCTTAGGTAAATACTCCTACTCTTTCTGAAAGAGCACAGTAGTTGCCCTATGTGCAAAAACTGGAGCTGATAGAGACTGCAGCTGCCCAATGAAGCTAGTTTAAAGAGTTCTATCTATCTACCTATCTATCTATCTATCTATCTATCTATCTATCTATCTATCTATCTATCT
>NW_020954548.1:4281613-4331021 GCF_900497805.2 Vombatus ursinus
TCTGTCTGTCTGTCTGTCTGTCTGTCTGTCTGTCTGTCTGTCTGTCTATCTATCTATCTATCTATCTATCCAACCATCCACACACAAATATATTTAAGGAGCAGGTTTGATTTTCCTAACTGTGTTATCAGTAATTAAAAATTTCAGTATGTGGCTTATAGTAAGATAGGATATCATTTGGAAATAATGAGAAATCAAAGTAAAACTATATTTCATATTGGTGGCTTCAGGTATAGAACTATAGTCACTGTGCCAAATAATATCTCAAAATACACAAATAAATAAATATAAAATTGCCCTAAATCTACCTTTTTTATTTTTTTCATCTTCTCTGACATCAAAACAATTTATTTTAAAGAAGCATCATAGGATCACAGGATCAAGAGCAACAAGGAAGTTTAGGGATCATCTCATCCAATGTCTTTATTTTACAAATGATGAAACTCAGACTCAGAGAGGATAAATGACTTGTTTTAGGTCACTCATTATGCATGTGCAAAATAAACACACATATATGTATTATATATTTTCAAATATGTGTATCTATATATATACATAAAATGAATATATATATATATATACACACATATATATTCATTTTGTTTTCACTTATTTTTCCCTTTTTTCTTGTTTCTCTTACTCCCAAAGGATGTAACCACTTTGAATACAGTTTATATGTGTAGAAAATCACATCAATTGGGAAAGAAGATTGGTTTTAGCAATTTTTTTAACTTAAAAAAAACCAAAAACTTGTCACGTCACAGAAAGGCAGAATTCTCAAAAACCAGGTTGAGTTTTCTAAATGCCCCTTTGCTACCTGGCAAAGTTTCAATTCATTCTCGGATTGGATCAGCTAAGATTTATAAATAATGACTCCAGTTTCATTTAAGCAGCTCACTAGGAACAATGACAGGTATCATGCTGGGATTTTAAATTTACTGAGAATAAGTTCTGGGATACCAGCCCTCGAAAATGTCAGAAAACCAGCAGGAAATTTGAAATGATGTGGAAACTTTACTTCATCAAAAATAAATTTTTTCACTACTTATTGTTTTCTAATTCAAATGGCTGACCTTATTGTATGTTGAAGGATCAATAAACAATAGAATTAAGAAGAATTAAGAAGAATCCCATAGCTGTCACCATCCCACTTGATGCAGCATTTAGGGCTTTCACATCACAATGGATCAAAATATTATCATAGCCATCTGGAGATTATGCTATGTCAATGTCAGTTGACAGTTTTGACACATAATAGACAACTTAAAGCTGGCTAATTTTTCCACAAACTTACTCAACTTGCTTGGACGGAAGAGACACACTAGTTTTTATCCTTGGGCACCTAATGCTTTATGAAACAAAATCTCTAGGGAAATCTTCATGAGCATTTGTTCCACTTAAATGCAGTTCACTTCAATTCTAGTGTGGATATAAACATGAACATCAAAAATTATAACACTGTCAAAGGAAGGCTCTAAACCTCTTCTCTTTGCCACTAACATCTTTATTTTTTGTTTGTTTTTGCAAAATCATACAAAAGGATGCTTCTTACTAAAGGTCCCTGGGCCATGGAATTAATTTTCCTGATTAGTGTGCCCCATTCTGCATGACACTTACATGCAAATTCAAACATTATGAGATGCAATGCTTCAGACAATTCTTAATTATTGGTAACATTAACTATAATTTTGGAAAATTCTAGTGGTACTGCTGTCTAAATGCAGATAGATATATTGACCTGAGTGTCTAGTACCACCAGAATTTTCCAAATTTATATAATGTATATATGTATATAGATAGATAGATAGATATAGATAGATAGAGTTGAGAGAGAGTGAGAGAGAGAGATGTTTTCAAATTACCTAGAACCAACTGTTTTTAGAATGGTATAGATTTAGAGTTAGGTAGCCTTAGACTTTGTCCCATTTCACCATATCCTTCATTTTTATTATTTTTATTGCTCTTCAAATATTTGGAAAATTTGGAAAGTTTTCCTCTTGTAGAGGGATTGGATTATTAAGAATAAAACCCTGGAAGGCAAGGTTCCCAGGTATTAACAACCAATTTATTAATTATACTAGCCAATAATCAATAAATCTATGGTCAGTGGCTTCTTTTAGTAACCAAAGATACCAAGGGAAACTGAAAAAACTCAAATCAGGTATGCACCTTCTGACTGGGAAGTCCCTTGACAAGAGAAACTCAACCCTGATTAGCAGACATTTAATGAGAGATGGGATAAAAGCCTTCAGCTCCTCTTGCTGGGAACATGGCTTAATCATGAGACCGAGCAGCCTCAAGACATCTGGGCAGGGGAAGCCATTTCCATCTGGACCTCTCAGGCTAGTTTTATCTTTCATGAGGTTAGGGTCACTCTAAAATCTGGAGCATGTACCTTGGGGGCTAGGAGTAATCTTACCACTCAGTAATGCCCTTAAGAGACTGACTGACCTCTTCAGTAATGGGAGCTTAACCAAAATAGGAGGAAAAAGATGGATGACAAGTCAAAAATTAGTTATTAATATAATGGTATAGTATTAATTTCTCTCAGATAGATCATGTGTTGCTTCATAGCATAGAACCAAAACTAAAGAACATAATTAACAAAGAGACAGATTTCTGAAAAACATAGAAAGACTTTTCAGATAAGGAGAGTTCTATGAAAATGGAATATATTTTCTAATTGGGTAGTAAACTACTTGGGCATGGTGGATAGAATTCAGGGCCTAGAATCAGAAAAACTCATCTTTCTGAATCCAAGTCTGACCTCAGACACTTACTAGCTGGGTGACCTTGGAAAAGTCCCTTAACCCTGTTTGCCTCAGTTTCCTCCTTTTTAAAATGATCTGGAGGTTGAAATGGCAAACCACTCTGATATCTTTGCCAAGAAAAAAACCAAATGGAGGCACTAATAGTCAGACAGGAGTAGAAACAACTAAACAACAACAAATTCCTTCTAATTCTGTAAGAGTCTATGATTCTAAATCCATAGTTTCTGTTCATCGGGCATGGAATGGGTTTCTCTCTGTTTTTTTGGAGTTCTCTCGGTCTTCACCTTTAATTCACTTTCTTTGGTGATAGACTTCTTGCTTTCCCATATGGAATTCACACCACCAATTCTAGTAGAAATTTCCAACATGCCACATACGAACCAGAGAAGGGCATGAGATGTTCTTGTGTAGCACAACCTCTGGAGCTATGTTGTCCCAGCCCAGACTAGATTCCCACTCAAGGTATAAGATCCCCATAGGCATGGTTCACTACTTTTCTCATTATTCCACGGGTAGTGCTGAGAGGCTACAATTCTAGTGTTGCAACTCATAAACACCCGGTGCTGTGCTTCTTATTAACATTCAGACAGTGGAATAGATTAACATTTTAACACAATATAGATTTACTAAGATGAAACAGCAAGAACAGCAGTTAGTCAAAATATTTTTTTCCGCAGAAGTCTGAGACACACTCTCTAGTCAATATATAAAATGTCTGTATGGAGAGAGGGTACCATTTTAAAGCCCAAAGGGAGCGAGAAATAAAAATGAGATGAGGACAACACAACCCCTGGTTACAGGAAGTTCTTTTCTCCTCCAACAAATCTCCCTTTAGTGTATGTCCCTGTGCGGCTCCCTAAGTTAGTTCCTTTATAGAGTTCGTAGCTGACACTTACCTCTTCAAGAAGAATTCAGGTTCCCAAAAGATTCCTTTCTGAGGGCAACTATCACTTATATTTGTTGTCTTCTACTTTTCTACATTTTCCAGGTAAATCTGACATTTGCTACTGGCATAATGATTCTAATGATCTTGTCAATGGGAGAAAGAAGATAGAAGGGGATGTTTCTCTTAACCCCTTCCTCTCACAAGAGAAATTCCCTTTCAGTCTAGGACATGGCTCCAATACTTAAACTAGAATTCTCCAAATTGAAACTCTAGACAAGATCACTGCTTGACTGGTTGACTCTGAGCTAGCTTATTGTGTTTATATGTAGCCCAAGACTTGTGACTTCACATTCTCAATCGAGAACAAATGTTATCTGCTTGCTGTAATTTCCTCTATATCTTATGGCCAAAACCTCTATCATTCTTTTAAATTGATAAAGGAATTATTCATTTTTTTTTCAAAAATCATAGTTTTGATTACTAGGTTGTTGTAACATTTTACCTTACTGAACCCAGAGTTGATGGACCCCTTAGAGGAAAAGTTCAAGTATCCTCTCCCACCTTCCCAAACATCAATTGGTCCATGTTGCTCTGCAAGTACAAAGCCAGTATGACTGGTTTCTCTCCCAAATCATGAGGATATGATTTCCAGTAAATTCAGTCTTTAATTTCTGTGGAGACAGCAATATGTGTCTGGATTTCCCCCTGACATTCAAAGCTTAATATTATTTGTATTTTTTTCTGGGAGTGGGGAGGGTTGAGTAAGGAAAACCTAAAGAATTTTTATTATTAGGTAATATTAGAATATTTATTATTAGGTAATCAATAATCTCTGAAACCTTTGAATCATCTGTTTTTGGAGGTGATTGTGATTCTCCTGTTCGAGACAGCATTTATCTGTGCCATGTTAAATTTTTGAAAATGTAGGGGCAGCTAGGTGGTACAGTGGATACAGCTCTGGCCTTGAAGTGAGGAGTACCTGAGTTCAAATCCGGGCTCAGACACTTGACAGTTTCTTGCTGTGTGACCCTGGGCAAGTCACTTAACCCACACTGCCTCACCCAAAATTAAAAAAAAAAGAATCTAAAATGCTTTAGAAGATCTCATGGAACAAGGTCCAGGAGAGGACAACAACTGAAGCTTTCTGGGAACCCAAGTAAGTTTTCTGGATTGGGGATATGGATAATGAAGTCAAAATCTACAACCAGCTGATTTTCTGATGACAGCAAAGGCTAAATGGATAAAAGATTGTAAACAGTAGGTAGAGTGGCCTATGAGTAGATCAGTCCTCAGAATATTTGTAGATGTTTCCCATTTTTTTTTGGTTTAGTATTTTATTTTTCCCTAGTTACATGTAAAAACAATTTTTTAACATTCATTTGAATATTTTTGAGTTCCAAATTATCTTCCTTCCTCCTTCCCCACTCCCACCACCACTGAGAAGGCAAGCAATTTGATATAGATCATACATGTGTAGTCATGAAAAACATTTCCATAACAGTCGTGTTGTGAAAGAAAATATAGACCAAAAAAAAAAGCCTTAAGAAAAATAAGGAAAGCTAATAAAGTGTGCTTCAATCTGTATTCAGACACCATTAGTTCTTTCTCTGGGAATGGATAGCTTTTTTAATCATAAGTCTTTCATAATTGTCTCGGATCATTGTATTGCTAAAAATAGCTAAGTCATTCACAGCTGATCATCTTACAATATTGCTGCTACTTTGTACACAGTAAATTTCACTTTGCATCAGCTTTTGAATGTTTTTTCTGGGTTTTTCTGAGAACATTGCACTCACCATTTTTTTTAATTTAAAAGAATATTTATTTACAAAATACTTGAATTTATTCAAAATTATATGCATAGATATTTAATTTCAAATAATCAGGGAGTAGCAGCAGAAACTTAAATATGGTAAAGATGTTATCAACAATAAATACAAATTATATTTTTAGTGCAAAGAGGGCAAAATAATTTCTCAAAGATAATAAAAGGCATCCTAATTTGTACAGTTAATCTCTACTACATAATACAGCCATTAGGATGAAATGCCTGTTTGTAAATCACATCTATTTAAAATGTACTTAACTGGGACTATTCATTCTTCTCTTGGCAGTTCATGTGTTCAGGAAAACCCATGGGTGTGGGTGGCTATCGCCTGCTGAAGCTTCTCTTCTGTGTCTCTGCGACAATGGCAAATAGCTCTTTTTTTTTCCACGAAGCTGATGAAAAAAAATGATCTATTTCCATTTTCCTCTGGAGGAAATCCTTGGTGCAAGTGTCTGACTCCTCCTTGGCCTAGTGGGCCTCCACCTTCAGCCTCACCTGGAGGGCACTCGTGCTGCAGCTCTAGCTAAGCTCATGTTGCCTTTGCATCTTCTTTTCAAAGCCCGATTTCATCTGTTTGAGCAGTTCATGCTTATGGAGGGCTGTCTGCCTTTAGGCCTCCAGGCTGGGCCCTAAATGGAGATTTTTTTTCCGGTGAGATCTTCAATGTTCTTTACCAAAGTAGTCCTTGTCAGTAATGTCCTGCTTTAGCTGCTGCAGAGTCCAGAACTGCTCTAGGGAAGCTACTTCTTCTTCATTTATATCTGTTAATTGTGACATGCTGAGCTCTGAAAGTTCTGGAAACTCATCAGGGATATCAGGCATCATGTAACCACACCTTTTTTGGCCTGTCTGCATCGGGGCATCTGTAGTGGGAACAGGAAATGGAAGACTGGAGAGGAAACCATAGGAGGGAGCAGCAGAGACAGAAAGATGACAGAGATGCAGAGGAGAAGAGAGGAGGTGAAAGGAAAGCAGAGGAGAGAAAGTAAGGAAAAAGGAGGGAAAAGGAGAGAAAAAGAGGAAAGGGTAAAGAAGAGACAGTTCAGAAATAGAAACAAAAAAAAAGAAAGCAAGGGAAAAATAAGCAAGAAATATTTGTTTTCCATTTGGATTTAGAAAACTAAGAAGTTAAAGGTACAGTAGATAGAATCTCTTACCCAGCAGGGAAGTGGTTCTTCTTGGTAACTACTGATAGCAAAGTGCGCATGCTATTTATTTGTCACTTCCAAGTTTGCCCTAACTTTTGAAAGTGTTTTCCTGCATATCATGTGGTTTAGTATATCAAACTCCTGAACCAAACTTCTGAAGTTATAGAATGCTATCATGACTTCTGGCTTCTCTTTCCCTCTTTTGTGATTGCTATTTTTTTTCTCTTTATCCCCATTAATGGTTGGTTGCTTTTCTCAGAGGAAGAAGATTGAAAGGGTAGACCGCAAGTGGTGACACCTGCTTCAGATCACACTGGCAATGTACTTTTTTTTTCATTACTTGCTTGGATATTTTCTTTTCTTTCTTTTTTTATTTTGAGTTAAAAAGAGCTATAAATTGAGGTAGTTTGGATAGGCAGTGCTACACAAGAATTGGTTTTACTAACCCATAAATATGTTTCTAAAATATTTCATCATTAGCTAATTCATGAAAAAAATAATGATTTTACACTAATTTTTAGTATTGTTGTGAAGTAGAAAAAAAATGAATCTGTAGTCACTGGACTTAGGTTTATGTCCTGTCTTTACCACTTATTATCTTTGTGATCAAGGAAAGGGTAATTAAATATCTGAGTCTCTGTTTCCTCATCTGTAAAATGAAATGATTGGACTAGATAATACATAAGGTCAATCTGAACACTATACTATGTCATTGGAAAAGGAATATTTATGCAACATTTCCACAGAAGGAAGCAGTCTTTCAAGAATTATTCTCCCCCACATCTAAAAGGAAACACTTTTCTCTCTTTCTTTTAATTCACTGTTCCTTAACTATTATTTTCTTCTTTTCTCCTTTTTTTTTTATCTCCTATCTTCCCAAAGGTATAATGGTACAAGAATAGGGAGTATAGTAAAGTTAGTGGTCAAGATCATGTATTTTGTTTTGTCTGGGAAGGGGAAAGGTAAAGGATAAAGATTAAGATACCATTCCATTAGTTCACCAATAAGCCTTAATTTTCTTTTTCTCTTTCTTTGTCTCTCTCTCTGCATCTCTGTCTCTGTTTCTCTCCTTGTGTGTATCTCTTTGTCTCTTTCTAACATGTACACATTACAACAAAACATAAAATAAATCTATGGCCTTTGACATGTAATATGCTATTTTTCATTGGTACCAAATTTAGTTTCTAAACAAAAAAAGTATATGACTATGTTTATGGAAACAAACATTGATCAAATCATTTAAACATATTAAATTTCTTTTTGATTAATGTAAGTATTTTACATAGCTAATCCAGTGAGCTCCTCATAGATAAATATCACACTTCATGAGATATTCTGTTTCATGAATATTTCATTTCATTGGATAATACCTATCGCATTTCACTGGGTTGGTTTCATTTAAGTGACTACTTCTATTATTTGCATAGGTAATATATGGGCTGGAAACTTGGACCCACTCTTTGTTTATATCGCATGTCAGTATTTAAGTCAATGTATCATGCAAAAGAAACAATAGAATATAGTATAGAAGGTTACTGTAAAATTAAGACATAAAACATTTCTCAATAATACCTCTATGAAATTTTACATATATATCTTAATTCCATTAAATCTGTATGTACAGATTTAATGGAATTAAGAGCTACTTTCCCTTCTGTATAAAGTATTAGTTTCTTAAATCTAGGCCACAGGACACCATCTTAGGATTTAACTGAAGAAAATTGAATGAAAAATACTTGAATAAATTTCTTGAGATTTATTTCCACAGATGTTCAGCTCTCTCCTCTGCTGCTGTAAGAAGAAAAATCATGTGAGTTTCTGTAAGGCCTTCCTGGCTTTGATAATCCAGACGGGCAATGAAGAATTAACATTTAAAAATAATTAAAAGTTATCATTTGGATCTTACTTTCCAAATGATTTTTTTCCATTGAAAGAATGAAAAGCTTTAGTGAAGAAATTCTAAAATTTTATGTTAATGTCTTCTGTTCATTTAAAAAAAAAGATATTTGCAGATTTAAACAATGGATCAGTAAGAGTGATGAAATCTAAGTAGACACTTATTAACATTATAATAGCTTTGTTTATCTTATATCCTATGGTAGAAAAATAAATCATTGTCCCACTAAATCTAATAGCAAAACATTTTATCCAGCTATATAAAATTACTTTTAAAAAATGGTTAAAAACAGAATATATCAGTCATCTGAGATTGGAGGCAGAATTTTTTTTTTCCCTTGAAAGTTAGAAAACAATTTATTACTCTTTAAACAGGTTTTTAACATTCCCATTTATGTTGAGATGTGGTAGTTACACTGTACCTGAATAAACATCTGCATTATCCCTGGTTATAGTTATTACTGTTTATATATTCAAGGCAGAGCACATGCTGTATAAGTAAGGAGACAAAGCAATGATAAATGATTTTTATTAGCACTGTAACCCCTAGAGGTAAGGAGATAAATAAGCTGCAATAAATGGGTTCTGGAAGAAGAGATCTTTGACAGTGAGATGCTTGTTACTATAGAAATCTTGTTATATTTTACATAGCAAATAAGTTTTGTATTAATAACATTTGCAAGGTATGCATCTGTAAGGTCTGGGCTAGAAATTTATTTTACTTGCATGGCTTTACTAGGATTCAAATACAATTTCTCAATCTACCCAATGCTAGATTAATAAAAGGATGGAATTCAATATTTAAATGGAAAAAATTATGCCAAATAACAAAGACTGAGCTATGTCCAAAAGAAAAAAAAACTACCAAAATAAATAGGTTTAGCGAGAAAAAAATAGAGAATCAAGATGTGGGTTCTAGTCGTTCACAAACTATAAAATCTTTTAATATCATTGCATCTTTCCTGTCCAGAACTATTGCATTAATATTTTTTAAATAAAAATGACTGGATCGTATAATAGCAAATGCCTTTTCCTGCTTAAAAACCTGTCCGAGTTTGAATCAAAGAATAATGACTGCAGTTTCCTTGCCTTGACTACTGTAAATGCTTAATAATCTTGCTGAATTGCATTTTAATTTCATTGTTGTTTTTATTATGAATCTTGTTACTGCAGATGAGTCACAGGTGTTGGGAAATATCTTATTTGAACACATTCTGTATATTCCATAATCTGATCATTTTTTTTTCTGTGAAGACATCCAGCTGTGAGGATGACACCAAAAGCAAAGTGTCTAGTAGAAATGTTATGAATCAGGTGGTTGTTTTGTCTACAAGCAGTCACTAGAGAGTTTAAAAGATGGTGGACCATAGTCAGAGTAAAAGTTTATGGAGTTACATTTAGGTAAATCAGTTATACTTGACAAAGGATTTATTTAATTGATCAGACATAGGTTTAGTCATATAAAGATGGAAAAGAAGCAACACATTTAAGAATTGTTATAAAAGGAGGAAGCACTAGGAATTGGCAATAGGTGGATTGAAAATAAGGCAGATGAGAAGGTAAAAAAAATGGCAAGGAAGTAGTCCTTGTTGAAGAGATTAGGCTGATGTTGGTGACTGTACGTGGCAGATTGTTGCCATAACTTATGGCTCAGCAATCAAAGCACTTTACTCACAGAGGCTAGGTATAATTTTAGAAGTTTCTGACTTTTTATTACTTTCTGTAGCTCATGATTTTCCCCTCCAAGAGAAATCCAAGTAGTCTCAGAATTTGACTTTTATCATTTCCTTAAGGGAGTGTCAGCTTCCATGTAACCAAGCTTAAAATCATGGAAGAATAAATGTGTTTATTATGTAAAAGAGAGAACATGAAAAGGATTTACAAATAAGGCAGTCAAGAAAAATTTCCCTTTGAGTGAGCCACGCTTTCTTTAGGAACGTCTACTGTCACTTCAATTTGAGAAGAATGCATAAAAAGCATAATGCAGATTACAAAAGACAAAATTGATAGTTTCTGTCATATAATAAATACCAAAAGTAATCATTGAAAACAGAATTAGAAGAAAATATGCAGATTGGGAAAAATCTGCAAAGCGCTTAATAAGATTTTTGAAATCTAAACAATTAACAGACATGTCTCCATGAGCAAGCAATCAAAAGTTATAGTTTTTTTTTCAAATAATACACACAGCCAACAATTGTCAAGAAAAAACTGCTTGAAATCACTGCCAATTAGAGAAATGCAAAGTTTAAAATTCTAATATATGACCTCACATATGTCAAATTGGCTGTAATGGAAAAGATAAAAAATTTCATTGTCAGTGTGTATATCAAGGAACCAGCTTTCACTTCTATTTGAACTGTGGATTAGTCCAATGTTCTGGAAAACAATTGTGAATTAAGTGATAAGAGACTAAATCATTCATACTGCTGTTTCCTCTAGACATCAGAATATAGTATTGGATTTTGGATTTACCAATGATTTTATGATTTTAATGTCAGTAAGGGGAAAAAAAACTATTTGTTCCCTTACTCACAATACCCTCCCATACATATATATATATATATGTATATATGTATGTATGTATGTATGTATACACACACATATACATATACCAACATTAGTTCTTTAATCTCTCTAAGATTAGAGAGATACAGGATTCTTGGTGCAGTAACAAGCAGTTGAGATTCAGTTTTTTGCTGATAGCAACAACTCAAAGTGTATCTACAATGTTCTGAAGACTATTTAAGCTCTGGTGCATCTCAACTACTCAGCACTGATGAAGTCACACTAATCAGTAATACGGACATGATTCTAGAGAGGCAGGCTAAACACTTCCATAGTGCATTAAATGAACCATCATCAACCAAAGTTGAAACCATTGACATTATACCTCAGGTTAAAGTTCATTTTGGAAGAGGTTTTCAATGTCATTAGGCTCCTTTAATGCAGTAAAGTGCCTTGTGCTGATTCTATTCCAGCTGAAGTTTACAATGTGGGATTCTACTGCTCAGGTAAAAGCTGATGGAAAATTTCCAGGTAATATGGCATGGCAAGAGGAGATTATCCACCAGGAATTTAAGGATGCCTCCATTGACCATCTCTATAAAAGGAAAGGAAACTAGTTGTTCTATGACTATCACAGGGAATTCTCTCAGACAAGATTGCTGCCAAGATTCTTACCAGAGTCCTCCTTATTCAGCTAAGTCTTCACTTGGAAGATGGTGAACTGCCTAAGAGCCAGTGTGGCTTCAGAAAGGGTTGAGGAATGGTCAACATAGCATTTGCAGCCCAACAACTTAAGGCAAAATACCAGACACAGAACAGAACTCTGTATTCAACATTCATTGACCTTACCAAGGATTTTGATACTGTTAGTTGTGAGGGCTTGTGGAAGATCACAGCAAATTTGGTTGCCCAGAGAAATCTATCAGTATTGTACAACACTTTCATGATGGCATGTTTGCATTGGTTCTAGATAAAAGATGATGCTCTCACAATTTCATAGTCAACAACGGGGTGTAACGGGGCTGTGTGCTTGCTCCCATTTTCTTAGAATGATGTTTTCTTTGATTTCAGCTGTCTTCAATGAGGATGAAACCATCATTGAGGTCAGCTCCTATACTTATGGTAAATTAATTAACTTGAAGAGGCTATAAAACAAGACTAAAGTGGATGGAGAGTTGGTGCACAACTTTTTATTCTCAAATGATTGTGCACTCAACACTGCTTCTGAAGCTGAGATGGAACAGAGTATGGATCAATTCTCTGCCACTCGTACTAATTTTGTCTAGGCAATTAGCACCAAGAAAATAGAGGTTCTCTGCCGATCAACACCACACCATCCATACATGGAAACATTGGTTAAACCAAATGGAGAAATTTTGAATGCTATGAATATGTTCACTTACCTTGGCAGTACACTTCCAGGAATGTCCACATAGATGGCTAAATTGACTCACAAATTGCCAGAGTTAGCTCAGCATCTGGGAGGCTGCAAAAAAAAAGTGTGAAAAAAAGAGGTATTAGGCTGCCTACCAAACTGAAGGTCTAAAGACCATTATGCTAACTTCATTGTTATATGTCTGTGAAACCTGGACAGTTTGCCAGCACCATGTCAAAAAATTGAATTGCTCCCATTTGAATTGTCTTGGGCAGATTATGAACATTACCTGACAAAACAAGGTACTAGATACTGAGGTCCTCTCTCAAACTCTACTGCAGAGAGCACAATTTTGATGGGTTGGCCACATAGTTCAAATGCCAAACAAACACTTACCTAAAAGACTATTACATGGAGACTTCACACAAGCACTCAGACGGAGGTCAGAAAAAGAGATTCAAGGTCAAAGGTCTCTCCAAAGAACTTTAGTATTGTTTTTGAGACATAAGAAACACTATGAGCAAAGAGTTGCAGTAGCTCAAAAGAAACATGAGATGCACAAATATAGAGACATCTCTATACCAAATGTTCAAATGAACTATTTGTACCTAACCTGTGATAGAGACTTCCTGGCTTGTTTTGGACTAATCATCCACAGTGGAACACTCTGTCCTTTGATTCCAACACCTTGATGTTATTTTGGGCCTCTTTGAGTACGAAGTACAAACAACTTTTCTTTAATCAAAAGCTGGGCATAAAATATGTGAATCTGGTTGGGGAAATTGTTGAGTAAACTTGTATGTAAATGTGTTATTGTTTCATAAGGAGTGTTTTCTTCTGAAAGCTGAGTGTTCATATTCTTTGTCTATCAATTGCAGAATGGCTCTTATTTTTATAATAATTTTGAATCAGTTCTCTATATAAAGAAAAAATGAGACTTTTATTAGAGAAAACTGTTGCATTTTTTCCATTAAATTCTTCTAACTTTGTCTACATTTGCTTTACTAATGCAAAAAGGCATCTAAATGGTCCAATGTATTGACCATTGTATCTGGAGTCAAAAGTACCTGAGATCAAATCCAAACTCAGACACTTATTACCTGTATGACCCTGGTTAAATCATTAAAGCTCTGTTTGCCTGAGTTTCCTCATCTGTAAAATGGGGGTAATAATAGCACCTATTTGCTAGAGTTGTGAAGATCAAATTAGGTTATATTTGTAAACGCACATCATAAGATAGAAAGATAGATAGATAGATACTCAGACACCCATGTATATACACATATGTATATATGAATATGTATCTTTATATACATATACATATGTGTGTATGTATGTTTTATTGTCCTTCATTCTTGAAAAGACATTCTTAAAAATGGCATCACCATATTGGGTTTAAGGTACAATGTTTCCAGCTGTTTTAGCTTATCAAGCCAATATATTCTGAGAAGACTCTACCACAGGCTGGGCGCAAATAATCCATATAAACATTTAAAGTGGAGATGTCTTTAAATTGACCCATCTCACATATCTTTTGAGCTATTGTAATTCTGCTTTCCTCATAGAGTACAGCACCTACTTTGATGTGGGCATGCTATGCTGGATAGTCCTGGACCAATGCCTCCCAGGTCTCACAATCTGTACTAAAGTTCTTCAGAGACACCTTGAGAGTGTCTTTTTATTGCTTCTTCTGGCTTCCACATGAATTCTTGCTTTGTGTGAATTATCCATAAAATAGTCTCTTAGGAAATATTTTTTTGGCATTCAAATAATGTGGACGACCCATCAGAGTTGTACTCTTTTTGGTAAACTTTGAATGTTTGACAATTCAGCTTACGAAAGAACCTCAGTAACTGGTAACATATCTTGTCAGATGATCCTTGAAATCTTCCTAAGACAATTCAAATGGAAATGGTTCAATTTTCTGGCATGGTGCCAGGTTTCACAGATACACCAGGATGAAGTCAGCAGCAAAAGCTGTGGTTAGAGAAAAAAATATGCACAGAACTCAGTTCTGCTTCTGTCATTTCTCTTGGAGTTGTCAAGCACCAAACACCATGTTATCTGTTCCTCAGCCCTTTCTGGAGCCACACTGACTCTCAGGTTGATGACTATCTTCCAGTAGAAGGATCAGCTAATTAAGGAGGATTCTGGGGAAGAATCTTCCTGGCAATGACTGAGAGAGGCCCCCGCCAACCACCTATGATTACCACAGGATATTGTGTTCCTCTTTCCTTTATAGAAACAGATAATGGAGACTTTCTTGAACTCCTGGAGGATAACCTCTTGCCGTATAACCTGTAAAATTTCTGTCAGTTTTTTGAGTGAGCAGTGGACCCCCTGCCTTGTAAATCTCAGCTGGAATAGAATTAACACCAGGCACTTTGTCATATGAGAGGAGCCTAATGGCATTCAAAAACTCTTCTTCATTTGGAAGTTTGGGTAGAGAGAGATTGAATTCAACCTGAGATATAAGGTCAATGACTTCAGCATTGATTGATGATGGTCCCTTGAGAACACTGTGGAAGTGTTCAGCCTGCCTCTCTAGGATCCTGTCTCAATCACTAATCAACGTGGCTGAGGCACTGAATAGTTGAAATACACAATCTTTGTCTCATAAATAGCCTTGGGGGCATTATAGGTCCACTTTGAATTGTTGCTATCATCATAAAACTGAACTTCAGTTACCTTCTCACTGAGCCAAGAATTGTGCATCTCTATAATCTTAACTTGCACTTTACTTTTGATGGAGTTAAATACTGCCTTCTTAAAGATAGATGAACTATCCTGCTGGTAAATTCTATGGAGTTCTCTTTTTCTTCATTTAGTAGCTTCTGAATTTTCACATCATTTTTATGACACCAATCTGATGTTTGAGAGTGTCCTGGCCCAGATGAATAAATGTGGTGCTGTTCACCAAATCTCTGAAAGTTGCCCACTCCTGCTCTACTGTGGCTAACCATGTGTGTTGGCTCAGCTTTCCCCGCTCATGCTCAGAGAACCACACTAATCTTTTGACATTAAGTTTTCTGGTAGCAATCTTCCTTTGGGGCCACCACTTTTGTTGAATGCAAATGTTTAGTTTGTAGAGGATATGTCTATGATTGGTGCATTGCTCTGTGCCACACATCACTTTCATTACTCTCACATCCTCTCTGTCTCTTCTTTTTGCACTGACAGTCTATTAAATGCCAGTGTTTTCTGTGAGAGTACATCCATGAAGTTTTATTGTGTTTAATTAAATGGAAGACAGGGGTGGTGATGAGAAGATCATGGAACACACTGGTCTTCATTTGAGAGTGACTGTTGCTGTTTCTGATTCCAAACCTCCTCCAAGGACTCCCTGCCATTTCTGATAGTCTGCACCTAGTCTGACATTAAAGTCACACAGAATGGTTGTGACTACAGCTTCCAGTATATTTATACCTACTGCTTTGTCACTTGTCTATTGCACAGGACTTTGAGGTAGATAAAAATGGTAAAATGGTATTCATTTTGTCTTTTGATTCAAACATTAATTGGAATTAAGTGAGGCAGAGTTGCTCAAAGTTGTCAGCCTCACTTTCTCTTCCAGAGTCATCTGAGTCCCGTGGCAAGACAAAAGTCAATACAACTGGCGATGGTTTGGGATACAATGGATTGTCTTGGAATGTCTAACCAAGTTCTAAGCACTCCACAGTGTCTGCTTCAACTGCCTCCACGGTCTTTGGAACAAATTGTTCTTTTTTGCTCATTCCATTAGGGGAAGTCTTTATATGCTGGGCATAGATATCCCCACCCCCAACTGTCTGTTTGTTTGACTTGTCTGCCAAGCATATGCTACAACTTCTTGGAGCCATAGACAAGAGTTGGGTGAATCAGGTGAAAACCAAAGCTGGAAAGCAACCCTGAAAGGGGCTCAGCAGCCTTCACACCAGAATAGTCTTCTGTGAACATCCTACACTATACACAAACAGACACATATGTATGTAGACATACACACATCTATAATATAGATTACATATCATTTTTACTATGAATGAATTAATAATAATCTATGAATGTTAGCTAGTGTATGTATATGTATATGTTAGCTATTATTAATTCATTCACAGTAATAGTTGTTTATTTCCCTCCATCCTATTTCTGGATAATTTTTCTTCTCTTTGCTTCTAGCTCTGTATTTATGATGAAGAAGAAGAAGAAGAAGAAAAAGAACAACAACAACAACAAGGTCTTGAGAGAACAGAATATTTTGTTGTTTAGTTGTTTGAGTCATGCCCAACTCTTCATGACTCCATTTGGTTGTTTTTGGGACAAAGACCTGGAGGGGTTTGCCATTTTCTCCAGCTTATTTTTCAGATGAGAAAACTCAGCATATAGGGTTAAATGACTTGCCCAAAGTCACATAGCTAGTATGTGTGTTAGACCAGATTTTAACTCAGGAGAGCAGGGTGTACTTAATGTCCCTATTCTAGGATTTGCCTCTATTCTCATGTCTCCATTTTACTTCACCCAGAACCCAATAATAGATTCTTATTCTGCCTTTGTTTTATTTTAAGTTCCTCTTTGAGATCCACCCGTTTTAGATATAATTCCTTTTACTTTAGACTAATCCTTTCCAAATCTACTCTCTCTCAATGCCCCTCTTTCCTTTTCCTTTCCCTCCAGTTTCCTTATTGAATGGAAAATATTTTTGGGCCCAACTCTGTATATATTCTTCTGTGCACATCCTGTTTTATGATATGTTTTTCCTACCCTTCTTCTCTCTCCCCCAGTGTATTACTTTTGCCCTCTTTTTAATTTTTTTAATATAGTCATTAAATTCAATAAACATGTATTAAGGGGCTGCTATATATCAAGCGCTGTGACAAGTGTAGCAGTTACAGAAAGCAGGAAAAGACTTATCTTGCTTTCATGGAGACTTACAATCTAATGGGGGAAAAAATAAGAAAACAAATATGTACATACAACTGATGTATGGGATAAATAGGAAAATGATTAAGAGATGGAAGGTACTAGAATTAAGAGAGGCTTGGAAAGTCTTCCTGGAAAAGCCCGTAGAATATGGGATGCTAATTAGGACTTGAAGGAGTCAGGGGAGTCAGTAGGCCAATACGAAGAGGGAAAACATTCCAGGTATGGGAAAAACAGAGAAAATGGCAGGAGATAAGAGATGGAATATCTTATTCATCAAAGAAAAATGAGGATAATTTTCTCTCTCATTGTAGTGGATTTCAGGTAAGCCTCTGATTCTTAATTTTTTTTTCTTTAATCTGCTTTCTAGAGTAATTGATTTTACTATGATCAGATATATTATAGTTTCTTCTGTACTGGTTCGAAGAAGGGCAAATATTATATACATGTGTGTATGTATGTGCACACACATATACATATGCATAAATATATACACATCCACCTCTCCCTCCCATATAAATATATGTGTATATATATGTGTGTGTGTGTGTGTGTGTGCATGTGTGTGTGTGTGTGTGTGTGTGTGTGTGTATGTATTTATCCTCATATACACAAACTCAGCTGGGCATAGAAATACATCTTACCCAACAAGGAAGTAGGAAAGGAAGGGGATAACCTGCTCTTCTAGTCATTCTTGGTTCACATGTTGCTGATGCATAGCTTCCAGAATTTTAAGCATAACCTTACTGGCTTGTGAAATGAGTGCATTTTTTTCAGTAATTTTAACATTGCTTGGTATTGCCCTTCTTTAGAATTGGAACATAAACTGATCAATCCAGTGGCCACTGTTGAGCTTTCCAATGTTTTTGACTTATTGAATGCAGTTTAACAGCACCATCTTTTTAGGATTTTAAATAGCTCACCTGAAATTCCATCACTTCCACTAGCCTAATTGTTAGCAATGCTTCCTAAAGCCCACTTGACTTCATTCTCTGAATGTCTAGCTATAGATCATTAACTACACCATCATGGTTATCAGTGAATTTAAGATCTTTCTCACATAGAACTTCTGTGTATTCTTGCCATCTTTTTTTAATCTCTTCTACTTCTGTTCAGTCTCTACAATTTTTGTTGTTTTCATATCATTTTGCATAAAGCTTTATCTCTATAAACTATAAACTATATCTCTAATTTTTGAAGAGATCTCTTGTTTTTCCCATTCTATTATTTTAAGCTACATATTCTTTGATACATTGGAATTATCCTCATTTTTCTTTGATGAATAAGATATTCCATCTCTTATCTCCTGTCATTTTCTCTGCTCTTCCTACAACTGGAATGTTTTCCCTCCTCATATTGGCCTACTGACTTCCCTGACACCTTTAAGTCCTAACTAGTCATCCATATTCTACAGGAAGACTTTCCAAGCCCCTCTTAATTCTAGCACCTTCCATCTCCTTTCCCTTTCTCTTTAATTCTTTCTGCAGCTATATATAAATCCCCACAGACAACCATTTTTTTTCTTGCTCTTTTTTTTCTTGGGAATGCTTTTTTTTCCCCTTGTCATTCTTGTTATTGTTGTTGCTGCTGTTTCCTGTACAATATTGTAAACCTTTGTCCATAGTTCTTCAGGTACATTATCTACCAAATCTAATCCCTCAAATCAATTTATCACTTCTACTTCATATTCATAAGAGATGTTATTTAGGTTATACCTATATGGTCTGATGGTTTTCCCTACTTTCTTTAAGGCTGAATTTTTCAATAAGAACCACATGATTTGATCCACAGTCAGCTCCAGATCTTGCTTTAACTCACTGTATAGAGCTCTCTTTGCTCTGTTTCATTTTGTACTCGAAGGCCAAACTTGCCTGTTATTCCAATTAGCTTTTGATTTCCTACTTTAGCCCTTCAATTCCCTATGATAAATGTGATCTTTTTGGTGTTATTTCTAGAAGATGTTGTATGTCTTCATGGCATCAGTGATTGGAGCATAGACTTATATTACTGTGATGTTGAACAATTCGCCTAGAATTTGAAAAGATATCATTCGGTCATGTTTGAGATTATACCCAAATTCTACTTTTCTCACTCTTTTATTGATTATGAGGGCTATTCCATTGCTTCTAAAGCATTATTACCCATAGTAGTGTATGAGTGATAACCTGAATTAAATTCACCTATTCTCTACCCATCCTATGATAGACTCTTGGAAGCTAATGATTTTATGAGACATCAAGAATCATCAAGCAAATTCAAAAGAATGAAAAAAAAGAAGAAAATGTAAAATGCCTCATTGGAAAAAAAAAAAAAAAAACAATTGATCTGGAAAATAGGTCCAGGAGAGACAAAGTCAGAATCATTGGACTACCTGAAAGCCATAATCCAAAAGAGGATCTGGATAGCATCTTTCAAAAAATATCAAAGAAAACTGTCCTAATATCCTGGAACCAGAAGGCAAAATAGGCATTGAAAGAATCCACCAATCACCTCAGGAAAGAGATCCAAAAATAAAAATTCCAAGAAACATTATCATCAAATTTCAGAACTACAAGGTCAAGAAAAAAATACCACAAATGGCCAGAAAGAAACAATTCAAATATCAAAGAACCACAATCAGGATTACACAAGACTTAGCAACTGTAACATCAAAGGATTGGAGGTCATAGAACATTATATTCTGGAAGGCAAAGGAGATTAGACTACAACCAAGAATCACCTACAAAACAAAATTAAGCATAATATTTCAAGGGAAGAAAAGGTCATTCAGTGGAATAGAAGGATTTCAAGCTTTTATAAGAAGAAGATCAGAAACAAACCAAAAATTTTACCCCCAATATCAAGACCCAAGAGAAGCATAAACAGGTAAAAAGGGAAAAGAAAACATAAGGGATTCAGTAGAGCTAAATTATTTGCACTTCTACATAGGAAGCTGATACTTGTAATTATTAAAAATTGTATCATTAATAGCACAGCTATAAGGAATATAAATTACTTAAAACTTGGACTCAGTGAAAAAGCCACACCCGAGGACCTAGAAGGCCACATGTGGCCTCAAATCCACAAGTTCCCCATGCCTATAGAGTATGATTCAGCAGAGACCCGGGGAAATGCAAAAAGTATATTATTTCTCGTATTATTGTATCAAAATCATTTTTATTGTAGCTTTCAGTATGTACCCTATATAGCATCTTCTTACTCACTCTCACTTGCCTTTCTCTTCTGATTGGAGGAGAGGGTGAGGCACAACACTCTTCTGAAAGCCTTTTTTTCTTCTTTTCTATTTTTTATTAATTTATTTTAAACAAATGCAAAAACAAATACACAATGAGAAAAAAAACAAATACTAAAAATTAAAAACAAAGTAAGAAAAGAAAATGGAGTATTGCCATATCCATAGAAGAACGCAAGAGAGAATTCAAAATACATAGTAATAAATTTCCATTTTAGGAAAGCCTATATAGTAAATACTATACATTGTGTTCCTAGCGGTCCATCTTTTCTTTGCTTCCTTTAAGTTTTCTTTTGCTCTCTGCTGTGCACTTTTTACTTTGTTCTTTCTGCTTCCTTCCCCACCAAGAAGGCTACAAATAAGCATGAATATGTGTATGTGTGTATGTATGTATATGTATATTTTGCATTTCTATACACATACACAAATATAAATACACATACATATATAAATGCACATATATACACATACACGCATATACTTACACATACATATACTTAGATATCTATAATCATACTCATATATGGACATATACATTCATTTGTATCTATGTAAGACCATACTATATTTATTTGTCCTCTGTTTCTCTGCAGGTGGATAATGTCTTCCTTCATGGGGTCAAGTCTTTTCCTATTTTTCTAATTCCACCAACTCATCATTTCTTATACCACAGCAATATTTCAAAACTTATACTGTCTAGTTATTTTAAATAATCTACAAAAACAATATTGATTAGCTTTAACTTTGTCTGAGATCATGATTATTACCCCTGCTTTTTTTCTTAATAAATTCTACTCCTTATCTTTAATTGTTTTTTTTGTTTGTATGTATTTCCTATTTCCTATCCTTCCTGACTCCTCTACCTTACTTCTACCCACTACTTTGCCCTCCTATTACTTAACCTATCCCTCTACCAAAGATTGCTCCAGTATCCTCTACCCCCTCAATCCCCTAAACCTTTTATATATATATATATATATATATTCCCCTCTTTAACCCATTCCCAATGAGAGCAGGGTTCCAGAACTCTTTCCCTGTCTGATTACTCTATGTCAGTTCTTCCACCTGCACCTCATTTCTATAATTATTTGTTTTTATCTTTTCCTGAATGGTTTACTTTGTAATATTGGATCCCTTGGATCTCTTGCAGTGTTGTATCTCTTGGATCTTGTATATTTAATTTTCTATTGATTTTAGGTCTTTTTGCAACAAAATCCTCAAAGTCTGACAATTCATTGAATGTCCAGTTTTGTTTGTTTGTTTGTTTTTTTCATTCAGAATTATGCTTAACTTTGCAGGGTATGATATTTAGCCCCAGGTCTTTTACTCTTTGATATATAGTGTTACAAGATCTGCATTCTTTTAGCATAGCCACTTCTAGGTCTTGTATGATTCCAATAGTGACACCAACATACATGAATTGTTTTTTTTTTTTTCTTATTGCTCATAATATTTTCTTCTTGAGCTGGGCATTTGGGAATCTAGCTATGATATTCCTATATGTTTTCTTCATAGGATCACTTTGAGGTGGTGATCAATGGATTTTTTTTTCTAATTTTACTTACCCCTCTTGTTCTAACACTTTGGGACAGTTTTCTTTAATTATTTCTTGAATTATTGTGTCAAAAACTAATTTTTATTGTAGCTTTTATATAGTCTTATTATTCTTGTGATTCCTTGATTTCTTCAGATTAGTTGTTCTTATGAGATATTTCACTTTCTCTTCTATTTTTTTATTATTTGTATTTTGTTCTGTTATTTCTTAGTCTTTGAAAACTTTGCTGGCTTCCCCTTGCTTAATTCTAATTTTGAAGGAGGCATTTTCTTCCTTAAGATTCTGGATCTCATTTTCTAGTTTGCTGATTTTCTTTTCATAATCTTGTTTTTCTTGGATTGTTTTTATTTTTTTTTAATTTCCTCAATCTGTCTCATTTGATTTTTAAAGTCTTTTTTAAAGTTCTTCTATGAATTCTTTTTGGACAGGTGATCATTTGACATTACTCTTTAAGGTAGGAGAAGTTTTTTTACTTCTATATCCTCCTCTGAAAAGGAGTTCTTTCCTCTGACCTGGGACCTAAACCAAGAATTTTGCCTTTCTGTTAGTGGCCACAGCCAGTCAAGTCCCTGCCCCACACCTTCTGCACCTATTGGGCATGTGCTGATTCCTTCTCACTTAGGTCCCTGTCTAGGCAGCACAGCTGGGTCTGGTATTCCTTATCAGCATGGGTTCCCTTAATATTCTCTAGTTCAGAAGCACACTCCTCACACTGTGCTAAAAGTGAAAGTTCCTGTGGTAGGGGCTGATGGCTCTCCTTTTGCTGTTTCAGTGGAACTAGCCTGAAGGTGTTTGCATTTCACAGGAACCAAGCCTAGATCCTGGGACTTTACTTCTAGTTCTCCCAGGAGGACCACTGTTCTGCCCCAACTCTTGTTTGTTTTTAATGCTCTATGTTCTCGTGTTTTGTCTTCTTTGTGAGGAAAATCTGGAGAGTTTGAACTTTTCTGACCTACTCCACCATCTTCCCAGGATCCTCTCTTCAAAAGGCTCCTTTATAGAGGGTTCCCAATCCTCTTGGTAAGTCCATTCCCCATCAGCAGCGCTGCTTGGCTTATGAAGCAACATGCTGCCACACTGGGTATTCCCTGGTACCCACTTCCTTCCTTTTTAGCTTTCTTTTGTGTGTTGTCTTCTTTCATTAAATTTCAAGCTTCTTGAGGGCAGGGATAGTCTCTTTTTCTTATTTGTATCCCCAGCATTTAGCACAGTGCCTGGCACATAGTAGGTACTTAATAAACATTTATTGGATTGCATTTAATAGTGTGTCCTTGCTGAGGGTATCACAATAAAGGAAGAATATCTGTGTAAGAGCTTTTCCATATGAAAACCCATCTGCAATACTTCATAATTGACAGAAATATGTAGAGAATATAAGACCTCACTATATGTATTGCTTTGTTGACATTAAGTTGTTTTAAAGTTGTTTTTTTTTATTATTTGTGGAACAAAACTCTGCCTTAAAGATTTTCTGATGAAGTACTTTCATGAACACATCAACAATTTTGTAAGAGCAGTGACCCACACTTTTCAACTCAAAGTAATGTAACTAACAAGATGTTTAGTGTTAATACCTTTATCAAGTGAGAATGCCTCTTTTTTGATTAATCAAGTTATAAAATAGGTTTAAACAAGATGAAACATCTATCAGTCAAAGGTTTAAACTAGTTACAAATTCAATGAAAACAGATAATACCATGGAAGGAATTTCCTGTGTTTGATTGTGAATAATCACAATGTATGAATCACTTTTATAAAATAATAAGCCAATTCCAATGACAAGGCAGCCTCCAGGTGGAACAACTCTAGCTAAGCCCTTGAAAGGGAAACATGAACTTTCATAAGAGATAGGTACTCTGTATACTTCCCATTCTTGAGAAGAGGATGACTTTGTGAATTTTGAAAGCTCAGACGATTTGGACTTTCCATATATCAAGGTTCATAGTGGTGTCCATGGAACAGCAGAGACTGACAACAATGTTTTTATGTGATCTGGGTACAAAAATAGTATGTCAAAAAATGGCACTGTCAGAACTATAAAAGAGGGCTGACCTCAGAACTCATCAGAGAACTACTCATATCCAATGATCATTTGACAAATAGAGAAAAAGACATCCAATAAGCAGGAGATGTGTTTACCCTTTGACCACATGTACTAAACCTGAGCTTTATAATTGACTAGGAAGAGGAAAATAGTTTGGGTTGCTTTTGGAAAATTATAAAATTCTTTTAATGACTCCAAATTTCTCCTGAAAAAAAAATTTATTTGGTACAGGGTACCAAATCTGTTGTCAGAAGACATATATCCAATTATTCCCAATATTCCTTTTGATGCTTAATTTTTATATTAATTTGGACCAGTCACTTAACCATCCTAAGTTTCCAATCTACACATCCCTCTAAAAGTCCCTCCCCGAACCTGTCCCTCAGTTTTCTCACTTTTCTACATGTTCAGAAGACTTCTACACACTTCCAGATGTATACTGTGTTTCCTCTTCAACCCAAATGAGAGTAAAATTACATTACCAGCTTCCACCCCAACTGCTTCCTCTGTTTTATACCCCATTTTAAAATATAATTGCTTTCTTTTACCTTTTTCATATCCAATTTTGTTTTTTAGAATCACCCCATCATATACAACTCAGTCCCAAGTTTTCTTTCAAATTATTTTAGTAAAGATAGTTTTGAGAACACTGATAACATTTTCATATATGTATATATAGATATATGTATATATCTATATATACATATAAGTTTTTTTTTCCCCTAAGGAGATGTTTTAGATTCTCTTCTATTTTTTTTAGTTTTATTATTTCTTGGTGCCTTATAATTTCATTCAATTACTCTTGCCCAATTCTAAGTTTCGAAGAGTTATTTTCTTCTTTAAGATATTGTATCTCTTTTTCCAAATGGTTAACTTTCTTTTCATAATTTTCTTGGATTGCTTTTATTTTTTCCTAATTTTTCCTTGTTCTCTCTTACTTGATTTTTGAGTGCCATTTTATGTTATTCCAAAAAACTTTTTGCGGCTTGTGACCATTTGATGTTACTATTTGGGGTAGGACTGGCTTTTTTTTAACTGCACTATTTTCCTCTGAATGTGAACCCAGATCTTCTTTTGCACTAAAGTAGCTATAGGTAGTCAGGTTCTTTTCCTTTTGCTTACTCATTTTTTTTAAATTTTGTTTTATTTTATTTTTAGCTACTTATTATTATAATTACTTTTGTTATAATCAAGTTTTAATCATGAATTGTGGGTAATGTTGATCTAGGCCTTAAGTTCTCATTACTGGTATATTCTGAATTCCGTCCCAGGGGCTCAATTGATTGTGAATTTATGTGAAGACATGGATGAGCTATGAACAGGGTCTCTAGCATTTGGGTTGTCGTTGATATCATTGATAGGAATGAGAATATCAATGATCTCAGAAATCCACTGAATGTTAGAGAATCATTTTTAGGTTCTTTATTTATGATTTCTGTTTTTCTATATTCTGCTCAATTGATATATTTCTATATGGTTTTTCCAAAACCAGAGACCTACAATGATAATAGTTTCATGATACATTTTGAAATCTGGTAGTGTTAGTCCCTCTTTGCAAGATTTCTTTTTCATAATTATTTGTATTCTTTTCTATTTGCCTTATCATGTGGATTTTTTTATGACTTTATGTAATTGTATGAAATGACTTGTTGGTATTTTAATTGACACATCATTAAAATGCTAACATAATTTGGGTAGGGTTTCCTTTTACATATATTTATGCAACCTAACCATTAGCAAGGGAAATCCCATTAAATGTTCAATTATTTTTCCTTTTTATGTAAAAAAAAAAACACATTGTAAAGATGTCCTTGATAAAGTATTTTATATTCTTTGACCCCCTAGTTATTTGAAAAGTGAAAAGAAGAGAAAAAATAAACCTGGCCAGATTTTTTTTCAGCAGTTGAGAAGCAATCACATTTGCAGCCTTTTCAGTCAGACCAACATCACATTTCATCTAGTCCTGCTGCCTGATAAGCATTTGTACTCTGTAATTATGTGGCCTGGTTTATTAAGCTTTACTGGGAAAGACTGCAATGAGTACTGATTGGCATATCAATATGCTTCACCTTACCTTTGAGACAGAATGAAATTTTCTGAACTCAGCATGAGCACTAATGACTCTGACCATTCATTTGAGAGCAGCTGCTTCAGGCTGATTAATAATACTATTATCCATCATAGGAAAAGTTTCTTGATGGATATGATCTTTTTAAACACTCTGGTTTTATATTTTTTTTGCCTATAGTAAATATTTTAAAGATTTTTAGTTCTATTTATGAAATGATTTAGCAAATCTTAGTAATCTTCCCACAAATCCATCTTTCTTGACCTTAACCTCAAGGGAATCAAACAGAGCTCCTGAAATGTATTTAATTTAAAATTCTTTTTAAATGTTAATCCATTCAAATAAAGCACAATAATGACAAATCTTTACATCTTTATCCAGATAGTCAGAATAAGCTGTATAGACATTAAACATAATCGATTACCTGAACTAATAACTCATAAAAGTCTACTGGTTGAGGTATTTATATAGTTACTTTGCAATAGGGCTCAACTATGGCCTTTTCATAATGAAGCCAACATATTCTACTTCTGATTATCCAGAAATTCTTTATGGATTCTGCCACTTTTCATTTCTGAGAAACTGGACTAAATAATTAAATAAGTCATGTCATACACACCAAATCTGATTTAAGTAAAGTAATAAAAATTAAAATGACTTTGTGCCATATATATTTCCCAAATTGACACAAAGCATAGTGGCTGATAGCACTCTTTCTCTGCGTGCAGCCTTGTTATTAAGGGAATGAAGAAATATAATTAGAGACAGATAATTACCTTTTACTTATTTGTCACCTTAACGTCTAGCAGAATGACCAACACATAGTCAGTAGTCAGTCAATGTTGATTGAAAAGATTGAAAAGAAATGTTTATAGTAGTCAGGATGGCCTATAAATTTATATATTATACTATAAATTTAACTATAAATTTAAAATTTTTACAAATCAGTATCACTTATAACCTTAATATTTTTTCATGGCTATAATTTACCTGCTTAGTAACAGAATCCTTGCCAATCATTACTTTTGATCAGAATCGTTAGCCATGGCCTGACATGAAGGTTTATACAAGAGATCAATATTTCTATGTCTCTGCATAGGGTGATCATGTAGAATGACTATTGACGATCTGTTGAATAAAAGACTATGGCCTGAATAGTTAGTTCACTTGTCTCTCTCTCTGATGTGCATGGAAAAACATTCATAATATACCATAGGCCCAGTGTTCATTAAAGGTTATTTTCATCATGTGTATTATAATATACTAGCATTATATGAAAGAAAACAGCAAAATAAATCTGTTTGCTATCACATATAATTTTGATTAGCTATGCAGTGTCATTGTTGCATTACTTTCCCCATTTATAAAGAAAAAAGGAATAACAGCAAAGCTATCTGAAGGTTGGAAGAAATCCTTAGGATTTATCAGGTGTATTCTGCCTCTGTACAAGATTTTCCTTTTAAAAACAATTGTCATCTTTTGTTTTGGTATCATTTATATTTCCAAATATGTCTTTCTCTTTTTCTCTTTGTCTCTCTTCCTTTTCCAGGGAAAGATCCCTTATAACAAAATGAAAGAGAAAGAGAGAGAGAGAGAGAGAGAGAGAGAGAGAGAGAGAGAGAGAGAGAGAGAGAGAGAGAGAGAGAGAGAGAGAGAAGAGAGAGAAGAGAGAAACAGAGAGCAGATACAGACACAGACAGCAATAGAGACAGAGGGGCAGAAACAGAAAGAAACACAATTCAGTAAAAGTTACTGTTACAATACATGCACAATTTCAAACTCACAGTTTCCTAACTGTTCAAAGACATGTAAGTTTGACATTTTTTTTTCATTTTTCCTTAGGAGCCAAGCATGAGCAGTATAATTACACTATTTACATTTTTAAAAAATATTTTTAAAAGTCAATTAACATTCTTTTACTCATTTTGTGCCTATTTTTGCTGGCACTACTAACTTCATTTTTCTTTCTTTTTTTAATTTTTTTTTTTAGGCAATTGGGGTTAAGTGACTTGCCCAGGGTCACACAGCTAGTAAGTGTGAAGTGTTTGGTCTGAGGCCGGATTTGAACTCAGGTCCTCCTGACTTCAGGGCCGGTGCTCTATCCCCTGTGCCACCTACCTGCCCCTTCATTTTTTGTTAGTTCATATGTCTCCGCATGCCTCTCTCTCTTCCTTATAGTTAACATTTTTATTCTACAATAACATTCTATTTTAATCATATACATTTTTAGCCTTTCCTTAGTCAATGAGCATTTACCTTATTTTCATGATTTTGCTATTACTAAAAATGCTGCTTTAATTATTTTGATGCACATAAGAACTATCTACATACCTTTGATTTTCTTGGAGTATATGCTTTGAAACATTTGACATCTTAGCCTTAATATCATATTAAATTGTTTCCCAGAATTCTTGGACCAATTCTCAGTTCTGCCAACATTGTATTAGCTTGTTTGTCTTTCTATAGCCACTCCAACACTATTACCATATTTTGCCATGTTCAGTAATTTGCTGGGTATGAAGTGAAACCTTAAAGTTGTTTTGATCTTGTTATTAGTGATTTTGAGCAATATTTCATGGTGTTTTTCATAACATTTTGAGAACTAAATATACATATCCTCCTAGCATTTATTCACTAGTGAGGTAAATAGCACTAGGGACTTTTATAGGAAAAGACATACCACACTTCTTTTTAGCTACTCATTTGGGAAGTCAACATTTTTCTTCCTTGAACTTTATACTTTTAGTTTTTGCCAATTTTCAAAGATGATTTGATGATTAATACTGTCTTGCCATCCATTCTCTTGGACTCAAACCTGCAAAAGTTCTTAATACAAGTACCAATCACAAATGTTTGTAAAAATGTTGGAAGAGAGAAGACTGATGCAACCAGATATTATATGGATATTAGGATGCCCAACATGTTTCAGAATTTATCGAGTATACTGACCCTGACATCTTTCATTCATATTAAGTCAGCCTAAATCAATTTGACTAGGTTTCCATTTTCTTTGGGCTAGGACAAGTAGCTGAAATTTACTAACAAATGTGGCAATATAAAAAGTAATTGCAATTATTATTCAGTTCTCTCCTTTACTCCTGCCCTACAGCTCTTTAAAAAGCCAATCGATCATTTTGTGTAACACCAGCTTTAATAGCCTCTTTCACAGAAACTATAGTTACAGCTATATTATTATTATAGGTTTTAGATTCAGATGAATTTTTAGAGTAAATGTCTCAAAGGATTTGAATCAATATTTTTGACTTCTTTTATACCTGATAAATAAAAAGCTCAGACTATGGAGGCTTGGTGCTAGAAGGTTTATCAGAATTCTCTCACCTTGTAGAAATGCCTTTATGATCCTTTTTGCCATTGTTGAAGTTGAAGAAGTACAGTGTTTTAGCCAAATTATTGTTGTTGTTGCTCAATCCTTTCAGTTGTTTCCACCACTTGTTGACTCCATTTGGGGTTTTGTTGGCAAAGATATAGGAGTGGTTTTCCATTTCCTTCTCCGGTTCATTTTACAGATGAGCAAACTGAGTCAAACAGGGTTAGGTGATTTGCCCAGAGTGACACAGGTATGAAGTGTCTAACATCAGAATTTGGAAGAACATATTTTTCCCTGAAAATCTTTCAAAGAAACATTATAAATATAACACTTACAAGACTTTGGATACTCTCAAGGGAGCTGAATGCTGGAACAATATTCCAAAATTTATAAGTAGTTAAAGTGATGTTAAGACATAACTTGTGTTTTAATGTTTTTCATAGCTAAAATATAATAAGTAATTATAAATATTTTCATTTTATCATTACTAAATTGTACTAAACTGAATTATTGTGATTAAATTGTATAACTGAAAACTTTGATGTTTAATTTGAGTTGAGCAAATTCCTTAAGTATCCCTATAAAGAGCTTTCTTTCCAGTTTAATACTTACATAATATTTAATAAACTGGCAGGGAACTCAGAGCTAATTATTTAATAAGTGAGATGGCAATTTTTGTAATAAGGGAATAAAACAAACTTACCCAGAGTCACACAGCTGTAAGTCAGTATCTGAGATCAGATTTAAACTCAATAAGACGAGTCTTCCTGACTCCAGGCCCACTGCACCTCCTAGCTACTCTGTCTGTACAAGCCAGGTAAATAATAAGGAAAATTTACCTTCCATCTTACAATTAGTAGCACACTCTTCCACATATTCCCTAACACCTGAGGCAGAGATAATACGGAACTTAGAAAACTCATATCACTTAGGTCATGTCATGGAAGAAATCTCTCTTCTTCAAAATCAACTCCTTGCCATATCCCTGAAGAGTTGCCGATGTCATGTTCTGAACTGCTGCTATTTTTTGCTGCTCTCCCCTTCTCCCCTGAGCTTAAAGCTGCTATCATTTTGGCAGCTTTTAATTGTTGTACGACCATCTAAATCACTGAGGTGCTAGTGTCATTTGCTGGTTCTCCTCTGACCTTCTACTGCCATCTGTTGTTTCTCTACTGAATTATGCTAGTATGTATCCTTTTACAAACAGAAAAATTCTGATACCTCTTTTTTGAGCTAACGTGATAGGCTACAGGTTATTTCATTTTTTCTTAGTTACACACATAGACATACCCTTCCCACAAAAAATAAGCCTTTCTGTCCAAGCTTATGTTTTGATCTGCTTTGATTCCCCTGAGGGACAACTCTCCTCTCCAACCTGAACTTCCTTTCAGCTTTCATCGTGCCATTGGCAAGTAGCACTAAACCCATGTAGATTATCCTGGAGTTTCACTTTGCAAATCTTATGGAGATACAGTGACTTAAAAACAAAAGCCAAAACAGTCCCTGTTTTCAAGAGCTTTACAATCTAATCAGGGAAAATAATATGTACATATAAAGTTATATACAAAATGGATCCAAGATACTTTCGAAGAGAAAGCTGTCCAACCAGAGGGGAGTAAAAACATTGCCTTTATATAATTCAAAATACAAAAGTTAGAGTGAATGTCCAAGTATAATAGTATTTTACATTTCAGATTTAATTTCCTAAAGAGAATCACCAGACATGTTGATAATTGATAATCAAGTCAGTGTAGTTCAATGTTTAAAATATCTTTTGCTCTAATTTTTGAAATTACTAATATAAAGACTCTAATAAAACAAGTATGGCTATGTTAGTAAGTAACCAATCTTTTTTCAGAATTCATGTTATTATTGTTATTTTTGTTATTAGTGAATTTTAATTAAAAGTACCTGCAAGAAATTACTGGCATGACTCCAGATAAAAAGAGCAAAATATACAAAATACCATTTAGCTCAGAGTTTACCCAAATAAAATTTGAATAGGGATGGGGCCTTAATCGAGGCATCTAATGGAAGTTGATAGACCAACTTCTGAAAAGATAAGCTTAAATTAGAACTGTGGTGCAAAAGCAATATGGCACAGCTTTTAAAACATGGGCTTGAAATAAGATAACTTTGGTTTGGTAGGATCAGAAAATTATCATCTTTCAGTCCTTAGCCAAATCATTTATAAATTTAGACAAGTTACATAACCTCCTAGACATTTGATTTCCTTTTTGATAAGACAACAGGTTTAGATTATGTGATCTCTAAGGTCTCTTTCAAATCAGATATTCATGGATTCTGCAGTTTGCAGCTGATATTTTCTTCATTAAGTGGAAAGCTTGACAAAGAAGAAAAAATTACATTATCATGTCTTTAGAGCTGGAAATGGGGACTATAGAAGACATATAGTCCAAGCCCTTCATTATATAGACGAGGGTACTGAATTTCCGAGAAAATAAATGAATGTGCTAAATTGGAAAAATAGAAAGTGACAAAGGCAGTATTTGAACACATCTTCTCTTATTCCAAATCCAGCACTCTTCCCACTGGACCATGTTGCTTCCCCTTTCATTGATTTTAGAACTGAAAAGGATGTTAGAAAAACATCTTACTTAGTCTGCTTACTTTATTAGGAAAACAAACAATGAAATCTTGTGGATTAAATGATTTATTCAGTCATCTAGGTAGTTAGCAGATCTCTCTTTAAAAAAAAAAAATCAATTCTAGTGTATCTAAAAATTTGGTACCTGAGATGCTACATGTGAGGCTGAAGGGTGAGAAGAATGGGGACAAAGAGGTGAATTTGGAATTGTTTTTATTCATTCTTCATTCAAAAGATGGGGCTCATTTCCAAGGAATGTCAATAATGAAGGAATAAAAAGGACTAAAAGATTTTGGAATGTCTGACTCCAATAAAAGGTTTTAGTGAAGACCTCTTAAAGATAAAAATAGCTTAAAAAAAGAATAAATCCTAGGATGAAAATTGTTTAATTAACCAATGCAATATTCTCTTGGGTTGTTTTATAATCACATAGTGATCAAACAGAAAACTTTTGAAAACAACCAAGAAATGTGGGCTATCTTGGGAAATGTGTGTCTCTGTGTGTGTACTTGATATGAGAAGGAAGTAATAGGCCGGAATTCATGTAAATTCCTTTGAATACATGGGGATATGAAAACCAGGAAATAAAGGAAGGCAGATGTAACTTGAAAGCTCAGGAAAATTTCAGGGAAGGGAAATCAATAAATGAATGAATGAATGGATGGATGGATGGATGGATAGATTGATGGATAGATAAATTATTGAATAAAAATAAATGAATAAATGAATGAATAAGAAGATAGAGAAAGAAATAAATAAGTAAAGTACTACTACTACTGCTACTACTACTAATAATAATAATGTTTTAGGATATAGAAACCCTTATTACAATTTGAAAAAAAATTGTACAAAATAGAAGCAGCTTACTTGGCAAATAAGATTAATCAAAGGGTTTCATAACAAAAGTTAAGTACTATTTGTCTTAGAAATTGTCTTTGAGAAAATGACATAATAAAGGCAGGATCTATCCTGAACTCTTCCAAATTCCCCTACAGACAGCATTAAAATAACTCTTCAAAATGAATTCTAGAGTGGCAAAACCAACAAAAGGACTGGGTAGAATAATTATCTATCCCAAAGCAATTTAGGTCAGCAGGAAATATTTGTCTCTGGGGTGAGAGTGAAGCAGAGTTCAGTGCAAGCCATGCTAGCACAGGCTGCACCCTGGCATTCTAGGAGCATGGCTGTGGGCTAGTGAATTTGGAGCTCTCAGGCCACAGACAGTAACAGGGTTGAACAACTGGAGACATTAAATGAATTACAGGAGGAAAAAGATGGTAAAGTTATGCTGGTGGGGAACCTCAACTTTCCCATCTCATAAAATAAATAAAAAATAAATAGATAAGTAGGATGAAAAAAAGAGAAACAAGATTAATAGAATTTTAGTTTAGATATGATAGACCTCTAAAGAAAATTGAATGGTAATAGAAAGGGATGTACCATTTTTTTTTAATCTCAGCAGTATATGGAACCTACACAAAAACTGATCATATATTAGGGCATAAAAAACTCACAAACAAATGCAGAAAGCAGAAATTTAAACACATTCTTTTCAGATCAATGCAATAAAACTACATTCAATAAAATGTTGTAGAAACAGAGATTAAAAATTAATTAGAAACTAAATAATTAAATCCTAAAGACTGAGTGGATCAAAGAACAATCATAGAAACAATCAATAATTTCATTTAAGTGAATGACGAGACAACATGCCAACATTTATGGGATCCAGGCAAAGCAATCTTTAGGGTCAAATTAATATTTGTAAATGCTTACATCAATAAAGTAGAGAAAAAGCAAATCAATTAATATGCAACTAAAAAAATCTACATAAAGAACAAATTTAAAAATCCCCAATAAAATACCAAATTGGAAATCCTAAAAATCAAAGGCAAGATTAATAAAATTGAAAGTAAGAAAATTGTTGAACTAATAAATATTACTAGGGAATGGTTTTATGGGAAAAAAATACAATACAGTCAATAAACCTTTGCTTTATTTGATTTTTTTTCAAAGAAAGAAAACTTTATTACCAGCATCAAAAATTAAAGGTGTGAATTCACCACCAATGAAATTGAAATTAAGAGATTATTATTATACATTTTGCCCTATTATATTCCAATAAGTCTAATGATGTAAATGAAATGGAATAATATTTAAAAAATAAATTGCCCAGATTAACAAAATTAGAAGTAAAATATGTAAATAACTTTATTTTAGAAAAAAAAGAAGTTGAACAAGTTATCAATGAATTTTCTAAGAAAAAAAAATCCTTAAGATGAGAAGGATTCACAAGTGAATTCAACCAAACATTTAAAGAAATTAATTCCACTACTATGTAAGTTATTGGTCAGAATAGGCAAAGAAAGACTCCTACCAAATTCGTTTTATGACACAAAAATGTTGCTGATACTAAACCATGAAGAGCAAAAACAGAAAGAAAATTATAGTCCATTTCCCCTAATGAATATTGACGCAGAAATTTAAATAAAACACTACCAAGGAGATTACAGCAATATATCACAAAAATCATATACTATGACCAGTTGAGATTTATACTGAAAATGCAAGACTGGTTCAATATTAGGAAACTATCAGCATAATAATAAATGAATACAGAATTCCAGAGAATAGCAAGGAAAGTTAAGAAGGTTTTCTTAACTGAAAAATGTAAAGAAATAGAAGATAACAATAGAAATCTTTTCAAGAAAATTAGAGATGTCAAGGGAAAGTTTCATGCAAAAAAAGTGCATGATTTATATAAATCATGCACATTTTTGCATATATGTATGCATATATGTATATATGTATGTGTGAACATACACACATATATGTGTGTGTGTGTGTATACATTTAACAGAAGTAGAGAAGAGATTAAGAAGAGGTGGCAAGAATATACAGAAGAACTACACCAGAAAAGTCTTAATATTACTGAAAAGAATGATGGTGTGGTTATTGATCTAGAGCCAGACACCCTAGAGAATGAAGTCAAGTGGGTCTTAAGAAGCATGCTAACAATAAGGCTAGTGGAGCTGATGGAATTCCACTTAGCTATTAAAAATCCTAATAGATGCTATTATTAAAGTGCTGCACCCAATATGCCAGCATTCTCTTCAAAAAAAATATCAGTTCTAGTGTATCTAAAACTTTGGTACCTGAAATGCTACCTGTGAGGCTGAAGGGTGAGAGGAATGCGGACCAAGACGTAAATTTGACATTGTGTTTCTTCATTCTTCATTCAAGAGATGGGGCTCATTTCCAAGGAATGTCAATAATGAGAGAATAAAAAGGACTAAAAATTTTTGGAATGTCTGACTCCAATAAAAGATTTTAATGAAGACCTCTTAAAGATAAAAATAGGTTAAAAAAAAGAATAAATCTTAGGATGAAAATTATTTAATTAACCAATGCAATATTCTCTTGGGTTGTTTTTATAATCATGTAGTGATCAAACAGAAAACTTTTGAAAACAACCACGAAGAGCAAGTTATCTTGGGAAGTGTGTGCCTCTGTGTGTGTACTGGGCAAGGGAAGGAAGTAATGGGCCAGAATTCATTTAAATTCCTTTGAATACATGGGAATATGAAAACCGGGAAATAAAGGAAGGCAGATGTAACTTGAAAACTCAGGAAAATTTCAGGGAAGGGAAATCAATAAATGAATGAATGGATGGATGGATGGATAGATTGATAAATAGATAAATTATTGAATAAAAAATAAATGAAAGAATAAATGAATAAATGGGAAGATGGAGAAAGGAATAAATAAGTAAAGTACTACTACTAATGATAATAGTAATTATAATGTTTTAGGGTATTGAAACTCTAATTCTAATTTGAAAAAAATTTGTACAAAATAGAAGCAGCTCACTTGGCAAATAAGATTAATCAAAGGGTTTCATAACAAAAGTTAAGTACTATTTGTCTTAGAAATTATCTTTGAGAAGATGACATAATAAAGGCAAGGACCACTGGCTTGGAAAAGATGAGTTTATGTACCAATCCTAAAGAAGGGCAATGCCAAGCAATGTTCAAATTACTGACCATTTGCACTCCTTTCACATTCCGACAAGGTTATGCTTAAGATTGTGTAAGCTAGGCTTTAGCAATATGTGCTCTGAGAATTATAGGGAGAGCAAGTTGGTTTTCAAAGAAGCAAGGCAACTAGACAACATATTGCCAACATTCCCTGGATTATAGAGAAAACAAGGGAATTCCAGAAAAAAAAAATCTATTTCTGCTTCATTGATTACACTAAAGTCTTTGACTTTATGTATCACAACAGAATGTGGCAAGTCCTCAAAGAGATGAGAGCATAAGATAATCTTACTTGTCTCTTGAAAAACCTGTATGCAAGTCAAGAAGAAACTATTAGAACCGAACATGAAACAACTGATTGGTTTAAGATAGGAAAAGGAGCAAAACAAGAACATATATTGTCACCTTATTGATTTATTTAACTTATTTGCAGAGTACATTATGTGAAATGCCCAGCTGGATGAATCAAAAGCCAGAAATAAGATTGCCAGGAGAAATGTCAATGATCTCATACATGCAGATGACACCACTCTGATTGCAGAAACTGAAGAGGAATTAAGAAGTCTCTTGATAAGAGGTAAAAGATAGCTTGGAGCTTAACTTCAAAAAACTAAGATCTTTGCTGTGGTTCCTATCACTTCTTGGCAAATAGAAGGAGAAGAATAGGGAACAGTGTCAGATTTTATATTCATGGACTCAAAGATCACTGCAGAAGACAATTGCAACCACGAAATTTAAAGAATCTTCCTCCTTGTAAGGAAAATTATTGTAAATCTGAATAGCATTCTAAAAATCAGAGAAATCATTCTACCAACAAAGGCCCCTATAGTCAAAGCTATGTTTTTTCCAATAGCAATGTACAGTTGCGAGAGCTGCACTACAAGCAAAGATAAGTGCTAAAAAATCAACCCTTTTAAATTATGGTACTGAAGAAGACTTTTGAGAGTTTCTTGGATAGTGAGGATATCAAATCAGTCAATGCTTGAATAAATTAATTCTAACTACTCACTGTAAGGTCAACTACTGAAGCTGAAGCCTAAATATTTTGGCCACATAATGAGAACACAGGACTCACTGGAAAAGATCCTGATATTGGGAAAGATTGAAGACAAAAGGGAAAGGGAATGGGAGAGGATGAGATGGATAGATATTATTTTTTAAAAAAAATTTATTAATTTATTTTAATTTATCAACAATCACTTCCATAAGCTTGTGAGTTTTAAATTTTTCTCCCCCTCCCTCTCCACCTCCCTCTCCAAGATGGCACACAATCTAATATAGGCTATATATATACAATCCTAATAAACACATTTTCACATTAATCATGTTGTAAGTAAGAATTAGAACTAATAGAAGGAACCACCAGAAAGAGGAAACAAAATACAACAGAAGAAAAAAATAGCAAATAGTATGCTTTGATCTGCATTCAAAATCTATAGTTCTTTCTTTGCATGTGGATAACATTTTCCATCATGAGGCTTTTGTAGATGTCTTATATCCTCATATTGCTGAGAGGGGTTGAGTCTGTCAAAGTCAGTCATCACTCAATGTGGCTGTTACTGTGTACAACATTCTCCTGGTTCTGCTCACTTCAATCAGCATCAAACCATCCAAGTCTTTCCAGGTTTATCTGAAGTCTGCCTGTTCATCATTTCTTATAGCACAAAAGTATTCCATTACATTCATATATCACATTCATAATTATGATTATTATCTGTGTCTTTCTCTGCATCCTTTCCCCCTCTCCCATTTATGTTTTTCTTTCTCCTTTCTCCTTTTCTATCCTCACTAATATTTTGCTTTTGACCACCGCCTCCCTCAGTCCCACCTCCCTTCTATTGGACCCCTCCCTTTTATTTCCCCTTTTCCCTCCTACTGCCTATAGGGCATGTAGATTTCTATGCCTAACTGATTATGTTATTCCCTTCTTGAGCCAAATCTGATGAAAGTAAGGTTCAAATAATGCTCATCTCCCTCCCCTCTTTCCCTCTGTTATAATAGGTTTTTGTGCCTTTTACTGTGATGAATTTACCCTTGTTTGCCTCCTCCTTTCCTTTTCCCTCAGTACATTTTCTTAGTTAGATCAGATTAATTCACTTACTTGGATCCATTTAACCCACTTGATTAGATTTTTTTTCATCATTACATCAAAGTCAATTTATACCCACCCCCTTTATGTATGCCCCTTTAACATGGTGCAATAACAATACAGTTCTCAAGAGGTGCAAGTATCATCTTCCCTTGTAGGGATGTAAATAGTTTACCCTTATGAATAACATGTTGTTTCTTTCTGTCCCATTTACCTTTTTATGTCTCTCTTGAGTCTTGTATTTGAAGATCAAATTTTCTGTTAAGCTCTGGTCTTTTTATCAGGAAGGCACATAAGTCCTATAATTGTTGAATATCCATCTCCTCCCTTGAAAGAGCATGCTCATTTTTGCTGAATAGTTGATCCTTGGTTGTAATCCAAGCTCCTTTGCCTCATGGAATATCGTATTCTGCAACCTACAGTCTTTTACTATAGAAGCTGCAAGGTCCTGTGTAATCCTGACTGTGGTTCCATGATATTTAAATTGTTTCTTTCTGGATGCATGCAGTATTTTCTTTTTGACCTGGTAATTTTGGAATTTGGCTACTATATTCCTTGGTGCTTTCAATTTGGGATCTATTTCAGGAGGTGATCAGTGGATTTTTTCCTACGACTATTTTACCCTCTGGTTCTAGGACCTCAAGGCAGTTTTCCTTTATGATTTCCTGCAAGATACTGTCCAGGCTCATTTTTTCATCATGATTTTCAGGTAGACCAATAATTTTTAAATTGTCTCTCCTGGATCTATTTTCTAGGTCAGTTGTTTTACCAATGAGGTATTTTATGTTTTCATCTATTTTTTCATTTTTTTTGTTTCTGTTTGACTGATTCTTGCTCTCTCATAGAGTAATTAGCTTCCATTTGCTCAATTCTAATTTTTAACAACTTGTTTCCTTCTATGAAATTTTGTACCTCCTTCCCCATTTGGCCAATTGTATTTCTTAGGGACTTGTTTTCTTCAGTGCACTTTTTTTTTCCAGTTGGCCAATTGTATTTTTTAAGGACTTGTTATCTACAGTTAATTTTTGTCTTTCTTTTTCCAAGCTATTGACTCTCTCTTGCATACCTCTCATTTCTTTTCTCATTTTTTCTTCTACCTCTCTCATTTGACTTTTAAAATCCTTCTTGAGCTCTTCTTTTTTATCATTTTATTTTTTATTCTATTTGGTTGTTAATTTTTTTATTAATTTATTTTGATTTATCAATAATCACTTCCATATGGTTTTGAGTTTAAAATTTTTCACCCCCTTCCTCCCCACCACCCTCCCCAAGATGGTGCAAAATCTGATATAGGCTATGCATTTACATTCATATTAAACATATTTCCACATTAGTGATGTTGTAAGTAAAAATTAAAACCAATAGGAGGAACCATCAGATAGAGGAAATAAAATTCAACAGAAGAGAAGAAAAAAAAATAGCAATTCAACGTCCATAGTTCTTTCTTTAGATGTGGATAGCATTTTCCATCACAAGGCCTCTGGAGGTATCTTAGATCCTTGTATTGCTGGGAAGGGTTAAGTTTATCAATATTAGTCATCACACAGCATGGCTGTTATTGTGTACAATGTTCTCTTGGTTCTGCACACTTCACTCAGCATCAAACCATACAAGCCTTTCCAGGTTTTTCTGAAGTCAGCCTGTTCATCATTTCTTATAGCACAATAGTATTCCATCTCATTCACATATCACAACTTGCTCAGTCATTCCCCAATTGATGGGCATCTTCTTAATTCCCCATTGTTTGCCACTACAAAAAGAGCTGCTATGAATATTTTTGTACATGTGGGTCCTTTTCCCATTTGTCTGATCTCTTTGGAATATAGCCCTAGAATTACTATTTCTGTGTCAAAGGGTATGCACATTTTAATAGCCCTTTGGACATAGTTCCAAATTGCTCTGCAAAATGGTTGGATCATTTCACAACTCCACCAACAATGCATTAGTGTTCCAATTTGCCCACATCTTCTCCAACATTTATCATTTTCCTGTTTTGTCATGTTGGCCAATCAGATAGGAGTGATGTGGTACCTCAGAGTTGTTTTGATTTGCGTTTCTCTAATCAGTAGTGATTTAGAGCATTTTTTCTTATGACTATAGATGACTTTAATTTCTTCATGTGAGAAATGTCTGTTCATATCCTTTGACCATTTATCAATTGGGGAATGGCTTGTATTCTTATAAATTTGACTTATTTCTCTATATATTTTAGAAATGAGGCCCTTATCAGAGAGACTGGTTATAAAATTTTTTCCCAATTTTCTACCTTCCTTCTACTTTTAGTTGCATTGGCTTTGTTTGTACAAAAACTTCTCAATTTAATGTAATCAAAATTATCCATTTTGCTTTTTGTAATGCTCTCTGTCTCCTGTTTGGTCATGAATTCTTCTGTTCTCCATGGATCTGATAAGTAAACTATTCCTTGTTCTTCCAGTTTGCTTATAGTATCAGCCTTTATATCTAAATCATGAACCCATTTTGACTTTATTTTGGTATATGGTGTGAGATTTTGTTCTATGCCTAATTTCTGTCATACTCTTTTCCAGTTTTCCCAGCAGTTTTTTTCGAACAGTAGGTTCTTATTCCAGAAGCTGGGGTCTTTGGATTTATTGAATAATAGATTGCTATAGTCACTGACTACTGTGTCTTGCATTTTTAACCTATTCCACTGATCCACCACTCTATTTCTAAGCCAGTGCCAAGCAGTTTTGATGATTGCTGCTTTATAATACAATTTAAGATCTGGAATGACTAGGCCACTTTTACCTGCATTTCTTTTTATTAGTTCTCTTGATATTCTGATCCTTTTGTTCTTCCAAATGAATCTTGTTATTTTTTTTTCTAACTCTATAAAGTAATTTTTGGTAGTTTGATTGGTATGACACTGGTAAATTAGCTTAGGTGGAATTGTCGTTTTTATTATATTAGCTCGGCCTACCCATGAGCAACTGACATTTTTACAATTATTTAGATCTGACTTTATTTGTGTGAAAAGTGTTTTGTAATTGTGTTCATAAAGTTCCTGGGTTTGTTTCAGGAGGTAGACTCCTATGTATTTTATAATGTCTACAGTAAGTTTAAATGCAATTTCTTTTTCTGTCTCTTGCTGTTGGGTTTTGTTGGTAATATATAGAAATGCCAATGATTTAGGTGGGTTTCTTTTATAGCTTGCAACTTTGCTGAAGTTGTTTATTATTTCAAATAGTTTTTTACTTGATTCCCTGGGATTCTCTAAGTATAACATCATGCTATCTGCAAAGAGTGATAGCTTTGTTTCTTCTTTGCCTATTCTAATACATTTAATTTCTTTTTCTTCTTTCATTGCTAAAACTAATGTTTCTAGTACGATACTGAATAACAGTGGTGTTAATGGACATCCTTGTTTCACCCCCAATCTTATTGGAAATGCTTCTAGCTTGTCCTCATTACATATTATGTTTGCTGAAGGTTTTAGATAGATGCTATTCATTATTTTCAGGAAGACTCCATTTATTTTTATGCTCTCTAGTGTTTTTAATAGGAATAGGGACTGTATTTTATCAAAAGCTTTTTCTGCATCTATTGAGATGATCATGTGATTTCTTTTAGTTTTGGTGTTGATATGATGAATTATGCTGACAGTTTTCCTAATATTGAGCCAGCCCTGCATTCCTGGTACAAATCCTACCTGGTCATAGTGTATTATTCTTGTGACAAGTTGCTGTAATCTATTTGCTAATATTTTGTTTAAAATTTTTGCATCTATATTCATTAGAGAAATTGGTCTATAATTTTCTTTCTCTGCTTTGACTCTTCCTGGTTTAGGTATCAGCACCATATTTGTATCATAAAAAGAATTTGGTAAGATTCCTTCTTCACTTATTTTACCAAATAGTCTATATAGTATTAGAATTAATTGTTCTTTAAATGTTTGATAGAATTCACATGTGAATCCATCTGGCCCTGGAGATTTTTTCCTCTGGAGTTCATCAATGGCTTGTTCATTTTCTTTTTCTGAGATGGGGATATTTAAGTGTTTTACTTCCTCTTCTGTTAATCTGGGCAATTTATATTTTTGTAAATATGTGTCCATTTCACTAAGATTGTCAAATTTGTTGGCATATAGTTGGGCAAAATAATTCCTAATTGTTGTTTTGATTTCCTGTTCCTTGGTGGTACCTTCACCCTTTTCATTCTTGATACTAGTAATTTGGTTTTCTTCTTTCTTTTTTTTAGATTAAATTAACCAAGGGTTTATCTATTTTATTGTTTTTTTTTCCATAAAACCAGCTCTTAGTATTATTTATTAGCTCAATAGTTTTTTAAATTTCAATTTTATTAATTTTTCCTTTGGTTTTCAATATTTCTAATTTGGTGTTTAATTGAGGATTTTTAATTTGTTCTTCTTCTAGTTTTTTTAGTTGTATGCCCAATTCATTGATCTCTTTTTCTATTTTATTTATGTAAGCATTTAGAGATATAAAACTTCCCCTAAGAACTGCTTTTGCTGCGTCCCATAAGTTTTGGTATGTTGTCTTATTATTGTCATTCTCTTGAAAAAAATTATTGATTGTTTCTATGATTTGTTGTTTGACCCAATCATTTTTCAGGATTAGATTATTTAGTTTCCAATTATTTTTTAGTCTATCTTTCCATGACCCTTTATTACATATAATTTGATCTGAAAATGATCTGAAAAGGATGCATTTAATATTTCTGTCTTTCTGCTTTGGATTGTGAGGTTTTTATGCCCTATTACATGGTCAATTTTTGTGTATGTGCCATGTTCCACTGAGAAAAAAAGTATATTCCTTTCCAACCCCATTCAGTTTTCTCCAGAGGTCCATCATACTTATCTTTTCTAATGTTCTATTCACCTTCTTAACTTCTTTCTTGCTTATTTTATGGTTAGATTTATCTAGTTTGGAGAGTGGGAGGTTGATGTCCCCCACTAGTATAGTTTTGCTGTCTATTTCTTCCTGTAACTCCCTGAACTTCTCCTCTAAGAATTTGGATGCTATACCATTTGGTGCATATATGTTTAGTAATGATATTACTTCATTGTCTATGGTGCCTTTTAGCAGGACATAGTTTCCTTCCTTATCTCTTTTGATAAGATCTATTTTTGCTTTTGCTGTGTCTGAGATGAGGATTGCTACCCCTGCCTTTTTTACTTCATTTGAAGCATAATATATTCTGCTCCAGCCTTTTACCTTTACCCTGTATTTGTCACTCTTTTTCTAATGTGTCTTCTGTAAACAACATGTTGTAGGATTATGGTTTTTAATCCATTCTGCTATACGCTTCCATTTTATGGGAGAGTTCATCCCATTCATATTCACAGTTATGATTACTATCTGTGTCTTTTTCTCCATCCTTTTTTAGCCTTGTTTCTGCTTTTCTTTCTCCTTTCCCCCCTTTACTAGTGTTTTACTTTTGACCACCACCTCCTTCAGTCCCACCTCCCTTCTATTATCCCTTTCCCTTTTCTTCCCCTTTACCCTTACTGCTTCTTCCTTCCCTTCTATCCCCCCACCCTTTTATTTCCCCTTTTCCCTCCTACTTCCTATAGGGTAAGTTAGATTTCCATATCTAACTGCTAAGTTATTCCCTTCTTGAGCCAAATCTGATGAGAGGAAGGGTTCAAACAATGCTCATCCCCCTCCCCTCCTTCCCTCTGCTCTAATAGGTTTTTGTGTCTTTTCCTGTAATGTAATTTACCTTTGTCTGCCCCCTCCTTTCTCAGTACATTTTCTTAGATCAAACTAATTCACTTAATTAGATCCATTTAACCAACTTGATTAGATTTTTTTATCACTACATCAAAGTCAACTTATATCCACCCCCTTTATGTATACTCCTTTAACATGGTGTAATAACAATACAGTTCTCAAGAGTTGAAAGTGTCATCTTCCCTTGCAAGGATGTAAACAGTTTGCCCTTATTAACAACATATTGTATCTTTCTGTTCCATTTATCTTTTTATGTCTCTCTTGAATCTTGTACTTGAAGATCAAATTTTTTGTTGCGCTCCGGTCTTTTTATCAGGAAGGTTTGGAAGTTCCCTATTTTGTTGAATATCCACCTCCTCCCCTGAAAATCATGCTCATTTTCGCTGAGTAGTTGATCCTTGGCTGCAATCCAAGTTCCTTTGCCTTACGGAATATCATGTTCCACGCCCTATGGTCTTTTAATGTAGAAGCTGCAAGGTCTTGTATAATCCTGACTGTGGTTCCATGATATTTAAATTGTTTCTTTCTGGCTGCTTGCAATATTTTCTCTTTAATCTGGTAATTTTGGAATTTAGCTATTATATTCCTTGGTGTTTTCACTTTGTGATCTCTTTCAGGTGGGGAGGGGTGGATTCTTTCTATAGTTATTTTACTTTCTGGTTCTAGGACTTCAGGGCAGTTTTCCTTTATGATTTCCTGAAAGATATTGTCCAGGCTCTTTTTTATCATGATGTTCAGGTAGGCCAATAATTTTTAAGTTGTCTCTCCTGGATCGATTTTCCATGTCAGTTGTTTTACCCATGAGGTATTTTACATTTTCATCTATTTTTTTCATTTTTTTGTTTTTGTTTGACTGAGCAAGTTCTCTCATAGAGTCATTAGTTTCCATTTGTCCAATTCTAGTTTTTAACATATTGTTTTCTTCTGTTAGATTTTGTACTTTCTTCACCAGCTGGTCAATTGTATTTTTAAGGGATTTGTTTTCTTCAGTGTACTTTTTTTTCCAGATGGCGAATTGTGTTTTTTAGGGACTTGATTTCTTCAGCGTATTTTTTTCTTCCAGTTGGCCAATTTTATTTTTTAAGGACTCCTTTACCTCTCTCATTTGACTTTTAAAATCCTTCTTGAGCTCTTCTAAGAAAGCTTTTTGGGCTTCAGACAAGTTCATATTCCCTTTCGAGGTTGCAGGTGTGGGTTTGTTGACAATGTTGTCCTCTTCAGAATTTCTATCTTGATCATCAATCTTCTCATAATATGAATCTATCATATGTTTCTTTTTACTTATGGTGTTTCTTTATTCCCTGGCCTTTAAAGAGATTAAGCTCTTCTGCTGGGGAGCAGAGGGCACTGACCCAAGCTTCTTGTGTTGGGAGCCTCAGTCTTGGTCTTTGTGTGCTGGGGCCTCTTATGTTGGCAAATGGAAGTTGTAGGGTTCTGGCAGCTTATCTAGTGTTGGGCTGGAATCAGCAATGCTGGAACTTTCAGGCAAATCTAGGTTGACTGCTTTTCCTTTCCTTTAGCTCTTCAGCTCCTTTGAGATGGGTGCTGCAGGGTGTTTATCTGCCTGGGGACCCTTGAAGTGCTGCCTCCCTTAGTTCTGCTGAGGAACTGGGAGACTCCTCTGCTGTACAATGCCGAGGCACCTGGTGGTTTTCTGAGCTGGTTTGCCCTCACTGAGGCAATCAGAGGTCCAGTTGTTGGTGTTTGCCTGCTGGACCACCTGTGCTTCAGGATGTCCCCCTGGTTGGCAGTTGGAGGCTGTAGGGTTCTGAAGGTTTACCCGGTGTTCGGCTAGAATCAGCAAGGCTGGAACTTTCATTGTTTTCAGCTTCTTTCAGATGAATGCTGCAGGATGCTTATCTACCTGGGGCCCTTTGTAGTGCTGCTTCCTTTACTTTTGCTGAGGCACTGGGAGAACAGTTTGCTGTAGAATGCCGAGCCACCAGAATCTCCTCCTGGTGTGCTAACGTGGGTCTTTCCTCTAGCTGACTAGGTGACTCACATTCAGTACTGTTCTCCTTACCCCAGGGTAAGAGGGGCCTTTCTCATTAATCCCTCTTGCTACCTGGGCTACTGTACTTCTGTTCCCCATCTTCCTTCTGGTTTAACTGTTCCAGGGTTTTTTCCTGGGGTGATATTTTCTGGGTTTTCAGAGGTTAATAGGGGAGGGTGAGAGCGACTACCTTTTTACTCCATCATCTTGGCTCCCTTGAGCTCTTCTAAGAAGGCTTTTTGGGCTTCAGACCAGTTCATATTCTCTTTTGAGGTTCCAGATGTGGGTTTGTTGACAATGTTGTCCACTTAAGAATTTCTGCCTTGACCTTCACTTTTCCCATAATAAGAATCTATTATACATTTCTTTTTGCTCATGGTGTTTGCTTATTTCCTGGCCTTTAAAGAGATCGGGCTTTCCTGCTGGGGAGCAGAGGGCACTGACCCAAGCTTCTTGTGTTGGGAGTCTAGGGCCTGGTCAATGGCTTTGTGTGCTAGGGCCTCCAATGTTGGCAGTTGGAGGTTGTAGGATTCTGGCAGTTTACCTGGTGTTGGGTTAGAATCAGCAACACTGGAACTCTAGGGATAGGATTGGGTGGTGTGGCTCTTGGAGCTTTCCTGCTCACCCAGGCCTTTCCTTCCTTTTGCTTTCTTCAGCTCCTTTCAGATGAATGTTGTAGGGTGTTTATTCACCTGGGACCCCTTGGAGCACTGCTTCCTTTATTTTTGCTGAAGCACTGGGAGAGCCAGTTGCTATAGAATGCGGAGGCACCTGGTGGTTTTCTGAGCTGGTTTCCACCAGTTCCCCCACCCTCAATGAGGCACTTGGGGGTCCAGGTGTTGGTGTTTGCCTGTTCTACCACCTGGACTTCAGGATCTCTTCCTGGTATGCTGAGGTGGGGCTTTCCACTAGCTTGCTGAGATGCCTCCCATTCTGTATTGCTCCTCTTCCTCCAAGGTGAAAGGGGTCTTTCCAGTTAATTCCTCAAACTACCTGGGCTACTGGACTGCTGCACCCCATCTTTCTTCTGGTTCAGCTATTCTGGGGTTTTTTCTGGGGTGATATTTTCTGGGCTTTCAGGGGTTAATAGGGGAGGGTAAGAGAGACTCACCTCTTACTCCATCATCTTATCTCTATGGATAGATATTGTTATGAAAAAAAGGAATATGAACTTGGATAGACTTTGAGAGATGGTGGAGGATAGAAGGGCCTAGGATGTTATGATCCAGGGAGTCATGAAAAATCTGATATGACTGAAACAATTGAACAAAAACACACCCTTTGACCTAGCAAAGCACTACTAGGTTTATATCCCAATGTGATTATATAAAAAAGGAAGGAAGGAAGGAAAGAAAGAAGGAAGGGAATAAGAAAGAAAGAGAGAGAGAGAGAGACAGAGAGACAGAGAGACAGAGAGACAGAGAGACAGAGAGAAAGAAAGAAAGAAAGAAAGAAAGAAAAGAAACCTATATGTACATATATATTTATAGTAGCTCTTTTGTGGTGATAAATAATTGGACATTAGGGGATGTTCATCAATTGGAGAATTGCTGAACAAGTGGTAAATGATTATGATGTAATACTATTGTGCTATAAAAAATGACTAGCAGGATGCTATCAGAAAAACTTAGAATTACATGAACTGATGCAAAGTGAAGTGGGCAGAAAAAGGAAAACACTGTACACAGTAACAATGATATTATATGATGATCAATTGTGAATGCCTTAACTATTCTAAACATTACAAAGATCTAAGACAATTCTGAGCGACTCATGATGAAAAATGCTATCCATCTAAATGTTGGAGAAGATGTGGGAAAATTGGAACACTAATGCATTGTTGGTGTAGTTGTGAAATGATCTAACCATTTTGGAGAGCAATTTAGAACTATGCCCAAAGGACTATAAAAATGTGTGTACCCTTTGACCCAGCAACAACACTTCTAGGACTGTATCACATAGAAATCATACAAATGGGGAAAGGACCCACATGTCCAAAAATATTTATAGTAGTCTTTCTGTGGTGGCAAAGAATTGGAAATTGAGGAGATGTACATCAATTGGGGAATGGCTGAATAACATGTGGTATGTGAATATAATGGAATACTATTGTGTTATAAGAAATGATGTATAGGCTGACTTCAGAAAAACCTAAAAAGACTTGTATGGACTGATGCTGAGTGAAGTGAGTAGAACCAAGAGAACACTGTAAACAGTAATAGCCATGTTGTGTGATGACTAACTTTGATAGTTCTAGTGTCCTTAGCTTGAGTTGCTTTTTCTCATATTTTCAAAGACAGTGTTTCATTCAAACACACAGGTAGTGAAATTCTCAGAAATGGTCAAGTAGCTAATTATTTGTAGACCACAGAGCATTCTGGGATTTTTTTTTCCAGAAACCACCACTTGAGATTTTGAATGATTAATATTTCAAGAGGCCCCTTTGTAAAAAGTTAATTTCTTTAAGTAACCTTTTAAAATCTTTACAAGCAAAAGACAGGGAGACAAATCATCCACATAAAAAAAGAAAGAGCTTTTACGAGAACCAACTTAGAGAAGGAAAAATTCTAGCCCTGTTGACCTTCAGATTATATCATTAAGGTAAAAATTAAATTAAAATATAAACTAACACTCATTTCTTTCAAATAAGGATCACCTCTGTCACATAATCAGAAATCCCTGCTTTCATTGTAGCAATGATGTCTGGAGGAAGCTTCAAGAACAGAAAGATAGAACTATCAATATTAATGTCTTCTAATTTGTGCCAGCTTCTATTGACTGGGTCAAAGGCTGCAACCAGAGCTATGAAATCAGCATAAGAGATGATAAGATAGGCCCTGGGCACTTAGCTGGACTAAGTAATAAATATTCAATGAGATACACAGGATCATAGACTTGGTAGGATCCTAAGAGGTCATTTATTAGGTAAATTATACCTAAATAAGAATATGCTTTATAAAATCATTGACAAGTAATGAGTTGTCATCCTCCTTTTCTTTGAAGAATTCTAGTATGAGGGGCAGCTAGGTGGCACAGTGGATAGAGCATTGGCCCTGGAGTCAGGAGGACCTGAGTTCAAATCTGGCTTCAGACACTTGATACTTACTAGCTGTGTGACCCTTTGCAAGTCACTTAACACCATTGTCCCCCCCCCCCCCCCCAAAAAAAAAAGAACTCTAGTAAAGGAAATATATCCTACCCCCTTCCCCAAGTTAGCCTATTTATCTTTGGAATCAACTTGACTTGTTAGAAAGCTTCCCCCCACCCCACTCAGTCAAGATCTTTTCTATGACTTCCACCCTTTACTCCTACTACTTCCTTCTAGGACTGAGCCAAATACGTCTAATTGTATTTCCACATAAGAAGTATTTAAGAAGTTAAAATGAACTATATATATATATATATATATATATATATATATATATATATATATAT
>NW_020954548.1:4331031-4332213 GCF_900497805.2 Vombatus ursinus
TATATATATATATATATATATATATATATATATATATATATATATATGAATGTAGTTTACTCTAAGTATTTGAATATGTATGTATATATATATACATATATATTCAAGTGTTTATATGTACATGTGTGTGTATTCAAGTATAAAAAGAAAACAGTACTGTCCTTTGCTCCCTTTTTCCTCTTCAAGTCTTTATTCCTCCAAGATAAACATTCTCAGTTCCTTTAATTAATTATTATATAGTATGAGGATTGTATGGGGTGTTCAGCAAAGACTGGCACTTTTGGTGTGAAGAGTTGCTGAGCCCTTTTCAGAGCTGCTCATGTACATTTGGTGTCCATTTGTCACAACCAATTCTCACCTTTGGCTCCAATAATCTATAACATATGCAGTAGTCACAACCTGGTAAAATTATCTGGGCAAACTGGTTGAATACAACCAATAGGCCTTGAATTCACTGCTGAATTAGGTGGATGTTTACTTATCCCAAGTATGTGAAGACTTCCCCCAGTTAATGGGCAAATGAGAAGAATTTGTTTCAGTGGCCACGAAAGTGGCTGAAGCAGGCACTGTGGAGAGCTTTGAGCTTTATCAGACATCAAAGATACCAAGATCATCCACTGCATCCCAGTCCCTTGACAGTCATCCTGACTTTTGCCTTGTCACTGGACTTTGATAACACTGCAAAAGAGAGTGAGGCTGACAATTTTGTGTAATGCTCCCTCACTTAAATCCAATTCATACTCAAGTTAAGATATCATCCCATGATGCCATTGGTCCTATTGGAAATTACTGTTGAACAGCTCCAACATATGGCATGATCTCAAGTGCATTTACCATAATGTTCATTTTCTGCTGAATGTTCTAAGCTTATCAGTGCCATTCCTAAAACACTGTGCCCAAAACTAAACACAATACTCCATATGTGGTCTGAAAAAAGCCAGAATATGGTAAAAATATAACTTTCTTCATTGTGGGAACTATGTCTAAATTAATGAAACTCAATATTTTGCCAGCTTGAAGGACTAGAAGATCACACTATTGATTCATGTTGAGCTTGTGGTCCATTAAAAGACCAAAGGCCATGAGAAAAAAAAAGTAATACCACCTCCTCTACATGGCAGGCATTCTATTTCATTAAGAAACATATATATATATATATATATATATATATATATATATATA
>NW_020954548.1:4332223-4376048 GCF_900497805.2 Vombatus ursinus
ATATATATATATATATATATATATATATATATATATATAAATGCAAACAAATATTTATCTACTCCATGAATCTTTACTTGTGATACTGATTTTCTGACCCAGCACAATTATTGCATCTGTCTCCATTAAAATACATTGTAGTCTGTTGTTTAGTTATCCTCACTGGACTTTTGCTGGTTGCAAATTGGTAAATATTATTTACATCCAATTCATAAATAACAACAGAAAAGGCTTGACAAGAGATTCCTTGTACATTATGGCCATTCAACTGGTTCCAAACATACTAACTGTGCCCTGACTTATTGTTCATCATTTTTTGGGGGGGCCAAATTATTCAGAGTTGATAATGTCATTATAATTTTTCCACTCTTTCAATTCATTGTATAGGTGTTTGCCATTAATTTACACGTTATATTAAAGAGATTTATCGGGTTATTTTTAGTACTATGCATTACCCTTTTTAAACACTGGGCAGATTACACTTGTATCTAATCACAAAGAAATAAAAACTTGTACTTTCAGTCTATGTGACAGTTGGCCAGAATTGCTGTCCAATAAGCAATAAATTGTTAAGACTATGCTGGGATGAGATGTCCCAATCTGGTGCCTTGCCTGATAAAAGGATTGCCATCAAGACCTCTAATTTGATTTATGGGTACTTCATTCACTGAGGAAAATTTAGGTTTGAAATAATGTTTGGTAGTGATAATAGCAAAGAATTGGAAACAAAGTGGATGTTTAACTAAACAAGTTGTGGTAAATGAATGCAATGAAAAAATATGGTGATATAAGAAGCTATGATACAATGAAACAGAAAGATTTAAATAATCTGATGCAGCATGAAATAAACAGGGTGAAGAAAACAATATACACAATGACTACAACATTGTAAGTGAAAAGAAAAATCATAAAACAATCTAAAGTGAATTTTAGAAAATACAAGGTATGGCATATTGCATATATTTTTCAGTTTTTTTGATGTATCAAACAATTTTGCTGATTTTTGTCTTTTCTTCATCTTTTTTCTTATTGTATCTCTTTAAAATATTATTTTCTCATGGGATAACTCTCTGGGAGAGCAAATATTTGGATTCTGGTGATATAAAAAGACATCAATAAAGTTTATTTTAAAAAATTATGATAAACCACAAAGCAACTCTGTAAGAAGGTATTCCACTATCTCTAAAGTCTGCTCATACTGACCTATGCAAATTTATTTGTGTTGTTTACTAGTCTATTTTCCTTTAACTCAATTGATGCAGTCATGAAGTCAAAATTCTCATTTGTGGCTCTGAATTACCAATTTTCTGCTGGATATTTCACCTTTGGCGTCATACGAGCATTTCAAACTCATCATGTTCAATACAGAAAGCATTATCCCTTCTACTGTTCCATTCTTCTGAAGGCAACATGACAAGGCAACAAACATTTATTAGGTGCTTGTTATGTATCAGAGACTATGCTCCTATTGATGGTACAATCATCTTTCCTATCACTCAGGTCCAAAATCCTTGGCATCAAATTTGACTCTAATATCTTTCTCACCTGTGTGCTTTCAAGAAATTATCAAGGAAAACTGCCCTTATATCCTAGAAATAGAGGGTAAAATAGTCATTACAAAAATCCACTGATCACCTGAAAGAGATGCCAAAATAAAAACTCCAAGGAATATTGTAGCCAAATTTCAGAATTATCAGGTCAAGTAGAAAATAATTCAATCAGCCAGAAAGAAACAATTCAAATATCAGGGAGCTGCAGTCAGTATTACACAGAACTTAGCAGCTTCTACATTAAAGGGCCAGGGGCTTGAACTATGATATTCTGGAAGGGAAAGGAGCTTGGAACCAAGAATCAACTACCCAACAAAACTGAGCATAATATTTCAGGGGAAAAGCTGGACATTCCATGAAATAGGGGACTTTCAAACTTTCTTGATGAAAAGACCAGAGCTGATCAGAAAATTTAATCTTCAAATACAAGACAAAAGAGAAGCATGAAAACATAAACAGGAAAAAAAAACAAACATGTTATTCGATAAGATTATACTGTTTACAACCCTGCATGTAACTCTTGAGAACTATATCTCAGGGGGCAGCTAGGTGGCACGGTGGATAGAGCATTGGCCCTGAAGTCAGGAGGACCTGAGTTCAAATTTGGTCTCATACTAAACACTTGACACTAGCTGTGTGACCCTGGGCAAGTCACTTAATCCCAATTGCCTAAAAGAAAAAAAAAAAACCCAAAAAACAAAAACAAACAAACAAAAAAAGAACTCTACCTATTAGGACAGTTAGAAGGACTATAAATAGATGGAGGGTATGGGTATAAGTTGACTTTGATGTGATGATATAAAAAGTAAGCGGTGAAAAAAAGGAATTATACTGAGAGAAGAGGAAAGGGGGAGGCAGAATAGGGTAAATTACATCTCATGAAGAGCTGCAAAAGACCTATTACAGTAAAGGGAAAAAAGGAAGTATGTGCACTTTGTTTGAATCTTACTCTCTTACTTCTCTTTGGCTCAAAGAGAAAAGAGCATACCTCACTTGAATATAAAAATTTATCTTACCTTATAAGGAAGTTGGAGGGTAAGGGAGGGAAAGCAAAGAGGGGCTGATAAAAGAGAAAGCAGATTGAGGAAGGTGGTGGCCAGAAGCAAAACAGTGGTGAGGAGGGACAGGGTGAAAGGAGAGAATAGTATAAACATGGCAAAAATAGGATAGAAGGAAATACAGAGTTAGTAATCATAGAATGGGATGAACTCTGCTATAAAACAGAAGCACATAGCAGTGAGGATCAAAATCCAGAATCCTACACTATGTTGTTTTCAAGAACCATACATGAAGTGTAGAGACACACAAAGAGTAAAGGTAAGAGATTGAAGCAGAATCTATTATGCTTCAGTTGAAGGGAAACAAAAAAGGAGTGGTAGCAATCCTGATCTCAAAGTAACAGGAAAAATAGACCTTTAATTAAAAGAGATAAGGAAGGAAATTGCATCTTGCTAAAAGGTACCATAGACAATGAAGTAATATCAACTCTAGACACATGTTCACCAAATAGTATAACATCCAGATTCTTAGAGGAGAAGTTAAGTGAGTTAAAGGAGGAAATAAGACAGCAAAACTATACTAGTGGGTGAACTCAACCTCTCCCTCTGAGAACCATGAATTAATATCAACACTAAACATATATCCATCAAGTAGTATAACCAAAAAATAAACAAGAAAGAAGATAAGGAAGTGAACACAATTTTAGAAAAGTTAGATAATGATAGACCTCTGGAGAAAAGTGAATGGGGATAGAAAGGAATATACCTTTTTCTCAGTGGTACATAGCACCTACACAAAAAATCGACCATGTTTTTGAGTATAAAAACTCCACCATCAAACTTGTTTCAACTCAACCCCAGACAAAGAGACTTCCTCTAGTGACCATACCTCTACATGCTTCAGTATAGCCTCAAGGAAATGCATAATCCCACCCCCCTACCCTCCACCCCCACTCCAGGCTTTAGCACATTCCATACACCAACTCTAGGACTCCAGTTCAGCACCAGGTAAGCTGCCAGACCACTACAGACTCCAGCAGCAACATACAACCCCCAAACACATCCCATCAACATAGCTCCTGAGATGAGAGTCTTCTGGGGGTCTTAGGGAAACATCACTTTAACAGCAGATAAACTTCTAGGACTTGTAGCCACTGACAGTGCCCATTCCACCTATGGTAAAGAGGTCAAATAAAAGAACAAAAAAATAGATGAACAACAACAAAAAAAAGAAAAAAGAATCATACCATAAAAAGATTATTATGGTGACAGGAAAGATCAAGACACAAACTCAGAATAGGACAACAATGGCAAAACATCTATAGGCAAAACTCTCAAGAAAAAAACAGGAAGTGGTTTCAATCTCAGAAAAAACTCATGGAAGGAATGGAGGGGTAGAATGGGTAAATTATTTAATATGAAGAGGCAAAGGATATGTATTACAGTGGAAGGGAAGATGGGACAGTGGGTGACAAGCATTACTTAAACCTTACTCTCATCAAAGGAAATCATCTGTACATTCAGTTGAATATAGAAATCTATCTTACCCGACAGGGAAGTAGGAGGGAAGGAGACCAATTAAAGGAGGGATGGGAACTGACAAGAAGGGGGGGCAGATCAAGGGAAGTGGTAGAGAGAAACAAAACACTGGTGAGGAAGGAAAGGGTGAAAGGAGAGAGAGAGGCAGGAGGAAAAATGGGATGGAGAAGAATATACAGGTAGTAATCATAATTGTAATATGAATGGGATGAACTCTCCTACAAAATGGAAATAGATAGCTGAGTAGATTAAAAATCAGAATCCTATAATATATTGTTTGCAAGAAGCACTCTTGAAGCAGAGAGACACACAAAGCACAAAGACTGGAGCAGAATCTATTATGCTTTAGCTGAAGTAACAAAAGCAGGGACAACAATCCTGATGTATAAGCAAAAATAAACCAAATTAAAAGAGATAAAGAAGGGAACTACATCTTGCTAAAAGGTAACCTAAACAATGAAGCAATATCAATACTAAACATATATGCAGCAATTGCTAAAGCTTCCAGTTTTTTAAAGGAGAGGTTAAGTGAGTTACAGGAAGAAATGGACAGCAAAACTATACTAGTGGGGTACCTCAAATGTCCCATATGAGAACTCAATAAATCTAACCAAAAATAAATATTGTACTGGAAATATTAGATTTAACAACAAAAGAAAAAGTAACTGAAGGAATTTGAATAGGCAATGAGGAAATTAAACTATTGTTCTTTGCAGATGATATGATGGTATACTTAGAGAATGCTAGAGCATCAACTAAAAGCCTACTTGAAACAATTAACAATTTTAGCAAAGTTGTAGGATATAAAAATAAATTCACATAAATATTCAGCATTTCTATATATTACCAACTAAGCCTGGCAGCAGGAGATAGAGAAATTCCATTTAGAGTGAGAAAAATAATAACAAAATTAATCTGGGAGAACAAAAGGAAAAGAATATCAAGGGAATTGATGAAAAAAATACAAAAGAAGGGGGTCTATCTGTGCCATATTATAAAGAGGCAATCATCAAAGCTAATTGGTAGTGTCTAAGAAATAGAGGGGCAGATCAATGGTGTAGGTTAGGTACCTAAGACATAGTAGTAAATGACTGTAGTAAGTGTTCTACTGTTTAATAAACCCAAAGACTCCAGATTCTGGGATAAAAGTCACTATTTGACAAAAAACTATTGGACAAACTGGAAAGTATGACAGAGACTAGGCAGAGACCACTTCTTGCACTTTATACCAAGATAAGGTTGAAATGGGTACATGATTTAGATTTAAGGGATGATACCATACGTAAATTAGTAGAACAAGGAATAGTTTACCTGAGAGATCTATGGAGAAGGGTAGAATTTATGACCAAACAAGAGATAGAGAACATTATGAAATACCAAATGGATAATTTTGATTACATTAAGTTGAAAAGGTTTTGCACAAACAAAACCAATGCAATTAAGATTAGAAGGAAAGCAAAAAGCTGGGAAACATTTCTTTACACCCACTTTTTTCTGAGAAAAGCATCATTTCTCAAATATATACAGAAGCAAGTCAAATTTATAAGAATACAAGTGATTCCCCAATTGATAAATGGTCAAAGGATATGAACAGGCAGTTTTCAGAAGAAGAAATTAAGGCTATATATATAGTCATATGAAAAAAATGCACTAAATCACTTGATTAGAGAAATGCAAATTAAAACAACTCTGAGGTAAGACTTCACACCTATCATATTGACTAATATGACAGAAAAGGAAAATGATAAACGTTGGAGAATTGGTACACTAATGTGAACTGATCTAACCATTCTGGAGAAGAATTTGGAACTATACCTAAAGGGCTATAAAACTGTGCATATCCTTTGATCCAGCAATACCACTACTAGGTCTGTATCCCTCAGAGATCATAAAAAAGGGAAAAGGACCTGCATGTAAAAAATATTTATGGCAGCTCTTTCTATGGTGGCAAAGAATTGTAAGTTGAGGGGATGCTCATCAGTTGGGGAATGGCTGAGTGTTGTGGTACATGAATTTAATGGTGAACAAGTGGATTTCAGAAAAATCTGGAAACACATGTACTGATGCTGAGTGAAGTGAGCAAAATCAGCAGAGCATTGTACACAGCAACAGCAACATTGTGTGATGATTACCTATGATAGATTTAGCTCTTCTCAGCTATACAATAATCTAAAATATTCCAAAATATTTGTGATAGAAGATGCTAAACACATCCAGAGAAAGAACTGTGGAATATGAATGCTGATCAAGGCATTCTATTTTCACTTTTTTTATTTTTGTTTTTTTCTCCAGTTTTTTTTTCTGAATCTTCTTTCACAACATGACTAATGTGGAAATATGTTTAACATGATTGTACACATAGAACCCAAATCAAATTATTTGCTGTCTTGTGGAAGGGGAAAGGGTAGGAGGGAGAAAAATTTGGAACTCAAAACTTTACAAAAATGAATGTTGAAAACTATCTCTGCATGTAATTGAAAAAAAAGAATAAAATGCTATTACCAAAAAAAAAAGTTCAAGCAGTCCTGCCTGCCTCCATCTTCCTCTCCACTGTGAAAGCTCTTTTATGCCTCTTTTATATGAGATAATTTTGCCCATTCTTCCTCTCTATTTCCCCTTCTACCAGTATATTATTCTTCCTCAGTCCTTATTTTTTAAAAGATATCATCCAATCATATTCAACTCACACACATCTTCTTTCTGTAAAATCCTTCTAATTGGCCTAATAATGAGAAAGTTATTAGAACTTACCAGTTTGACTTTCCTACATAGGAATATAAATAGTTTTGAATTTCTTACGATTTCACTTTCCTGTTAATCTTTTTATGCATCTCTTGAATTTTGTATTTGAAAGTCAAATTTTCTATTCAGCTCTGGTCTTTTCATTAAGAATTCTTGAAAGGATGCTGTTTTATTGAATATCTATTTTTCCCCTGAAGGATTATGTTCTGAGTAGCTGATTCTTGCTTGGAGTCCTAGCTGTTTTGCCCTCATATATTATATTCCAAGCCTTCCATTCCTTTTATCTAGAACTGCTAAATCTTGTGTTATTGTGACTATGATTCTTTGATGTTTGAATTTTTTTTTCCTGGTGGCTTACAATATTTTCTTGGAAGCTCTGTAATTTGGTTATAATATCCCTGAAAGTTTTCATTTGGGGATCTTTGCATCCAGAAAAAGAACCAGTAAATAGAACTATGTATAGAATGACTATACACACACATATATATATATTTTATATATGTATACATATATCTATGTATTTATATCAGCATATATATGCTGATCTTTATTTTATGTTTATGTGTATCTTTTATTTCCTATCCATTCTGACTCTTTTGCTTTACTTCTACCTGCTACCTAGCCCTCCTATTACTTAACCTACCCCACCTCCAAGGATCCCTCCCTTATCCTCCCATTCCCCTTAGTCAAAACACTCTTCTATTCCCCTGCTTATCCTTTTCCCTCACCCTTCCTTCTAAAAATTCCTCCCATATCCTCTCCCCCAAACTATCCTTTACCTTTCTATTTCTTTCTGATTTAGAAGACTTTTATACCCTTTTAGATGTATATGTATTGTTCTCTCTTAAACCCATTCCCCATGAAAGTAGGGTTCCAGAACTACCAGCCTTCCTCTCCCATCTAATTCTTCTGTGTTAGTTCTTCCTCTCACATCTTGTTTGTACAAAATAATTACTCTAATTTCATTTTCCTAAATGGTTTTACTTTTTAAAATCATATCATAATCAGGTCTACCACAATCTTTCTTATGAACTACCTAATTAATAATCTTAGACATATGTTTTGCACTTCCTCATATAAGAAGTAAATAGTGTGCTCTAATTGGGTCCCTTGTAATTAGTCTTTAAAATGTATGGTATATTTCTCTTGGATCTTATATGTCAAATCTTCTATTAAGTTCAGATTGTTTTTGTTTTTTAAACAAAACCCTGAAAGTCTGACAATTCATTAAATGCCCTTTTTTCATTCAAAATTATGCTTAAATTTTCTGGGTGTGATATTTTTGGCCACAATCCCAGTTCTTTTGCATTTCAATTTATAGTGTTCCAAGACCTGTGGTCCTTTGGTGTAGATGCTGGTAGGTCTTGCGTGATTCTAATTGTGGCACTGCCATATTTAAATTGTTTATTTTTCTTGCTGTTCAGAATATTTTATCCTTAAGCTGGGGATTTCAGAATCTAGCTAAGATATTGCTGTAGGTTTTTCTCAATGAATATATTTCAGGTGGTGATCAGTTGATTTTTTTTTTCTATTTATACTTTTGACTCCTGTTCTAATGGCTCAGATAACTTTTTGAAAAAATTACTTCTTATATTATTGTGGCAAGATTTTTTTTTCTGATAGTAGCTTTCAGGGAGCTGAATTATTCTCGTGTTTTCTCTTCATGATCTCTTCTCCAGATCATTTGTTTTTCTTATGAGAGGCATCACATTCTCTTCTGGTTTTTTTTTCATTCTTTATATTTTTTTTATTATTTCTTGGTCTCATAACTTTTCTGACTTCTGCTTGTCCAATTCTAATTTTCGAGGAATCATTTTCTTCCTTAAGATTCTGGATCTCTTTTCTTAATTGGTTGGCTTTCTTTTCACAATCTTCTTGTTTTTCTTGAATTGTTTCAATTAATTTTTTTCCTCAATCTTTTTAATCTTTTTAAAATACTTCTATGAATTCCCTTTAGGCAGGTGAAAATTTGATGCTACTTTTTGGGGTAAGAGAGGATTTATTTTTATTTTTTATTTTTTTTATTTTTTGCTTTTAATATCCTCCTCTAAAGACAAACCCCTGTCTTCTCTATTCCCATAGTAACTTTCCATGGTTGGATTCTTTCTTCTTTGCCTGCTTTTTTTTTTTTTGGAGCAGTTTATTTTTTGTAATTACCTACAGTCCCAGAGTATGAGGTAGGCACTTCTGTTCTCAGATCCTCCCTTAGTTCTCAGCTCTAGCTTGGAACCAAATCCAAGCATTCTGTCCTCCTGTAAGTGCTCACAGCCAGTGTCATCCCTGCTCCACTGCTTCTGTACACAGAGGGCATGTGCTGGTTCCTTCTTGCCCAGAGTCTCTTCTAGGCAGCACAGCTGGGTCTGGCATTCTTTATCAGCAAAAAGTTTCCTTCAATCTTCCCAGCTGCAATGCTGGAAGTCCCAGCATTGATCCAGGAGTGAAAGTTCCTGTGACTAGGGCTAAGATTACCTCCCAACCCAGGTAGCCCCAGGGCTTGCCTCTTATTATTTCAGGAGAGCTAGGCTGGAGGTGTTTACTCTTCACAGAGACCAAGTCTCAGTCTTAGAATTTATCTTCAGATCTTCTGAGATTGTCCCTGGAGGCAAAGTTCTGCTCCAACTCCTGTTTATTTTTACTCCTCTATGTTTGCTGTGAGGCACTATTTTATCTTTTTTTGTGGGGGAAATATGGAGCGTTTTGAATTTTCTGCCCCTTTCCACCACCTTCCCAGAATCTTCTCCCACAATCCCATTTATTTTCTCAATTTTTCCTTTACCTCTCTTACAGGATTTTTTAAAAATATTTTTTATTTTTTTTTTATTTTTAGTTTTCAACATTTACTTCCACAAGATTTTGAGTTCCAAATTTTCACCCCATCTCCCTGCTCCTCCCACCCCAAGATGGCATGCATTCTGAATACCCCTTCCCCTAATCTGCTTTCCCTGCTATCTCTACCCCCCTTCCCCTTCTATTTTCCTATAGGGCAGGATAGATTTCTGTACCCCATTTCCTATATTTCTTATTTCCCAGTTGCATGTAAAAACATTTTTTTTAAACTTGTGTTTTTAAAACTTTGGGTTCCAAGTTTTCTCCCTTCCTCCCTCCTGACCCACCCTCATTGAAAAGGCAAGCTATACATGTACAATTATGCAAAACACTTCCATAGTAGACATGCTGTAAAAAACTAACTCTGTTTCCCTTAATCCTATCCCACCCACGCATTTATTCTATTCTTTTGACCCTGTCCCTCCTCAGAAGTATTTGCTTCTGATTACCCCCTTTCCCAATCTGCCCTCCTCTCTATCAACCCCCTACTCTCTTGTCCCCTTCCCCTCCTATTTTCCTGTAAGGTAAGACAGATTCCCATACCCAATTGAGTGTGTATGTTATTCCCTCCTTAAGTGAAATCCTATGAGAATAAGATTCACTCATTCCCTCTCACCTGTCCCTGTTTCCCCTCCACTGTAAGAGCCTTTTCTTTTCTGTTTATTTTTGTGAGATAATTTACCCCATTCTATGTTTCCCTTTCTCCTTCTCCTAGTATAATCCTCTCTCATCCCTTAATTTTATTCTCCAGATATGACCCTTTCATCTTCAACTCACCCTGTGCCCTCTATGTATCTATGTATCTATCTATGTATCTATGTATCTATCTATCTATCTATACATATATACATACATATAATTTTTTCCCTCCAACTACCCTAATGCTGACAAAGGTCTCATGAGTTACAAATATCATTTTCCCATGCAGGAATGTAAACAATTCAACCTTAATAAGTCTCTTATGATTTCTCTTTCCTGTTTACCTCTTCATGTTCCACTTGAGTCTTGTATTGGAAAGTCAAAATTTCTATTCAACTCTGGTCTTTTCATCAAGAATGCTTGAAAGTTCTCTATTTCACTGAATGACCATTTTTTCCCCTGAAGAATTATACTCAGTTTTGCTGGGTAGGTGATTCTTGGTTGTAATCCTATCTCCTTTGCCCTCTGGAATATTATATTCAATGCCCTGTGGTCCCTTAATGTAGAAGCTGCTAAATCTTGTGTTATCCTGATTGTGTTTCCACAATACTTGAATTGTTTCTTTCCAGCTGCTTGTAATATTTTCTCCTTGACCTGGGAGCTCTGGAATTTGGCTACAATATTCCTGGGAGTTTTCCTTTGGGGATCTCTTTCAGGAGGAGATTGGTGGATTCTTTCAATTTCTATTTTGCCCTCTGGTTCTAAAATATCAGGGCAGTTTTCCCTGATCATTTCTTGAAAGGTGATGTCTAGGCTCTTTTTTTGATCATGGCTTTCAGATCATCCAATAATTTTTAAATTCTCTCTCCTGGATCTATTTTCCAGGTCAGTTGTTTTTCCAATGAGATATTTCACATTGTTTTCTAAGTTTTCATTCTTTTGGATTTGTTTTACAGTGTCTTGATTTCTCATAAAGTCACTAGCTTCCAATTGCTCTATTCTAATTTTTAAAGAAGTATTTTCTTCAGTAAGCTTTTGGACTTCCTTTTCCATTTGTCCAATTTTGCTCTTTAGGGCATTCTTCTCTTCATTGGCTTTTTGGACCTTTTTTGCCATTTGGGTTAGGCTATTTTTTAAGGTGCTATTTTCTTCAGCATTTTTTTGAATCTCCTTTAGCAAGCTGTTAACTTGCTTTTAATGATTTTCTTGCGTCACTGTCATTTCTCTTCCCAGTTTTTCCTCTACTTCTCTTACTTGATTCTCAAAATCCATTTTGAGCTCTTCCAAGGCCTGGGACTGATTCATATTTTTCTTGGAAGTTTTGGATGTAGGAGCTTTGACTTTGTTTTCTTCTTCTGGTTGTATGTTTTGATCTTCTTTGTCACCTAAGTAAGATAATATAGTCTGACTCTTTTTGCACTGCTTGCTCATGATCCCAAGCAATTACTTGAGTTTTAAACTCTTTGTTAAGGTAAGAGTCTGTTTCCAATGTGGAGAATGTACTGTCCCAGGCTTCGGGGGTTTGTACAGCTGTTTTGAGAGATACTTCTAGGGACCTGAAAAGTGTCCATTCTTCCAAGGTGCTATGATAGTGGGCAAGGTGTTTCCTCTCCACCACCACAACAAGCTCCCCCCATGCCAGCACTCCTCCTCACCAGTGCTCTTCCTCACCCCGGGACCACCCCTCAGAACTGTGACCCAGAACCAAGTATGGGCAAAGCAAGAGATTTCTGCCTCAGCCCTGGCAAAGAGATTCTTGCAATCCCCCTCTGCTCAGCCACTCTATTCCCCTTCAGTCTGTGGGCCAGAAGCTCAGGAAACAGCTGCTGACCTGAGGGCATGCTCTGGACTTGTTCAAATCTAGCTTCTTCTCTCACTGCAGTCACAGACTCTTCCCACTGACCTTCTAAGTTGTCTTTGGTGTTTGTGAGTTGAGAAGTCTTGAAACCTCCACAGCTGCCCGCGATTCAGTCCTCTGAGGCCTGCTCCAGGGTCGCTATGGCTTGCGCACCCACACTGAACTGCTCCTCTCCCAGCCAGGCATGATATACCTTTTCAATCAGCCATCCAGGTTGTCTTGGGCTGGAAATTTGTTTTACTCTGTTTTTTGTGGGTTCTGCTGCTTTATAATTTGTTTAGAGCCATTTTTTTTATAGCTCTTTGGAGGGGTTTGGGGGAGAGATCTAGCAAGTCACTGCTTTCCCTCTGCTATCTTAGCTCCACCTCCTCTCTTATAGGATTTTTAAAAATCCTTTTGGGCCTGTTTCAGGAATTCTTTTTGAACTCAATACTAATTCATATATATATATATATATATATATATATATTTCTTTCAGGCTTTAGATGTAGCAATTTTGCCTTTGTTGTCTTCTGGGTTTGTGTATTTTTCCTTCTTTTTTATTAATTATTTTTATTTTTCAATATTCATTTTTATAAGATTATAAGTCCCAAATTTTCCCCCTCTCTCCTCTCCCTCTTCCCAAATATGGAATGCAATATACATGTACAATCATATTAAACATTTCCACATTAGTTATGCAGTGAAAAAAGAATCAGAACAAAAGGGAGAAAGAAAAAAAAAACATGAGAAAGAGGGGGGAAAAAAGAGAGAAAAAATAGTGTGCTTATATCAGCATTCAGACTCCATAGTTCTTTCTCTGTATGTGAATAGCATTTTTCATTGTAAGTCTTTTGGTATTGCCTTAGATCATTGTATTGCTGAGAAGAGCAAGTTTATCAAAGTTGATCCTCCTACAATGTTGTTGTTACTGCGTGTAATATTCTCCTAGTTCTGCTCACTTCACTCAGTATCAGTTCATGCAAATCTTTCCAGGTATTTCTGAAATCTGCCAACTCATCATTTCTTATAGAGCAATAGTATTCCATTACATTCATATACCACAACTTGTTCAGTCCTTTCCCAATTGATAGGCATCCCCTCAATTTCCAATTCTTTACCACCACAAAAAGATATGCTATAAATATGTTTGTACATGTGGGTTCTTTTTTCCATTTTTTATGATCTCTTTGGGATACAGACCTAGTACTGGTATTGTTGGATCAAATGATATGCAGTTTTATAGCCCCTTGGTATAGTATAGATCAAAATTGTTCTCCAGAAGGGTTGGATCAGTTCACAACTCCACTAATAATTCATTGGTGTTCTAATTTTCCCACATCTTCTTCAAATTTATCATTTTCTTTTTTTTTTTCATATTGGCCAATCTGATAGGTGTGAAGTGGTACTCAGAGTTGTTTTATGTGCACTTCTCTAATCAATAGTAATTTAGAGCATTTTTATATGACTATAGAGGACTTTAATTTCTTCATCTGAAAATTGCCTATTCATATCCTTTGACCATTTATCAATTGGAGAATGACTTGTATTCTTATAAATTTGGCTCAGTTCTCTATATATGTTAGAAATAAGGCATTTATCAGAGACACTGATGATAAAAATTGATTCCCAGCTTTCTAATCTTGATTGCATTGGCTTTGTTTGTACAAAAACTTTTTTTAAAAAATTTAATGTAATAAACAACACATATTTTGTATTTCATAATGTTCTCTATCTTGTTTGCTCATAAATTCTTTCCTTCTCCATAGATTTGACAAGTAAACTATTCCTTGCTCTCCTATTTTGCTCATAGTATCACTCTTTATGTATAAATCATGTGCCCATTTTGACTTTACCTTGGTATATAGTGGAAGATGTTGGTTTATGCCTAGTTTCTGCCATACTATTTTCCAGTTTTTCCAGCAGTTTTTGTCAAATAGTGAGTTCTTATTGCAGAAGCTGGAGTCTTTGTGTTTATCAAACAGTAGTCATTGATGACTGTTTCTTGTGTACTTAACCTATCTCACTGCTCCACCACTCTATTTCTTAGCCAGTACAATGTAGTTTTGAAGATTGTTGCTTTATAATACAGTTTTAGATCTCAAATGGCTAGGCCACCTCCCTTGCATTTATTTTCATTAATTCACTTGCTTTTCTGTACCTCTTGTTCTTCCAGATGAATTTTATTATTATTTTTTCTATCTGTATAAAATAACATTTTGGTAGTTTGATTGGTATGGCACTGAATAATTAAATTAATTTATCATATCATTTTTATTGTATTAGCTTGGCATACCAATGAGCAATTGATATTTTCTCAGTTGTTTATATCTGACTTTATTTGTGTGAAAAGCACTTTGCAATTGTTTTCATACAAGTCCTAGGTTTGTCTTGGCAGGTAGATGCCCAAATATTTTATACTGTCTACAGTTACTTCAAATGGAATTTCTCTATCTCTTGCTACTGGGCTTTGTTCATAATATATAGAAATGCTGATGATTTATGTGGGTTTATTTTATATCCTGCAAATTTGCTAAAGTTGTTATTTATTTCAAGCAGTTTTTAATTGATTTTCTAGGATTCGAAGTATACCATCATATCTGTGAAGAGTGATAGCTTTGTTTCTTCATTGCCTGTTCTAATTCCATCAATTTATTTTTCTTCTCTTATTGCTAAAGTTAACATTTTTAGTACAATATTGAATAACAGTGATGATAATGGAAATCTTTGTTTCACCCCTGATCTTATTGGGAGTGTTTCTAGCTCATTCCCATTACATATGATGTGGGTTTGTGTTTTGATCTTCCCTATCATCATAGTAATGTTTTTATGGTCAGAATCTTTTGTTTTTGCTGTTTGCTCATTTTTCCAACTTATTTCTTGAATTTTAGCTTCATAGTAAAGTTAGACTCTTCTCCTAGGATAGAGGGTCATTATCTCAAACTTCAGGTTTCTTTGTTTTGTTTTGTTTCATTTTGTTTTGTTTTTGTAGCTGTCAGAGATAGTTCTGGGGGTCTATTAGCTTTCAGTTCTCCCAAAGTGGTATGATCTAAAGAGAGGTATACCCACTACTTTCCTGGACTGTTCTTTGGTCTGTGAATGACCACAAGCACTCTTTTTTATCCTGAAACTATTACCAGGATCCCTGCTCTCCTGAGGCTATAAGCTCTGGTGTTCTGGTTCTCCTCTTCATCCTGGGACTGCAAGTGAGGACTATGCCCCCCAAGTAGGAGTAATGTAACCAAGTCCTTACTCTAGTGCTAGCAAAAGGGCCGCCATAATCTCCTTCTCACCAATTTTCTCTCTTCTTTGCTGTTTGTGGACTGGGAATTCTGGAGGGAACTGCTGTAGTCACTGATTCAGTTGCACACAATGTCTGTTACTGGTTTCCTATGACATCACTGCAGCTGCAGCTAGTACTGAACTGTCTTCCACTCTGACCCCAATATAATAGCCTTTTTCTGAGATATTCTAAGCTGTTTTGGGCTAAAAAAAAATTTCATCCCATCCTCTTGTGGGTTCTGCTGTTCAAGAATTTTTTTTGAGGTGTTACTTAAAGTTGTTTGAGGGGAATTTGGGAAAGCTCAGGAAAGTCCCTGCCTTTTCTCTGTCATCTTGGCTCTGGCCCATATATACTATAGCACTTTATATTTTGCAAAGCATTTTTACATACATCATCTCTGGATCTTCAAAGCAACTTTTATGAGATAGATACTATTTCCCACTCCACTGATTAGGCTGGGAGATGTTAAGTTAATTGCCTAGGTCACATAGACAGTACATGTATGAAAGATTTAAACACAGAACTTCTAGAGTCCAATGTTCTATCATTATACCAACTAATTGATGCCATTCCCCCTTCACACTATCCATCCTAATAAACCTGGATAAACATCATTATGTCTATAGCCTTTTGCCTTTGTACAATCCTGAAATGTTCTTTCTCTTCATCTTTGCTTTGTAGAATCCCTAATTTCCTTAAAAGCAGAGCTAAAGGGCCACCTCTCAAACAAGTACATTTTCAGTCCCATTTGATTGTTCCTATGAGTTTCTTCTTGAAAATAACTGCATTCCTTTATATTTACTTATCTATGTACATATTCCTTCTTTAGAAGAATGTAAACTCCTTGACAATTAGGATTATTCCATGTTTACCTCTGTATTTCAAACCCCTAGCCAAAAAAAGAATCCTGTATATGATAGGTGCTTGTTTGTTGAGTTGAATTCATGTGAATTCTTCTCATTGACTATGAATCATCTTAAATGGTGGATGATACTTAGGTAAGTTTGGAGTCACTGTATCAACAGGAAACATTTCTTGATAAAATTACCTGAAAATGCCATTATACTTAGGAATAATGATAGGAATTATTGGTCAGGATAGCATCCTAAATGCTCTGCAGAAAACCAAGTTCCCACATAACCTACTGTAGTAAAAACCTGGAATTCACAATAAGAAATCTCATGACAAAATGTACAAAAATTTGAGGGACATGTGATTATATGATTGAAAGGGAGAAGGATGAAGGAAAGTCAGTATCAAATAATAGAGGTCATAAGATGAAGGTATGGACACAGTTACAACATAAACACTGTTGCTTTCCTCTTTTATATGGTCTACATATGTTACCCCTAAAGGCACACAAATAATCTGAAGGCTTCATTTAGATAATCTTTTTCTTTACATCTAACTACAAATTCTTATAAAAAGTATGAGAAATATAAATGATGAAATCTGATTTTCCGATTAAAAAAACAAGTTAAATAGGTTGCAATAAGAGACTGTTTCCCAAATTTTTATGAAAAGAGGATAAACTACAGGTTCAATCAACTACAAATGTTCTAATTGTGTACTGAAAAATATAGACTTTTGCACAGTGTTTGTAAATCAAGTTATAATATATATTATTTTATTTCTTTTATTTATTATGTAATATAATTATATAATAATATATATTATTTATATTATTAATATATGTGGAAGTTATAATCCACAATAACACTATATATTTCAACATGACAGATTATCACCACATATGGTCCAGAATTTTTAACTTCTTTTTAACTTTTGCCTTATTTTTCCTCTATAAAATACTAAAAGGTAAAGGATATCAGAATTTTGGTACTAGAGAAAACTTTCAGGAAACTTTGAAATTATGTTTTAAGAGACTTTTAGGAAGTATTTTTTTTTCCTTTGAGATGGATCTTTGATAAACTAATCCAGGTATTTATGTTTAGCTGCCCTAGTTTCCCCTCTCCCCCATTGTACATTTATCAGTATCAAAGCAAAATAAAGAGAGTCACCCAAAGTTGCCCTAACTGAAAGCAGAAAGTTTTTCTGCTTTCTTGAGCTGCCATCTTATCACCAGTGGCAATTTCATCTTACATTGTAAACTGAAAGGAAAGGATGTTTGTGCAATTGAATTGTTAAATAGAACAACTGTCCTTTACAATATATGAACAATATTGCTTGCTCCAGATTTTCCAACCATGGTTGAGAAAATGAAACATCATTATGTTTTTTGCTTTACCTTGTCAAAAGTCTCAAAGCCTTGAATTGAAAGGTGGATATAATCAAAAACACACATCTGAGTTGATACTGATCACACAAAATCAAAAGTCTTTTCATTTCCACCATAAGTCTTGCATGGCACACTATGTTATTGAATTATACCAATCAGAATATTGTTTTTTTCTAATCATTTTTAAGATTGAGAATACTTCTTCTAATAACATAGATGATGCTTTCTTCACGAAGCAGAAAACCTTCTTATTGAGTTGTGTTGGACAAAAGTAATTCATATCCTGCTTGCCAGATTTTTCTGGGGATCAACCGCTCTATTTTTAGCTGGAATAGATCCTCATCCACTTTCTCTCTGTCTCTGTGTCTCTGTCTCTGTGTCTCTGTCTGTCTCTGTCTGTCTCTGTCTCTGTCTCTGTCTCTCTCTGTCTCTCTTTCTCTCTCATCCATGACACTTTTTACATTTTTCCTTATCCTCCCTATAGCTTATGAAAGTGCTGATCCCCTTTTATTATTCAACGTATTCTTCTCCACTGAATTCAGAGATAGCATATATCTTGTCTGTTTTGGGAGTTCATCATCTTCTTAACTCTGTGATACTGGGTTGTGGCAGCTCTGCATGCTACATCTTCTTAGAATCATAGGTGAGAGTTGAATGACAGGTGGATACCAAAGGTGGATGAGAAGCCTTGAAATGGGCTCAGTAATCCCTCACACCAGTGTTACTAGTCCTTTCAGAATACCCCATACAACTTTCCTGGCAGACAGACTAATCCAAGTTGAGGATAACTGACAGATCTCAAACATTGGTGAATTAGTGGGATGTCTACCCTGAACATGTGAAGATTTTCCCCAATGGAATGAATAGAAAAGAACAATTTATTCCAATGTCTGTGAAGGCAGCTGAAGCAGGCATTATGAAGCAGTTAAAGATTGGTCAGACATCAAAGATGCCAAGGTCATCCACTAAATCCTGGGCCATTGACAGTCATCTTGGCATTTGTCTTCCCTTTGGACTTCAGACTTTGCAAAAGAGAGTGAGACTGATGAGTATGCAACTGTGCCTCAATTAAATCAATTTCAAAGTAAATCAAAACACTACTTCATGATGTCATTGGTCTTTGAAAATAAAGGATGAAAAAGAACTGTATAATATATGTATTACATAAAGGTCTTTCCTTTACTGTGTAATTATTTTGAAACCCATGCTGAGTGTCTGGAAAGCATCATGAAACAATAGAAAAAGTTGTTACTTTGGAGCCCGAGGTCCTGTTAAATTCTGCATTGGTCATTGACTGGCCTTAGGCAAGTTGATTAACCTATCTGGGTCTGGTATCTTCATCTGTTAAATCACAAAATTAGACTACTTGCTCTCAACAGTCACTTTTACCTACTCTTATATGCTGATATTTTAAAAATAATTTAATATTTTATTCCCCTCAATTGTTTGTAAAAACAATTTTAATATTCATTTAAAAAATTGAATTCCAATTTCTCTTTTTCCCCTCTTCCCTCCCCCCTTATTGAAAAGGCAAGCAATTTGATATGTTACACATGTGCAATCATGCAAAACATAGTTCTATATTAGTCATATTGTCAAAAAAAGAAACAGATCCTCACCCCCCCCCAAAAAGAAAGAAAATTTCTTTAAAAGTTAAGAAAAAGTATGCTTCAATTTGTATTCAGATGCTCTCAGTTCTTTCTCTGGAGATGTAGAGCATTATTCATCATAAATCCTTCAGAATTTCTTCCAATCATGGTATTGCTGAAAATACCTAAGTCATTCACAATTGATCATCATATACTATTGCTGTTACTGTATATAGTGTTCTCCTGGTTCTGCTGATTTCACTTTCATCAGTTTATGGAAGTCTTTCCACTTATTTTTCTGAGAGAATTCTGCTCATCATTACTATATACACTGGTAATTCTGCTTTTATCTCTTCCTCTTTATTTTCCTCACCTCTCATTACTAAATTCTGCTGATGTTAACTATTCAACATCTTTTTATTGTGTCTCTCAATTTTCTTCTCCAACCATTTGAGCATGGAAAATCCTATCATCCACATTAACTACTGGATAGCCTCATAACATCCCCTTACATTATTTATTAAATCTTTCATGTCTCTGATAGAATAATTGTTCTGTTATGAAATTATGTTACCCCATTCTCCTATTGAAAATGTTCCATAATGTTCTATTATCTACTCAGTGAAATGTAAACTAACTCTGTTTCTGTTCAAAGCCCTATACAGTCTGATGCCAATTCACCCTTGCATATTTATCTCATGCTATACCATTCCACATGCTCAACACCCTTACCAGACTAAATTATCTTTGCCCTAAACATAAAATAAACTCTCACATATGTATTCTTTTGCTTAAATTTTCCCTATGGCCGGCATACCTTCACCTCTACTTTTCGCCTATTGAGTTCCTGACTATCCTGCACATGTTACTTCCTCAAGGAAGTATTCCATGATTCCTAGGGTCAATAAGTCTTCTCATTCAGATTTCACATATCATTTTATTTTTCAGTTCTCTACAGTGAGAATCCTGCATTATTATGCATTACAGCAATTTGTTTCAGAATCTTATCCCCCAGCTTGGCTGTAATTCCATGTATGAAGTTGAGAATTATATCTTGTATGTTTGTACCTTTTCATTATAAAGTAGAGCAGTCTTCACTGATTGCTAGATTTCAAAAAAGTATGTACTAATTGTGGCATCATGTTAGAGAAATAGTCTGAAAATATCAGTGAAAAATAAGGATTATATTCACTCAAGATTCTAGCCCTGTTTATCTGGGTAATTTGGGTGGGGGGTCTCCTCCAGTAGAGAAGGTTAAAAGTGATAGAATGTTTCAAGGAAAGAGCCAGGTTTTAATTAAAGAAATCAGGTGGAAGGATTATTGATTGTGAAGTCTAAGGGCATAAGGACATTTGTTAAAATAAAATGGGGGCTCCAAAAGGCACAGTTAGATCACTTAAAATGGGTTAATCTGTTTGGAGTAAGATTTGGGAAGGAAGAGGACTAAATAGAATACAGATGACAGTGGTAGGGGAAGAAAATAAGAATTTTGAAGCATTAGGGTCCCTTTGAGATGAAGTGATTTATATTATATTGGGAACAGACTGTTCTCCATGCTCCACCAAAATTGAAAAGTAAAAGTAAAATGTAATTATATTGTTATGTGGACATTTTTGGATACTTGTTATGATTTTACAATGAAATTATTTAATTTTTAAAATAATTTACATATTGTAATAGTGTATTTCATTCAACATTCTGGTAACTAAACTAAATTTAAGAATGTGAGGGGGTTTTTAAAGCAAATTTATCAAGTCAAGCATCTAGTTCACATTTATCCAAACCACTTATTTCAGTTTAACAGTATATAGGAATCTAAAAGTAATCTGAAACAATCATGGCTTTTCCCCACTAAATTTAGAGAACACTGACTAAGTTTATGTTCATTTAGCAGAAAAGCAAGAGAGCTTAGAATATGGTTAACAAGAATAATTAGTTAAATTAGGAAGCTATGAGATGGATGAGTAGGATGCCAATACTCTGTGGCATCTTCCACAGCCGTGGAAGAAGTACGACTTATTGAAACATGCGTTAGTGCCCCATCTTCTGGGAAACACAAATATGCCACAAAAGCTACTGAGTGAGTTACAATAAGCAGGTCAAGATGTCCTAATGATCAGAAAGGCTTTGATGATTGAATAGACCCTGGCCTTACGGAGTCTGGGGTTCATTTCTAATGTTTATTACCTGAATAACCTTGGGAAGTCATTTAATCTCCCTAGATATAAATGTCTCAACTCTCAAATGAGGAGGTTAAACTAGATGACCTGTAATGTACCTTCTATATTTAAATCTATAATTCTATGGTGTCATGCATGTGGTAATCCTCCAAACAATATGGATTCTAACTCTATCCATAATCAACTACTCATCACAGATTAATAGTTTATAGTACTCATCTTCAGCCCTAAATTCCTTGTTTTAACTCTGGCCTATGGTTTTCTCATTTCATCTTGTCTGTTTACCATGTTTTAAAAATTGTTTCTCAATTCTACTTATGTAAGTGACAGTTCTTACCATATACTATGTATTACTATGTACTTACATAAGGGTAGAATTCAATTTGTGTTTATTTTGCTATAGGGAACTCCTGACAAGATTCTTTCTGACTTTGAAGTTGTCTTTCTATTATATAATACACAGTGCTATAGCTGGCATATATCCTTATCTTCTGCAGAGAACATTTCAATTCAATTCAACAATCATTAGTTAAGCCCCCTCAGTGTGTAAGTCACTGTAGTAGGCACTGGCAATACAAAGACAAAAGAGATAGTCTCTATGCTCAAGGAACTTCTAGCACACTTGGGGGTTAAAGGGTGGTTATGATGGATATTCAAATTAGATAAATAAATACATAGAATATACAAAGAAATATGGTAAATAGCTTTCTATTATATATCACGTTAGAAACTACAAACACCAATACTGTAATCTAGTAACATAAATCTTACTTAAAGTTGTGCCGCAGAAGTTTTGATTTGGGGTATTAATCACATTGAATTTGTTTCTCCTATCTCCATGTCCATGGTTTAGCACATTTTATCAATAGTTAAACAAATTTAGATCCCACTAGCACTAACCAGGACTGTGGTATGAGTATTTTCCCATCAAAAAACTCTTTGATCTCTTGACTATATTGTGTTCATATCTATTTCATAAAGTCAAAAAGAATGAGTTTTATCTGGAAATAAACTTAAAAAAATTAAAACTAAAACAAGATGGATGATTCAGTAAAAATTTGAGGTTTCACTTGTTGATCTTGTTTTTATTATTGTTTTCTTTTCTTTCTTTTTTTTTTGGTGTGAAATCAGGTTTTTATTGGCATAGATGGTTCCCTTTATGAAAAATTCAAGGTTCAATGAAAATTGGCAACTAGTCTGTAACTTAAATGCAGAGAATTAGCTTGGTTCCCCTAAATTCATGAAATTCATCCTCACACATTTGTTATGAAGCAGAAGTAGGATGTGAACCCAGGTCTTTCTGACTCCAAAAATGGCCTTCTTTATTCTAACCATGTTGTCTCTTGGAAGTTAACATTAACTATGAATACTAATACCAACCTTATCAATAGATCCAAAACCAGCAATGAACCAGCAATCAACATCAGCAGAAAAATATTTGTTGGACAACTGTTAAGTACTAGGGATCCAAAGATATTTAAGACATGGTCCCTGTCCTTTGGGAATATATTCTGTACAGTATTTGGTAAAGAAGCATAGGGTATGGAAAAGTAATAGCCTTGGAATCAGAAAGCTTGAGTTCAAGAGTCTGCTCTGCTACTTTCTGGGCCTTTCTTTCCTCATTAAAATTAAGGGACTGGTTTCATCTAATGAAGTCAAACATTCTCTGATTTTGCATGATAGGATATACACACAAAGAAAATATATAACAGTATAAGGCAAAAGGCAGTCTGATGTAGTATGTAGGGTACTGGACTAGAAGCCATGAAGAACTGGGCTTGAATCCCAGCCCCACTATATTATAAATGTGTGGCCCTGAAAAAAAATAATTTAACTTCTCTGAATTTCAATTTTCTGCTTTTTGAGAAGGGGATAATAACTGATCTGCAAAACTGAGATAATAACAAGATGAAGTGGTTATAAATATCAAGAAAATATATGTAAAATGACTTGCAAACTTTAAAGAGCATATAAATATGAGTTGATGATGATGATGATGATGATGTAACTAATTAAAGTAATATATCCAAAGACATAATTTACCACAAACTTATCATCCTTTATGATGATGTCTCAACATCAGAGTCTACTGTGGGCATGTGACTTCAGAATCTATAAGTATCTGTGATTGTCATGATATAGGGAACTCCTGACAGGAGCCTTTCTGACTTTGAAGTTGGTTCTCCCTTACATAATATATAGTGTAATAACTGGCACACATCCTTACTTTCTACAGAGAACAATTCAATTCAACTATCATTAGTTAAGCTCCCTCCATGTGTAAGTCATTGTGGTAGGCACTGATGATACAAAGCCAAAAGAGAGAGTCTCTTTATTTAAGGAATTTCTATTACACTGGGGAGTCAAAACGGTTGATAATGGATGGTGGATATTCCAACTATCTCCCTTCTAGATTTTCTATCTCTCTATTCCAACCCTACTTCTGTTCTTCCCAGGACCTTGGTCTTAGATCGTTGCTGTCATCACTCTACCTGGCCACTAAGAATTATAATCTTTGCACATTCTAACCAGTATATTAAAAGACAAAATTAGAGAAAAAAAACCTACTCTTTTAATTAGGTTAGGAAAAGCATAGATTTTTTTAGAGCTTTTCACTATGAAACTGAGAGAAAACCAACTCAAAGGACATTGAAACAGCTACAGCAACAACAGTTTAGAAAAGGTTGAGTTTTACAGAGAACAATTATAGGTTTCTCATCCAAACTACCTTTCATTTTATTTATGGTACTGTCAATAAAAATGTCACACTGAAGATAAAATTATTGCAGTCCCCTAGATCCATGTATCTGGTACAGTAGGAAGGGGGTAGGATTTAGCAGCAGAGGACCTAGTTTAGAATCCTGGCTCTGTTACCTGACTTGGAGAAAGTGTTTGTTTGTTTGTTTGTTTTGTGCTTGCTTGTTCTTTAACTGTAAAATGAAGTGGTTTGTTTGGAACAGGGTTTTTCTTTATTTGTGTTGTAGACACCTTTTATAGTCTGATAAAACATGTGGAATCCTTCAGAATAATGTTTTAAATGCATAAAATAAACAGCACAGGATTATAAAGGAATGAAGACTTTCTTTCCTATCCATATTCATGGGCCTTCTGAAATCTATCAAGAGATCTTTCATCTCACTCCAAATCGGAATCCCCTAACAAGATGGGTATTTATGAATCACTGTTATGGGAAAATAAATAGTATCATCTTATTTAGAATTGGAAGGAACCTTAGAAAACATTTGTTCCAACTTTCTCATTTTACAAAAAAAGAAAACTGAGGTCCTGACAATTTAGACAGATAAAGAAAAGATTACTATTTAAACATTTATTTTCTGACCCTGAACCTATCAATATTTTCACTACACTAAACTATGTATTTCTAGATTTTGGAGGGTGAGCCTCTCTTAGATAAACAAGTCATCACATTATGGAACTTATTCCTTTCTAGATCAAAGACTGTTGTTTATAGGATCATGTATCTAGTGACATAAGGTACTTCAGAAGCAATATTTTATAGCCCCTTCATTTTTACAGATGATTAAACTTATGCCAAGGGAGGTTAAGTAAGTTATCCAATGTTCCATAGGGAGTAAACATCAGAAGTAAGATTTTAAATCAGGTACTTTGACTCCAGAGACTCTGCCTCATCCAACTGTATTAAATGATTTCCTGCCAAAGCTTGCACTCTACTGGCATATCCTTTTTGAATCCAGGCATCTCCCCATCACAATAGTACATTAGAACAGGACTTTGTTGGAGTAAGAATATAACTTGATTATAAATTCCAACAGCATCAACAGGAATATATTTTAATCTATACAGGAAAGAAGAAAATAAACATTGATTTCTACAAAATTATATCTTTATTTCTGAGTTTTCTTTAGAATTGTGATAGTAAACATATATGGAAATTTTATTTTAAAATATTAACTGAGATGCTGACAAGCGTAACACTTCTTAACAAACTAACATTTGATCCAGGTTTTCCACAAACTCAAATCCCTTTAGAGACAAATAACATATATTTTTTCCCTCCTCAGATCCAGTAATAGAGATTTATGGTGATTAGGGAGTAGGAGACAACTTAGGATAATGTTTGGATAATGAAAATAACAATCTTTTGCCACCTACCCTATGATTCCCTTTGAAGACTATATATCCACAAAATGATCTCTAATCATACAGGTAAAGAATGACTCTGGCAATGCTTAGATCCAGAGTTTAACATTTTCCTGGGGATCAAAGAATAACTGAGTTTAAATTTGTGTAAGTTGAAACATTGAAAGTGGTCTAAAATAAATGAACCAGTAATGTACTTTGTTCTTAGATATCCTGTTTTAAGTAGTAAGGAGCAAGCAGTTAAAGGGTAGAAATCTGTTAATTAGGATAGAAGAATATCCATATTCTTACAATTTCCGCCAAGGGAAAACAATAAGTGTGGTCTTTGACTAGAAAGATGGATTTACCAAATCAGTACCAGTATAGTAAAGGAACCTACTACCTCATTTTATGTATGTATACACACATATGCATATATACATACACACACACACACATATATAATATACATTATATATGTATGTGTATATACAGTTTCATAGATCACATATATGTTTATGTGTGCATACATACATACACACACATATAGAACACACAGAATTTCATAGATCATAGGCCTGTAAGAAGTCTTAGAAAACAGGTAATGCAAACCCTGATTTTACAGATGAGAAAAACAAGGACCAGAAATGTGAATTGATTTAGAGTGCAATTTTATGTAACTTGGATTAAGGATGGTGTCTGTGACCACAGATTAGTTTTAAGATAAAATCTAATAGAACATGTGTGTGTGTGTGTGTGTGTGTGTGTGTGTATGTGAGCATGTGTTTGTGTGTGTGCGTGTGTGAGTGAAATGGGCCTTTTAGTAGTCTGGTGAAGCTTAATTTCATTGTGGTTTGTTGTCTACATAAGTGAAGGAAATATTGAATTATATCTAGATATTTGTGAAAATGAAGTTTCTTTTTTTTTCACATCCCAGAAAATTGAAACTCTGAAATTTATCCAAGTACCATGCTTTAAGAATCCATGTAATGGCAGAAATGTTCATGTAGAGTTCTGTTGTTCAGTCATTCAGTTGGTTCTAAATCTTTGTGACCCCATGGACCTCAGCATGCCAAAACTGTCCATAGGGTTTTGTTGGCAAAACTACTGGAATAGTTTGTCATTTTTTTCTCCAGTAGATGAAGGAAAATATAGGTTAAGTGACTTGCCAATGGTCAAACAGATAGTAAGTGTTTGAAGCCAGATTTGAACTGATTTCTTCCTGACTCCAGACCCAGTGCTCTATCTACTGACCCATCTAGCTGCCTCAATATAAAGTCCTACTTGCATTGAAAGAGAGAGAGAGGGAGAGAGAGAGAGAGAGAGAGAGAGAGAGAGAGAGAGAGAGAAGTAAAGAAAGAAAGGGTTGGGACAAAGCTGAATGAACTGAAGATGTTTAGCCTGATGGAGAAAAAATTAAGGTGAGGTGAGTGTAGGGGGGGGGTAGTGCATGATGACGGAATATTATTTGAACTACTTTCATGTAAATAAGGAAATAGACTTAATTAATTTGGTCTAGGAGGTAGAGGTAGGAGATATAGACCAAGTTGCAAAGAGGGAAATTTCAGGCCAACATAAAGATAAGTTTTCAAACTAGATTCTTCAAAAGTGGATTTGCTGTCTCAAGTAGGTGGACAAACAATGGGGATGTTGTAGTGTGAGTAAGGAATACCTGTGCTTGGGGACTGGTTGGACCTTATAATGTCTGAAATTCCTTCAAATTGTGAGACTGGATCATTCCATAACATATATATTGTGTTTATAAACATAAACTTCATGTTGTAAAATAATTTTCTTTGCAACAATCCTTTCATTTAGTTAAATCAAATGTTCTTATCCTCCTTTTTTGGAAGAGAAACTGAGATTCAGAGACATAACATGACTTATTCAAAGTCATCTAGAAAATAAGTGTTAGGCATAGGAGTCAATCTCTTTAAGTTCCAAATTCATGTTTCTTTCATTGATAATGTACCATCTTTCATGCCTCCTGGAGGCTAGGAATTCCATATTAGGGTATTAAACATTCTTAATTGCTTCTAGTTTGGTTGACATGTTTATAGCCTAAATTAAAATATGTGGATTTGTGCAGTAGTATAGTGACTAGAGACCTGTTCTTATGCAGGAAAGATCTGGGTTCAAGTTCTCTTACACACATAGGCCTTGTGACTTTGGGGGAAGTCACTTATCTTATCAGCGCCCTAGATAATTCTCTAAGACTATATATTGCAGAAAACATGTTGACCTACATTGGTAGAGGAACTTTCCTTACCTAAGAGTTAACTATATTAATCCAATCCCTATCCTTATCCCTATCTCTATCCTTATTCCTATTTACAGTACTTATCACAGTACCTGGGAAATACTAAGCACTTAATAAATGTTTATTCACTCAGTGACTATCCCTATCCCTATCCTGTATATATCCAGCATCTACTTTTGAAGCACATACCTTGGAGTTAATTTTCCTTTAGTAGTGATGGAATTGATACCAGAAATTCTACTTTTTCTCAGAGTTTGTGACCACAGAATCAATATAAAATACAATCCAATATGGCTGGGATTCTTAACCTGGATTCCAACAAGACCAGTGTCTTGTCATTTACAACACAGTTGACTAGGATTAGATGTAAACAACTGTCCATTACCCTGAATCTGCCACCATAGTTTTGCACTACCCCTTCAACTAATTTTGCAATTCCCCCAGTGTTTTCTCCCCTATCTGACATTACATCTAGGAGATCTAGGTTTCGATACCACCCTTTTCTTCTTGTTCTTCCTTCCTGCCACTTACCCTTGAGGCAGGGGACTAGCTCCCTTTCAACTTCCACCATCTTTTTAAAAGTATTTATCTCCAACAGTTAAGCATGTGGCCTGGAATATAGTAAGTGCTTGATAGTTTTTTTTTTTCTCTTTCATCACTCAAGTTCAGGAAGTCAGGAAGTTTCCAGCTAATTTGATCAAAGAAACACCTTAGCAGGAAGGATAAAGGAGCATTTTAAATATAATAAGATTTTCTTCAATAGAGAAAGGTGTACTTGCCTTTAAAAGTCAAATACACAAACATAGACTGAGGAAAGTAGAAATAAACAACAGTTCATACAAAAAAGAGAACTATTTGGTGAAGAACAAGTTCAACATGCATTAGTAGTAGGGTATGGTAGAGAAAAGTTAATAAAAATGACAGATGTGATAGTAGTAGGATTTCCAGGAAATAGATAAAGAGGCATAATATTTCAGTCAACAGAACATCCTATACAAAGATATGAAGGAACAAAGTAGAACTTTTTTGCAAAACAAAACCTAATGTAGCTATTTTGGCTGACATGTTGAGTGCCTAAGAAGTAACATGTAATCAGCCTAAAAAGAGAGGCTACAGACAGATTGTGGACAGGTTTGGAAGCTACAAAGAGGAGTTTGTATTTTATCTAAAGGCAATGAGAGGCCCACTGAAGCTTTTTGAATGCAGGAGTGACAAGGTCAAACCTGTGTTTTAAGATTAATTTAGCAACTGAGTGGATAATGGTTTGAAGAGAGATGGGATGGATGCAGGGAGGTCAATTAGGATGCTATTACAATCATACAGACAAGAGGTGATGTCAACCTTGACTATTGTGACTGTGCTATGAGTGGAAAGGAAGGGATCAATATGTGATGTGTACAGGTGGGATGTTGGAGATAGTTGCTATGTGACTTCATGTAGAATTGTTATTCTAGGAAATCTATCTTATTAACATAAAAAAAGAAATTATAAGGAATTCAACAAAATTCTGAAATCTTTGGAACATTATACATTTAATTAAACCAAAGTAAGGACATTTGCACCTGGATTTCAAAGCCAGCCATAGAGGAATGGTCTACCTCTGGATTTAAGGAGTTCCCAATCACTAAATATCTCCCTTTTCAGGAGGCATAACCATTTGTGGGCAGGGAGTGTCATCCTTCAGAATGAATTCTTGCTCATATACTGTTTGAATCAGGACATTTTAAAAATGATTTTACTAACAACATTTGTTTTTACATCAACTAAATTTCTCCCCACATCTCTCCCCCTCTCCCATTACAGAGAGCCATTCCATATAATAAAGAACTTTAAAGAAAAAGCAAAGCAGGAAGAAGAAATATCATCATAACTGCTCGATACATTGAAAAAGTCTTAAAAAATGAGAGGTCTTAAATATATACTTCACACCCAAGGATCTCCTACCTCTGAAAAAGGTAGGTGACAGGTGTTTTTTTTTTTTTTCAACTTTTCTTTGAATGCTTGTTCTTTGTAAATTCACAACATTGTGAATGCTTGATTACTTTGCAGCTGTTCTTTCCATTTACATTGTTGTAGTCATTGCATATATTGTCTTCTTAGCTTTGCTTAGTTAACTATGCATAAGTTCAAGTAGATATTTCCATTATTTTTGTATTCATCATATAATATAATATTCAATAATATTCCATTACATTTATTTACCAAATTTGCTTATTCACTCCAATCAATGAGTTTTTTGCTTCCAGTTCTTTACTACCATAAAAAAGCACTGCTATAAATGTTGTGATGTTTATAGGGACATTCTACTTATCAATAACACCTGAGGGATACATGCTGAATAGTGAAATCTCTGGGTCAAAAGATATATATATTTCAGTCATTTTATTTGCATAAATCCAATTTGCTTTCTAAAAGTGTTGTACTGATTCACAGCTCCCTCAATAATGTACTAATGTTCCTATCTACCTGCAACCTTTTCAATATTGACCATTCCTATCTTTTGTAATATTACTAATTTTCTAAGTGTGAGATGAATTATCAGGGTTTTTATTAGTATTTCTCTTATTATTGGTTAATTAGATCATTATTTCATAAGGATATTAATAGTTCGAAATCCCTTTTTTTTGAGAACTGTTTGTCCATCACCTCTGACCTCTTATCTATTGGAAGAAAGGTTTTGGAAAGAAAGAGAGAGAGAGAGATAGAGATAATGAGAGAGAGAGAGAAATAGAGAGAGAGAGAGAGAGAGAATGGGAGAGGCAGAGGCAAACAGAGATAGAGAGACAGAGAGACAGTGTATATGTGTAAACAGAAATTATATATATACACACATATACATATACATATTTGCATAACAAATTATGTGTATATACATAGTGTTATGATGCATTATATTACACACTCTATAGTATGCACACACACAAATGTGTATATATGTGTGTGTGTATATATATATATATATATATATATATATATGTTAGATATATGTTAGCTTCCTATATATTTTGGATACCAAACCCTCATCTAAGAAATTTGATACAGATTCCCATTCCCAACCCCATTTGACTACTTCTTTTCTTACTATAAGTACATTAATTTTTCATGGACAGAAGCTTTTCAATTTTATTTAATCAAAATTATTCATTTTATCTCCTGTAGTTGCCTCTATTTCTTCTTTAGTTAAATGCTATGGGAGGTATAAGATTTGCTTCTCTTCTATTTTTTGATAATATGATTTTAATATTAAAATATTCATTTAGATTTCAAAGTAGAACATGATGTAAGATGTTGGTTTAAACCTACATTCTGATAGACTACTTTTTCAGTTTTCCCAGCATTTACTTTTTAAACATATAGGGAGTTGTTTCCGTAGGTAATTAATGTCTTTGGACTAATGGAATGCCATTTCACTGAGTTCCATTTTTTTATTCTCTTTTCTCTGAACTAGATGATTTCTTTAGTGTATTCTAATCATTTCTGAGACTCAGCAATTCTTCTATGCTATTGTAACCACTAAACACCATATAACTAGCCATCTATTTTACCTACCTGAAAAGATACCTGATGTTAGATACCATTACCAAAGAAAGATTTGTGTGTTTCTGAACAACAAAGTAGTTGGATTTCATGGAGAACAAACTTAAAATTCTTATAGCCTTAGAATACTTTTTGCTTTCTTTCCAAAAAAGAGGTAGTGGAAGTGTGTGGTCAGTGTATGTGGGCGTCTTTGGGGTATGAGTTTGTTCTCTATAGCCTGAGATCCTTCTCATCTCAGACAATGTAGTGGAGAAAATGTCACAATGATTTTTTTAGGTGGTAGTGTAGGCAAATAGAGTATGGCAATTTTTAATGATATAAATGAGAGACTTACTCTATTTAGTACTGACACTTTTTTGGTGCAGTAGTTTGCTATTTTCAGTCTATATAGCAACTTATAAAGGTACAATAATAAATTTCTCCAAAGTGCATTAAATCCAGAAATATGATTAACTTTTAAAAAGTTTTCTTTTCCTATAAGACTAGCTTGTCTAAAGGAAATATTTCTAAAAGATTCTACTCTCCATATTTATTTATAAATATTTTCTTTCTTCCTTACAAGTATACTGTAAATGTATAGAGCAAATGTACTAGTCAATTTTTAATCTGTTGCCTCTAAGTTTATAGAAACTTAGACACATAGAACTTTAAAGATAGAGTGGACTTTGGGTATAATATAGGCCAATCCCTTGATTTTAAAGAGGAGGCAACTGATAAAGTTTGATTATGAGAGCTGGGATAAAATGATAACATTTTGTTTACCTGGATGGTTTAAATTGAATTCATATAAAATTTAATTAAAACTCACACACATACACAAATAATACACACATATAAATACACATAAATATATCAACTATACATAAAATAGATTACATATATGCTATATTATATAGTATATATAAATGTATAAAGCACATATACATATATACATATATATATATATATGTTTTAACTCAAATAAAAAGTAGTGTTTTCTCTAACTTATGGCCATTTAAAATAAGCCTTCTAGAAATACCTTAGCATTTTAAAACACCCCTTATTTTGTCTTCCTCATCATTAGCTTTTATATAATTATTCCTTAAGTGATCTCCTCCAAGTAATTCCATTGGCTTTCTCCTGATTTCAATTAATATATCAGGTTTGTATGTCATATATTTTACATATCTAGACAAATATAGCAAAACAGTATGGCATAGTTTTGTATGATGATTTTACTACATTTTCAGGAACATTTTGTTTCATTTTTACAGATTCTTTCTCATATGAAACTCCCCATTGTCCTTCCCAGTGTCAACTTAATTTGAGCAACAGATCATGTAACTTTGTCTAAGTAGCAACAGAAACAGCAAAAGAAATAGCATATGGCTCATGTTCTGCATATAGATGTACCTGCAGAGCTCTGTCCAGGACAATCTCCTCTTCACCGTGTACTCTCACTCTCTCTTCTCTTTCTTTCTCTCTCTCTCTCTCTCTCTCTCTCTCTCTCTCTCTCTCTCTCTCTCTCCTTGGTGAGGCAACTGGGGTTAAGTGACTTGCCCAGAGTCATACAGCTAAAGAGTGTTATGTGTCTGAGGCCAGAATTGAACTCAGTTTTTCCTGACTCCAGGGCCCATGCTCTATCCACTGTGCCACCTATCTGCCCCTATACTACCTCTCTTGATCTCATTAGCTCCTATGGAAACTGTCATCTCATTTCATAGGTTTTCCAAATCTAAATACCAAATCTTTATTTCTCTCCTTAGTTTATACCACAACTATGCTTGATATTTATACCTAGGTGCCTTGAATAAATCTTAAAATAAACATGTTGATTCAAGTAGATTTCATTATTTTTCTTCCTAAATCCACTTTTCCTGATATTTCTGTTTCTGTTAAAAAATAATGCCATTTTAACCTAATTATAATGATCACAACATAAGAGCTATCTTTGATTCTTCACTTTTTTTCAGCTCCCATATCCAGTCAGTTGTAGTCATATCCATTCTATCTCTTCAATGTCTCTTGTATCTATATCATCCTCTCTACTCACACAACAACTCTAGTCAAGCCTGAGCTTTAGAAAAATTTTTTTTTTTTGGCAATTGGGGTTAAGTGACATGCCAGGGCAGAAAAATCACTTTTGCAGCTATATGTAAGACAGATTAAATTGGGAAGAGAATTGCAACAAGGAGCTCAATTAGAAGAGTGTAATGAAAGTTCACATGAGAAGTGATGAAGGCTTGAAGTAGGGAGAAGACACTGTGATGGAGAAGGAGAAGGATGTGAAAATGTTATGGAAATGGAAATGACAATATTTGATAAATACATATGGAGTATGAAGAAAAGTAAAAAGGTGAGGATAAAGCCAGGATTACAGAACTATAAGAAAAGATAAATGATGGAACCCTCAACAGAAATAGGGAGGTTTGGAAGAAAGAGATGTTTGGGGAGAAAGACAATGATTTATTTTTTCAAATGGGACATGCTGAGCTTGAGTTGTGAATGGGATTTAGAGGTGAAAACATCCAATTAGCCATTGGATATGTGTGACCAGAGCACAGAAGAGAGAAAAGAACTAGATATATAGATCTAAGTTTCATTAACATAGGCATAAACTGTGGACTGATGAAATCAAGAAGAGACACAAAATGGAGAGAGTGAAAAGAAGAGAACTTGGGAAAAACAAAACCAAACCTTGAGTTATAGTCATAGTTAGAGTTTATGATATGAATAATGATCTAGAAAAGTAGCCTAAGAGTGTGATCAAATGAGTAGTAGAAAAAGTAAGACAGAAAGATATCAGAAAAATAAAGAAGAGAATATCCAGGAGGTGAGGGCAGTCAACAGTGAAAAATGTTGAAGAGAAGTGAAGAAGGGTGAATAAATAATGAGATTATGCAATTAGCAAATCATCAGTAAGTAACTTTAGAAAGAACAATTTAGATGGAGTACAGGGAAGGGATGATGCAAAAGGCTTGATGAGAAAAAGAAAATAACTTAAATATATTTTTTCAAAGGAAGATAATTATTGAGGAATGAAAAATATCATGTACCATTTGTAGAGACACATGAATTTTTATCATACATTTTTTTCAGGAAAGGAATGTTAAGATGACAAATTTAGAAACTCACTTCCTAAGAACTTAAGTGAATAGTTAGGAGAGCATAAGATTCTGCCATTGAAAAACTAGGGGAAATTTTTGACTTATGATTCTACAAAAATGTTTAATTGTTTATTACTTGTCATTGTCCCTGGAGTGTGTCTTTCTTTTTTTCAGGAAATAACTTCTACTGAATTTAAGAAAAAGTCAAGAAGAGAAAAAGAGTTTGACCAGGGGTGGGAAACCTGCAGCCTAAAGGCCACAGGCCCTTTGACTGAATCCACACTTCACAGAACAGATCCATTTAATAAAAAGAGTTGTGCCATAAAGTTGGACTCAGTCAAAAGGCTGTACCCAAGGATCTAGAAGGCCACATGTGACTTATATGTTAAGACCTTTTTATTTCAGAAATATGAACAAAAATGATTCCTGCTTCATGTTGCAGAAGCAATGAGTACTCACTCTCTATCTCAACATAGAAATGAATATATATAGAACATTATATATGCTAAGCAGAAAATGTGAACTACAAATAATGAAGAGGAAATTGAATGCCATATAGATTGAGTTGGTTTATATATTACTCATTCCTATAATGAGAAATAAAGATAACTTGTTTGAGTTAAAACAAGCCTAGTGCTTTGGTTTGGACTTTCCAAAGCTTAATAGAAATGCAAAAACTTATGATAGGTATAAAGTTATGCATATTCAAATTCAGGTGTTTTTTTTATGCAGAATAAAGGGTGGCTTTTTATTTAAAATGCCAGGAAATTGATTCATTTTAAATTTTGGAAACCTAATATATATAGGCACATCTCTATTTTGAGAAATCTTGCTATTCAAGAAACATAGGTTTAGGAATTTTTTACCTAAATAGTGTGAGCTCCCAAATACACCACTAGGGTCTTTTAAAATTTTAAATAATTTTAAAAATTAAAAATTAAATATGAGCTTTAAAAATAAATTTTCTGAAATATAGCCTGAGCTACATTTAAATGATACACTAGAAAATTTATTTTTGACCTCTAATATTGGCCTTTACTATTCCTGCTCATTAGGTCTAAACCAGGGAGGGATAGAGACTAAATGCTATAACAGGACACAAGTTACCTGGTAAATGAATCCATCCTGCTATCAGTATCCTCACCCATAGCTAGCTTCATGTTGGTAAGAGCACTGGGAAATAGACAATAGTTTATGACAATGGAGGGCAAAGCCAACATATTGAAGTAAAGGCAAATACTCACCTGAACCCTACCAAATCCCTCTCCAAACAACTTTAAAAAAATGCATCAACATGACATCTTGCTGAAAGGTACCATAGACAATGAAGTAGTATCAATACTAAACATATATACACAAAATGGTACAGCATCCAAATTCTTATAGTAAAAGTTAAACGAGTTACAGAAGGAAAAAAAAACAGTGAAACATACTCCCACTCAATATCATATAAATCTAACCAAACAATAAACAGGAAAAAAAAAGTTGAGGTGGATAGAATTTTAGAAAAGTTAGATATGATAGACATCTAGAGAAAACTGAATGGAAATAGAAAGTAATATATCTTTTTCTCAGTGGTACATGACTCCTACACAAACACACACACACACACACACACACACACACACACACACACAAATGACCATGTATTAGAACATTGAAACCTCACAAAGAAAAGAATCAATATTAAATGTATACTTTTTAGATCATAATGCAGTAAAATTATGTTAAAAAGGGCAAGAAAGAGAGATTAAAATTAATTGGAGACTAAATAATCTAATCCTAAAGAATGAGTGTGTTGAACAACAAATCAAAGAAACAATTAATAATTTCATTAAAGAAAATGAGAACAATAAGACATCATGCCAACATTTATGGGATGCAGGCAAATAGAGATATAGAGTTTATATTTCTAAATACATCAATAAAATAGAAAAACAGCAAATTAATTACTTGTCCATGCAACTAAAAAAATCCATACTAGATAAATAACAAATAAAAATATCCAATTAAACATCAAACTGGAAATCCTGAAAATCAAAAGAGAGATTAATAAAATTGAAAGTAAGAAAATCATTGAGCTGAGAAGTAAAACTAGGAGGTAGTTTATGAAAAAAATGAATAAGCCCTTGATTAATTTGATTTAAAAAAAGGAACCCAAATTACCAATATCAAAAATGAAAAAGGTGAATTCACCACCAATGTAGAATAAATTAAATAATTTTAGGAGATACTTTGCCCAATTAAATGCCAAGAAATCAGAAAATCAAAGAGGAATGGATAAATTTTCATTTAAAAATGAATTGCCAAGGTTAACAGAAGATAAAATAGAGTATGTAAATATCCCCATCTTATAAAAAGACATTTAAAAAGTCATCAATGTATTTCTTAAGAAAAAAATCCACAGAAAAAGATGAATTCACAAGTAAATTCTACCAAACATTTAAAGAACAATTAATTCCAATACCATAAAAACTATTAAGGAAAACAAACAAATAGTCCTACCAAATTCCTTATGCAACACAAATATGGTTCTGATACCTAAACCAGGAAAAGGCAAGACAGAAAAAGAAAACTATAAACCAATTTCCCTAATGAATATTGATGCAAACATTTCAAATGAAGTGCTAGCAATTAAAGCTATATATTAGCTATATATTAGTGATTACAGGTAGAGATCATAGCAATATTTAGCAAAGATCATACATTATGAGCAGGGCGGATTTATATCAGGAATGCAGGGCTAGTTTAATATTAGAAAGACTATCAGCAAAATTAACCTTATCAATAAAAAAATCAAAGAAAACATGATTATCTCAGTAGATGAAAAATAAGCTTTTGACAAAGTACAACACTCATTCCTATTAAAAACTCTAGAAAGCACTGGAATAAATTGAGCTTTACTAAAATGATAAATAGTTTTTATCTAAAACCATCAGCAAGCAATTTCTATTAGGGGGATAAGCAGGAAGCCTTCTCAATAAGATTAGAAAGCCTTGCTATAGCAATAAGAGAAGAAAAAAAGAAATTGAATTAGAAAAGAAAGTGAAAAACTAAACCTATCACTCTTTGCAGATGATATGATGGTATACTTGGAGAATCCTAGAAAATCTAGTGAAAAAATCTAGTTGAAATAATTAACAACTTTAGCAAAGTTGCAGGATGTAAAATAAAACTACATAAATCATCAACATTTCTTATATATTACCAACAAAGTCCTGCAATAAGAGAGAAATAAATTCCATTTTAAATAACTGTTGACAATATAAAATACTTGGGAGTATACCTGCCAAGACAAACCCAAGAACTATATGAACACAATTACAAAACACTTTTCACACAAATAAAGTCAGATCCAGACAACTGGAAATTATTAATTGGTCATCGTTAGGCTGAACCAATATAATAAAAATGAAAATTCTACCTGAATTAATTTACTTAGTCAATTTCATACATTAGCATGAATGTATGAAACTACAGAAAGTTATTTCATAGAACTAGAAAAATAATAACAAAATTCATCTGGAAAAAATAGGTAAAAATATAAAAGGAATTAATGAAATTTAGACTTTTAAATAGGTATTCAAAGGTAAAAATGGAAGTTTATGTGACTGTATGGTATTTAATATCTACAGCTTTCCTTTTTTTAGGCATGTGTTCAATAAAAGGAGGCATTTGAGAAGGTTCAGTCAAAAAACATGAAATCTTAAGAAAAATGACTGATGAATTATTTTTTAGTTATTTGATTATATCCAACAGAATAAATACACATTCTCATCATAAAATATACATTCTCTAGTAAGTGAAGTTTTTGTCCATGGCATATTGAAATATGCAGGCATGGTGGGGAAGATCACTTCACTATTATCAAAGTACAAAAACCAAAAGGAACATTTTGCTAGGATGAAGGAAGAGCACCTTGCCTTCTGTTTCATGGAGGCATGAAGCCAAACTACTTACTTGTGCTGCTAAAGGAGGGTCTGAAAGGATTGTCCTTGGGATCGAGTCTTTCCACACACACTGCACCGGTTCCTGTCCAGTGAGTGTCCCATAGTGTCTCCAGTGGTTGCTGACTCACTTCACTTCTTCTCCTTTTACCAAGCAACACAGTATCTCTTGGTTACTAGGCTGATATTCCTATAATGACTGTTCTCAATCATGGTTTCTAGGAGGAATTTGCTTCTTGAAGATCCTCATTCTAATTGTGTTTTGGGAAATCGCCTGGTTGTGATAGTAGCAGGGCAGGGGAAGGGGCTCATGGTGTGGGGGACAGGAAAGAAAATCTGATGCTCTCTACAGTCTTACAACATGGCCTCCTATGGTGCCATATTTGGCAGCATCTTTGACTTGGTCCTTCAAGACATGGGAGTGGGTGGGAATAGGGGAAGATGACTTGTACAGAACTGTACTTCAAATAACAGCATGGTCAGCTTACAGTGAACAGGGACATGGACATGAACAATCAAGGAAATAGCCCCACCTTGAGCTTCAGGAATCTTACATTCTGTGTACCTGGACAAGTGATAATTATCCAACAATATACCATACCCACTGGTTTATGACACTATGTCAGTGGGGAATCATGGTGGGCAAGTATGGATACCAAACAATGGACTTGAAAAAAAGCCTATCAGTGGGTGTATCCTGGGCACTGATGAAACTGACATTCAAATTTGTCATTTCAGGTGCTTGGTAGATACCATGGTTCTTACAAATTTATTAAGAAATGGGTCATCGAGCCTGCCATTTTTATGCTAATGGCCATGGGGGCCGGAGGATAGGGAAAACAAATAGGTCTCCCTTTTATTTTACCAACATAAAGCCAGGAGGGGAAAAAAAAGTGCTCTAGAGCTGAGCAAATGGCACATTGCTGTTACCAAATATCAAGGAGCAAATGTTCCAGCCACAAAATAAACCTTCATGTAAATTCAAGTAAACACTGATGGAAAAAGGTTGTTCTAGGGGGTTAGGGTCATAGACCTGCAAGGCTGGCTGCATTTTGGACAAACATTTACAACACCATTAACAGTGAAGTCTAGAGACCCCCCAGGTGCCAGGGAAGCCTCTGGCTTTTCATCAATAGCTCCATCTCCTGAGTCCCCACCTTTGATTACAACCCACCTGCTGGAGTGCATGCTCTAGGACTGTGAGGTGTGGTGTGATGCACTGGCTGTGGCTAGGCAGTGGACAGGAGGGATGACTGCATGGGTGGTGGGGGAGGAGGTGGTGGAGGATATTAGCTTTTATGACAGAAAAGGAAAATGCTAAGTGTTGAAAAATGATTGAAGACAATGCTAAAGGACTTACGATAATAAATGCTATCCATTACCAGAGAAAGAACTGATGGAATCTAAATGCAGATTGAAGAATAGTGTTTTTTACTTTTTTTTCCATTTTTCATCTCTTTTCTTTCATATGACTAAAATAAAAATGTGCTTTGCCATTTTGTACCACCATACATGTACAACCCATATTAAACTGCTTGCTGTCTTATGGAATGGTAAAGGCTGACTGGGAGGGAGAGAATTTGACATTTAAAATTAAAAAAATGTTAAAATTGTTTTTACGTGTAATTAGAAAAAAAATATATTAAAAAAAATGACTATGAAAAAAGTGTTTAGGTTAAGCAGCTGACCCATACTGAACCTTGGTGGATTACTTGGTTTTCACTGATACTGTATAAATAAGGCATCCTACCTAAATGAATGAAGAATATGACCAGTTTAATTGTCTACTACCCATGGGTAATAGTCCTTTCTATTGGTTAAATGCTCTATCTTTTATCACTTCTGCATAGAACTGCAATGCTAGCATAGCTGTTCATAAAGTATTGCATCTGATCTCACATTTCTAAAAGACTTCTCTATTCAAAACCCTACAAAGCTTGCGATATTTGCTGGATGGGGAAAAGGGTTAGAGCACATGGTGAAAATTAGGATAAGTTTCATTTCAAGCTCTGGGTCAAATGAGTTGTTGAATGTGGGTCAATCACTTGTTATCTACATGATCACAAACATTCTAAGATTTCGAGTATAACATTTTATGATTCTATGAGCTCACCTAGCCAACCTCTTTCACACAGACATAACAAATGGAATTTCCTGCTGACATGTAATTAAAGTTTTATCTCCTTCCAACCACACCCTTTCATAATATCATAGATTAGAGAAGAAAGTACTTTAGAGATTATATTGTCTAACCCTCTAATTTTTTGCAAATGAGCAATCTAAACTGCAAATAGACCGAAGGACTTTTCAAAGTCATAGAGGTAGAAAATGTCAGGGGGTGGGATCCAAAACTAAGTCCTCTAATTCTACAATCACTGTTCTCTACACTGCTTGACATTGTATCTTAAGTGATGTTAAACATCCCTGTAACAGGTGCTTACAATAATAAAGTTGCTCATGAATTTTTAGTAGTTAGGTATAGTAGAGAGCCAACTTCAGAGTCAAGAAGACTTCAGTTCAAAATTTGACTCTGATATATTAACTTTTTTCATGCTGAGAAAATCACTTAACCTCTAAGTATGTCAGACAAATATATGACTACCATTTTCAGAGCTGGTGCTATCTTCATTGGGAGGTGGATTTTCTCCCTGTTAAATTATTTATTCCAATGAAATTACAGGTTTGGTGAAAAGGACACCTAATTGGGGTAGCTAGGTGGTGCAGTGGATAGAGCACCGGCCCTAAAGTCAGGAGGACCTGAGTTCAAATCTGGCCTGAGAACAAACATTTGACACTTACTAGCTGTGTGACCGTGGGCAAGTCACTTAATCCCAGTTGTCTAAAAAAATTTTTTTTAAAAAAGATACCTAATGAATTTACCACATTTCACTACAGATTGGCTACTCAGATACATACTTAAATATGTGTTCTGTTCTTAGATATTCTCAGTCCTTAGTCTCATACCAACAATGGTTCAGGGACATCACAGTTCCCTTTACCAATTATGTGTAAGAGGAGGAAAAGAGAATCTCTTTTATATCTTTTCAAAAAGAAGTAAATCAAAGATATATACTCTTACAGCCCAACAAATATAAACTTTTTGAAATATGTAACATACAGTCTGCTCCTCTCCCAGTTACTAGACTAGATTTAAAAGAAACCTTAGAGGCCATCACATTAGATCACTTTACAGGTGAGGGATCTGAGACAGGTGGATAGAAGCTAAATGATTTGACTAGAGTAACATCACTAGGAAGTAAGTGAGACCTAACTATCTATTGTTTTTCCTTAGAGCATGTTATAAATGGCTACTCAGTTTGCGTTTTTTTCAGGCATTTGAGTCTTTTTTTTTTTTTTTTAAGAAAACATCGTAATCACCATCAGTATCATGATATAGTACTGTGGGTGGAAAGAATGAAATTCATTGTCAACCTGTCCTACTCCACACCCAATTTCCTACAACTGGAAAAGGAGATTCAAAACATTCTCAAAAATTAAAGATACACCCTTTACTAGACTTTTTTTGAAAATTGAAAATAGCTCACCTTGAGTTTCAAATAGACGTGACCTGTCTTTCTCTTTTCTCTGCTGCTGTCAGAGTTGTTTTTGCAGTGTCTCATAGATTTGAAGACAAAAAGTTTGTATGTAGGGGAGTGGAAAGGGATTTAATATGTGAACTCTTCTCCGTGGTCTCTGTTTGTGCCTATAAATATATGACAGTAGAAGCCAGAGGAAACAGGACTTTACCACTGTGTCATTTGGATGTCATACCCTTTTGTTTGTAATATTTCAATTGCTATTCTAGGCAGGTTAATTGTTCTTTGCAGAATGTCTCCCACTTCAAACAAGAAAAAAAATGTGGTCATATTATACCGGAAGAACAGTAGTTATTATAGGGAAAAAATAATAAATGTCCTTTAATTGTATCTTGCTGGAATTAGTCATTAGTCTGCATGAATGATGGGAAGACAAATAACATTTCTAAAAGCCTCCAGATGAATGTTAAGTCTGTCTCTATGCAACAAAAACAAGTCAGACACAAAAAGGACCCTTTCCCAATATGATATGAATAAATTTATTCGGAGACAGCATGAGACAATGGAAAGACATTGTATTTGAATTCACTGGAGATTGATTCAATTTTAGTCAATTCACTTTATGACATGATGGGTTAGAAAAACTCCAAGGTCACTTCTACTGTAAAATCTATGATTCTCTCATTGAAATCAACAGAACTAAAGCTTATCAATCATCCCAAAAGTATTAATTAAGCAACTACTCTTTACCAGGCACTAAGCTAGGTATTGGAATAGAGAGAAAACAAAAGTGAAACAGTCTTTGGTCTCAAGGAGCTTCCATTCTATTGGTGAAGACAACACATGCATTAAAAAGTACTTAATGAATATATGCAAAATAATTTTTTAAAAATGGGGAGGAAGGATATTAGAAGCTGAGATAAATAGAAGAGGCCTCATATAGAAGGTGATACTTGAGTTGAACCTTGAAAGAAACAAAGATTGATTAAGGCAGAGGTGAGGTGGCAGAGTATTCCAGTCACAGGGCCATAGTTGGTGAAAAGACATGGAGAGGGGACTAGGAATATATGATGAGGTACAGAAAGAAGTCCAGTTAGGCCAGATCATAGTATATGTGGAAGAGGGTATTGTACAATAAGGATGGACAGATAGTTTGGCATCATGTTGTGAAGGACTTTAAAAGGCCAAAATAAGAGCTTTTATCTGATATTAGAGACAATAAGGAAGCATTGGAGTTTACTGAGTATGGGAATTTTATGGTCAAACCTGTATATTAAGTAAATCACTTTGGCAGTAGTAGGCAGCTCTGAGGTCTAGTGAATTAAGCATTGGACTTGGAGTGAGAAAGAGGTGAGTTCAAATCCTAACTTAGACACTTACTACATATGTGACCCTGGGCAAATCACTTAAACACTATTAGCCAGTTTTTTCATTTGTGAAATGGGAATAATAATAGTACCTACTGTATACTAATAGGGTTGTTATGAGGACCAAAGGAGATGATATGGAAAGTGCTTTACAAACCTCATATAGACATATATATATATATATATATATGTGTGTGTTTGTGTATGTGTGTGCATGTATACACATATATACATACACATCGTGTATACACATATATACATACACATGTGTACATATCTGTGATGCTGATGATGATGATGAAGGATAGATTAGAGAAGGGAAAGATTTGAGGCAAGAAGTACAATTAGAAATCTATTGAAATAGCCCAGGCAAGGGGCAGCTATGTAGTGCAGAGGATAGAGCACTGGCCCTGGAGTCAGGAGGACCTGAGTTCAAATCTGGACCCAGACCAGACACTTGACACTTACTAGCTGTGTGACCCTGGACAAGTCACTTAACCCCAATTGCCTCACCAAAAAAAAAAGGAAGGAAGGAAGGAAGGAAGGAAGGAAGGAAGGAAGGAAGGAAG
>NW_020954548.1:4376058-4424975 GCF_900497805.2 Vombatus ursinus
AAGGAAGGAAGGAAGGAAGGAAGGAAGGAAGGAAGGAAGGAAGGAAGGAAGGAAGAAAGGAAGGAAGGAAGGAAGGAAGGAAGAAAGGAAGAAAGAAGGAAACAAATAGCCCAGGCATGAAGTTATGACAGTCCGAACTATGTTGATGGCTGTCTATGTAGAGGAAAGGGGTCAAGCAAAAGATGTTATTTGAGTAGGAAAAAACAACAACAACAACAACAACAACAACTCTAGCAACTGGTTGAATAGAGGCAGCTAGGTGGCACAGTAGATAGAATACAGGACCTGGAGTCAGGAAGGCCTCATATTACAACCAGTCTTCAATATTTACTAACTTTGTGATCTTAGCCAAGTCAAAAAACCTCTGTTTGCCTGATAGCTTCCTCATCTATAAAATGGGGCTAATAATAGTACCTAACTCTCAAAGTTGTTAAGACAAAATGAGAAAACACATATAAAGCACATTGCAAATTTAAAGCTCTATATAAATGCTAGCTTTTATTACTATTGTAGTTTTTGTTGTAGTTAAATATGTGGGGTAAGGGGAATTGAAGAATAAAGGAAAACATCAAGATTTTGAACCCCAGACACTGTAATGCTGGTAGTGACCTTCAAAGAAATAGGGAAGTTTGAGATGGAATAGCTTTGGGTATGGGAAAGATAATGAGATCTGTTTTGAGTTTAAGATGCCTATGGGACAGTCAATTGGAAATGTCCAGTAGGCCATGATATTAAACTAGAGCTCACTAGAAAGACTAAGGCTAAATATATAGATCAGCAAATCACCTAAATGGCAATGATAATCAAAGCTATGGAAGACAATGAGATCACCAAGTGAAGGAGTGTAGAGAAAAGAAAGGAGAGGATCAGAGCCAATGCCATGGAATTCAAAATTACATTGGATTGAAAATATAAATATAGTTAATGGTAAATTTGTGCCAAGAAGACTGGCAGAATATCCATGTGGTCTCCATTCTTATAAAGAAATACCAAGAAAGGAACCTAAAAACTATTGTCTAGTGAATCTTATTGATATTCCAAAAGAGTTGATGGAATCATTGATCCTTGAGCAATAAATTAGAAGAATCTATTGTGAAGGGAAGGCCACATGATTTTTCCTGTGGGGAAATAATATGTAACATTTTACCATAATATTCTGGTACCACATTTTTATGTGGTAAGGGATATTAAATTATTGCATTGGTTATTGTTATACCTTCAAAAATCTTTGATAAAATTCTACACCGAAGACTAATTTAAAAAATAAATAGCAACAAAGAGAAACAGCAACATGTAATTTTTGGCTAATGTATGTTACCAAAAGGAAACTAGATAACATGGGGTATAAAATCAGTAGCTTGTGTGAATGACTCAAGAAAGAATACATAGTGTGATTATCTAAAGATTAGTCTTTGGACTAATCTTATTTAGCACTCTGATAAATGATATAGACAAGGGATTAAATAATAATATCTTTAAATTTTCACATGATATTAAGGACGTTTGAGAAAAAAAAATCAAAAGGGACAAACTACAGGAAGATCTTGCTAGCAGATTACTTCTAGGCCACAAAGGTGAGAGGTGAATTTTACGATGAGCAAGTAAAAGGCACTATGTTGGGGTGGGGGTATTCCAAACTAGAGGCATACCTTGACATGAATATTTGGCCAATCAGTTCATTATACATATTGACAACCATCTCCCCACAAAAAATAACACTGGAACATCTCTCTCTACTGCCCACTCTTTGTCTATTCTCAATCATTCATTCATTAAATAAATAATTATTTAGTACCTAATCTGAGTAAGTAGATTTTCAAGGCACTTCAGAGCTTCTCCTCATTCAAGAGGTATGCTGCTGCACATCTGTATGATTAAGCAATGTGTATGACAAAGCTGTAATCATTAGTCATTCCACTCTCTTCACTTTCTTTTCCTGGATAAGAGCTCTGAATGACAATAGCTAAACAGAGGGCACTATTGGCCATGCTCCAACCTATACTTGTGTGACCTTCAATTTGACTAAGAGCTTATGTGTCTGAGATTGTCAGTTACTGCCCAATAGAGAAGTAATGAGTTTGGTGTGAAGTAAATTTAGTATTTTGCATATTTGGTAAAACCTGGCCCATGAGTCACGACATATAGATTAAGATGATATTGTTATTTTGTTCATTTGTTTGTTGTTGTTACTGTTATTGTTTGTTACAAGCTTGTTATTCCATTAATATGGGAACTAAAAATGAGGAAACTCCTTCTACCATTTCAGATCAACACCTGCTTATTGTGTAACTTGGAGAATTGCCCAAAGCAGTCTACAGATACTTAGAATTTGGCAGATCCTGTAAGGTAACACACAAAAAATTATTTTGTTCAGAGAGGAGCCAAGAGACACAGTGAAATGAGAGAATGGAAGGATTCAAAACATGCATAAACAGAAATTTTACTTCTAGGATTAAGTAAATCTTTGTTTTTTTCTACTTACAGATAACTAAGATGTATTTTTTTTTTATTTCCTGGAACTAAAATAACCCTAATTATGGTTAAAATGTATGAGCAAATGCTAGGGATACATTTCTGAAGTCAAAATTTTGAAGCCAATAATTTAATGCAAATAAGAAGTTCTGTCAACTCTGCCTACCTTCCCCTGTATTGTCTGTTCTTGTAACATCAATAAAATAAAAACAGGGAAAGGAGAAGGCCTATCCTTGCTCCTCACTCACTATTACTACCAAATCTTCCTTGTGGTGTCTTCTCTCTGTAAGGTCTCTTCTTTTGAGGTTTATTCCAAGCACATATGTAATGTAGGTCACAACCTTGTTTGTGTAACCTACAGAACTTTACATCATTCCATTTCCTGTCTCAAGGAGTCCAGTATCTGCATCAGAACCTTGCAGTTACTGCAACTCCTGCCTTCATAAATGGTGACTTCAATATAGTTGTTGATATTCTCTTAGATGGCCTAATGTCCCAGTTTATTAATTTCTCCAGCTCCAATTACCTATACTCCCAAGTTATTTCACCTAAACCATCAGCATGGATTATCACATGGTCCATTATTCTTATGGTTTCCTGTAACTGATCTTGAATTCTGAAATGTTTCTTTGTGATTCTGTTTTTTCCCCTAGTTCTCCTTTTATCCAACTCTCTGCACATAGGCTCTAACTTCATTGTGAGTTCTAGTGCTACAGAAAGTTCACTCCCCTTGTTTTCTCAATATGTCACCAAACTTTCCTTGCTTCAAAGCTTTGATTTTAAAGTTGCCCATTTAACTATACACTGTCTCGAACCTGTAATTTACTTGCCTTCCTGTCTTATTGCCATTCATATCGTGTCAATCCTCAATCCTTGGTAATAAAAGTCATCAACCTTATCACCTTCTCCCCTAGTGTTGCTAAATACCACTGGAAAAAAATGGTATTCCTAACATCCTTCCTGATTAGGCACTGTCCCAAGTGGTTTACAATTATCTTATGTGAGAGACTAGTGAACAATAAGGAGTTCACCATGACTAACGGTGACCCCAAGTAACTGAAGGGCAAGATGTCAGTTTATGCCCTTTTTGTGCAAACTTGCTTGGAAGAGCACAAGAAGAAGAATCCAGAGGTTCCTGTTAACTTTGCAGAGTTTTCTAAAAGGTGCGGTGAGAGGTAGAAGACTGTGTTGGGGAGAATCATCCAAGTTTGATGAAACGGCAAAAATCTGATAAGGTATGATATGATAGAGAAATGAAAGACTATGGATCAGGAAAAAGAAGAAGGATCCCAATGCACCTAAATGGTCACCCTCTGTCTATTTCCTATTCTGAGCAGAATTTTGTCATAAGATCAAGTCTATAAACTCTAGAATATCCACTGGGGGTATGTCAAAAAAACTTGACAAAATGTGCAACAATCTGAGTGATAAGAAGCAACCTTATGATAATAAGGAAGCCAAACTGAAGGATAAATATGAGAAGGATGTCACAGAATATACATTGAAAGGGAAGTTTGATGGGGCAAAGAGGGTGGCAAAATCTTCCTGGAAAAAGATAATGGAAGAAGATGAGGAGAATAAGGAAGATGAAGAGGAGAAGGAAGATGAAGATGATGGATGAACTTGTACCATGTTCTGTCTCCATGTGAATACCAGAGAGTAGAGGAAACACCTTTAAATGAAACACATCTCCTGTGTGATGGTGTTAATTGCCGTCATTAGACTTAATTGACTCTTTCACATAGCTTCTCAAAGTGCTTTTAGATAGACATTGTAACCTGTTTACATGAAGTGGTCCACATAGATATTTTTGGAGCACCCAGAAACTGTATTAAAATTGTACATATTTGCAAACATTTTTAAAAATAAAAAGGGGTTCTAATATTCTCCTTACTCTGTGCACTTTTGTTGTTGTTGTGATACAAAAGCATTTACAAATGTTTACAGGCATTTTTTTGATGTGAAAGGTGGTGTTTAACCACATGGTTATTGGCTAAAAAATTCTGCTTTATAAACTGTACATATTTATAGTTTGTAAAAACAAAAACAAAAACAAACCATACCTCTAGACAGATTCTTGGGGTCCAGGCTTGAAAAGGGAGTGAGGCTTGTCTGCCTTTCCTAGAGGGCTGCAACCCAAAGCTTACACTGTGAGGATATATTGCAGATATACTGAAGTGGGGGTTCATTTAGCTTAAAAGTTGTGTTCCTGTTTATATAGTGAAAAAGCACCCAGCTCCCATCTTTGGTGTCACAATGGGGTTGGGCAGTCAGCTGGCATAAAAAAAAGTGTCTGGATTTTTGGTTTTATTTTTAGTTGAAATGCAGCATGCTTTTTTTGTTTTGTTTTTGTTTTTGTTTTTTAACTTTTATTTATTGATTTTTCATTTTCAACATTCACTTGCACAAGATTTTGAGTTCCAAAATTTCTCCCCATTCCTCCCCTGCCCCCCACCCCATGACAGCCTGCATTCTGATTCCCCCTTCACTCAATCTCTTTTCCTTTCTATTACACCTCCCACTTCTCATTCTCTTCTGCTTCTATTTTCCTGTAGGGTAAGATAGATTTCTATGCCTCTTTGCCTGTGTATCTTATTTCCCAGTTGCATGTAAAAACAATTTCTAACATTCGTTTCTAAAACTTGGAGTTCCAAATTCTCTCCCCTCCTCCCTCCCCACCCACCCTCATTGAGAAGGTAAGCAATTCACATAGGCTATACATGTGTAGTCATGCAAAACACTTCCATAATAGTCATGTTGTGAAAGAATAACTATATTTCCCTCCATCCTATCCTAGCCCCTATTTATTCTATTCTCTCCTTTGTCCTTGTCACTCCTCAAAAATGTTTGCTTCTGATTAACTCCTCCCCCAATCTGACCTCCCATCTATCACCCCTCCTTCTCTTATCCCCTTCCCCCCCTACTTTCTTGTAGATAGATCTCCAAACCCACTTAGGTGTGTATATTATTTCCTCCTTAAGCCAAATCCAATGAGAGTAAAGTTCACTCATTCCTTCTCACTTCCCACCTCTTCCTCTCCACTGTAAAAGCTTTTCCTTGCCTCTTTTAAGTGAGTCAACTTACCCCATTCTCCTTTTCCCTTTCTCCTTCTCCCAGTACATTCCTCTGTCACCCTTTAATTTTCTTTTTTTTTTAGATATCATTCCTTCATATTCAAGTCATTCTGTACCTCTGTCTTTATATATTCCCTCCAACTATTCTAATAATGAGAAAGGTCTCATGAGTTGCAAATATCATCTTTCCATTTAGGAATGTAAACAGTTCAACTTTAATAAGCTCCTTATGATTTCTCTTTCCTGTTTACATTTTCAAGCTTCTCTTGAGTCTTGTATTTGAAAACCAGTTTTTCTATTTAGCTCTGGCTTCTCAAGAATACATTAAATTCCTCTATGTCATTGAATATCTATTTTTCTCCTCATTGATTACACTCAGTTTTGCTGGGTAGATGATTCTTGGTTTTAATCCTAGCTTCTTTGACCCCTGGAATATCATATTCCAAGCCCTCTGGTGCCCTAATGTAGAAGCTGCTAAATCTTGCATCATTCTGATTGTGTTTCTACAGTATTTGAATTGTTTCTTTCTGGTTGCTTGCAATATTTTCTCCTTGACCTGGGAACTCTGAAATTTAGCTATAATATTTCTAGAAGTTTTCCTTTTAGGATCTCTTTTAGGAGGTGATCAGTGGATTCTTTCAATTTCTATTTTATGCTCTGGTTCTAGAATATCAGGACCCCTTTCCTTGATAGTTTCTTTCTTTTTCTTTGTGAGGCAATTGGGGTTAAGTGACTTGCCCAAGGTTACACAGCTAGTACATGTCAAATGTTTGGTCTGAGGCCAGATTTGAACTCAGGTCCTCCTGACTTCAGGGCCAGTGCTCTATCCACTGTGCCATCTAGCTGCCCACCTTGATAGTTTCTTGAAAGATGATGTCTAGGTTCTTTTGTTTAATTATGGCTTTCAGGTAGTCCAATAATTTTTAAGTTATCTCTCCTGGATCTATTTTCCAGGTCAGTTTTTTTTTCAAAGAGATATTTCACATTGTCTTCTATTTTTTCATTGTTTTGGTTTTGTTTTATAATTTCTTGATTTCTTATAAAGTCATTAGCTTCCTTTTGCTCTATTTTAATTTTTAAGGAATTATTTTCCTCAGTGAGCTTTTGGATTTCATTTTCTATTTGGTCAATTCTGTTTTTTCAGAAATTCTCCTCATTGACTTCTTGGACCTCTTTTGACATTTGGTCTAGTCTATTTTTAAGGGGTTATTTCTTCAGTATTTTTTGGTTCTCCTTTAGCAAGCTGTGGATCGCATGATTTTCTTGCATCACTCCCATTTCTCTTCCCAATTTTTCCTCTACTTCTCTTACTTGGTTTTAAAAATCATTTTTGATCTCTTCCATGGCCTGAGACCAATTGATATTTTTCTTGGGGGCTTTGGATGTAGGAGCCCTGACTTTTTGTCTTCTTCTGGTTGTATGTTTTGATCTTCCTTGTCACCAAAATAAGATTCTATAGTCTGAGCTTTTTTCCTCTGTTTGCTCATCTTCCCAGCCAGTCACCTGCCTTTTAACTCTTTGTTAAGGTAGGCTCTGCTTCCAGTGTGAAGGGTGTACTGTCCCAAGCTTCAGGGGTTGGGTGCAGCTGTTTTCAGAGATACTTCTAGGGACCTGTAAGTTTTCAGTTCTTCCAAGGTGGCACGATCTAAGGAGAGGTGTTTATTCCTCTCTTGGCCTGTGTTCTGGTCCATGAGTGACCACAAGCACTCTTTTCTGCCCTGGAAGTGAGAGGAGGGTTTCCTCTCCACTGCTGCCACAAGTTCTGCTATGCTAGTGCTCCTCCTCACCCCAGGACTGCCACTCAGGACTAGGACCCAGATCCAAGCAGGGACAAAGCAAGAGAATCCTGCCTCAGTACCAGGAAAGAGATTCCTGCAATCCGCATCTGATCAGCCTCTTGATCCACACACTGTCTGTGGGCTGAGAGTTCCAGAAGCAACCTCTACAGCTGTGGCCACTGCCCTGGGGCTGTGCTAGGGACAGGGCTGGAATGTGCTCCTCTCTCTTTCACCCAGTTCTGACAGACCTTTCCCGCTGACCTTCTAAGTTGTCTTTAGAGTTTGAGAGTTGAGAAGTCTGGAAATTGCCACAGCTCCCCTTGATTCAGTCCCCTGAGGCCTGCTCCAGGTTTTCTGGGCCCAGGTCTTTGCTGTCCAAACAGCTGATGCTGGACTGCACTCCCCTCCCAGCATAGGGCAACAGACCCTTCTTGTTGACTGTCCAGGTTGTTTTAGGCTAGAATTTTCTTCTCTCTGTCTTTTTGTGGGTTCTGCTGCTCTAGAATTTGTTTATAGTCATTTTTACAAGTATTTGGAGGGGTTTGGGTGAGAGCTCAAGCAAGTCACTGCTTTTACTTCACCATCTTGGCTCTGCTCCCCTCGAAGTGCAGTAATTTTAAATTGAAACTGTAGAGTTCTACCTTATATCACTCAAACGGAAAGCCAAGATAGCAATGCAAGGAAAAAAAAAAATTCTGTTCTTAAACAATTTGTGATTTTATTTTATACGTTTAGAAAACTGAAATGTCCTTTGAAGCAAAATAAGTAGCATTATACTTTTAGAAACCATTCTTGATACCATTCAAAATTTCTGAGGTTTCAAGCAGACTTAATAGCCCAAAATAAGACAGTAATTTGGAAGACCTATATCCCCACAAGTCTGGTAGTGACAGATGAGATATTTCCTAGTTGTCTCACCCCCACCCCCACCACCTCTGTGAAAAAAAAAAAAAGCCAAACCTGAACAGTGATGGAGTTCAATGGACTGTCCAGCATTAAGATGGTATGCAAGTCTATGCTTACTTGGATTGAGTGGATGGGTAAAAAAAGTGACCATTCCTGGCTTCTACCACCTCTAAGTTACAGCTTTCAGAAAACAAAAAAGCAGGTGGTGATGTTTTAGGCTGATTCCACTGAACAGATTTTGACTTTTCCTCTCTTCTCTGGTTAAGTTGGGTATGGATTTTCTACATTTACTACAACATGTCTTTTCTAAATAAACTTTTTAAAGTAATGCTTCAAATTTGTTTTGGGGTTTACTTCTTGCCTTCCCTCAGTTTGATCTAGCACTCAAGTTTTTGTCCAGAGAAACACTAGAAACTTCTCAGTTCTGCCAAGTCATAGAGGATGGCACAACTGATGAACACTGACTTTTTCTAAAACCTCCTGGTATCTAGGAGAAAACTCCAGATCAGCTACTACTTCTAAAAAGGCAATTATGGCCACTAAATGGGGGTCGTGTCATTACCCCCTATATAGGTGGGGGCACTTAAGACCCATGAGAGAAATACTGCAGCATGTTCGTCCCTCAATTGGGAAATCTTACCCCTCATTCCCTACCCTCCTTTTAATCATTAAAAATATGCAGAAAATAAAAGTTGATTTGGGGGTTAGTGTTAGTGTTAGGTAGGGGGGAGGGATGACCCATAGGTACTGGAGTGTTTTGAGAATGATGATGGACAATATTAATGTCTGGGAAGAGCTTGAATTCTTGTGGTTTAGGGCACTATAGTCCAGCAGATTAGGTTAAAATTGGAAGTGTTCACCCAAAGTTTCCTATTTGTGTGGAGGGAACCTTTCTCACAGGAAAGCATTTTAAACAAAAATTTTAAGCTTTCAAAGGTGTAATCAGGGGGTTACTTTTCAGTAAAAACAGTCTAAGTCAGGGCATAGAAGTGTGGCCTGTTTTCTGTTGTCCTGTTTTCCTTCCCACCTTCCCCAGGTCCTTTATTCCAAAGTTGGCCAAATGGTCTTTTGTTGATGGCTTTTCCTTTGTGCTGGGGCAATATTTCCCTGTATTTTCAACTTTGGTAAAGTCTTAGGGTTGTTTTGTATTGTGGACATGAGCATTTCTGACCAGTGAGGTTACCTGTGGAGCCTGTTTAACAGTTAGAAAACAGTCTGTGTTAAATTCAGACCTAGAGTCAGCTAGGGGATTGGGTGCTGAGTGTGTGTGTAGAGGCACATTTCTCAGTCCTCTTTTTTCTCTCTTTCCTACTGCTCCGTCATTATTTTTTTCCTTCTCATAGATATTGAGCTCCAGGAAAGAAGTCGCTAGTCCTTTGTTCCCCAATGTACCACAATTCCATCTCCATGCCTGACTTAAAATCATCCAAAGGTACAAGTCTCAGGAGTATACAAAGCCAAGGAGATAGTGTCTACAGACAGTCTTTTGGAAGTGGGGCATGGTACCTGGGCCCAGCTTGGCACATGATGCCCTCTCTTGGTGGGCATTTTAACATATATGGTTTCACATCTGAGCTGTAGCTGGTTTGAAGGCTAGCCAAGGCCTTTACTTTACTCTGTGGTTTGCATTTCAGGCTTGTTTACTATTTGCCTAGGCATCGTGTACCAGCAAGTTTTCCATGGGCCCATTTGGGCTGTAGAGTGAGAGGGTTGTGTGCCAGTCAGGCCATGCACTCTCCTTCTAACAGGAGCAGGCTGCCAGGGTCATACTCACCAGTCCTTGGAGCCCACCCGGATAAACATAAAGATGAGCCGATCGGGAGGTGCAAGCACTCGAACTTTATTCAGAGACCATCACAGCAAGGCCAAGCAGGAAAGCAAGAGCAGGAGCAAGAGAGCGAGCTCCAACCCCTACCGCCCCATATATACCTTCCTAGCCCCTCCTCCTCAGCCCGCCTACTAGTGATTGATCGTAGGATAAGATACCAGAAGGGGATGTCTGGGGTTAGCACTGCACCAAGGGAGAGGACGTGACAAAGGAAGCTAGGCCCAGATACTGGAAGGGGGCATCTGGGGTTAGTGTTGCACCTAGGGAGAGGACTAGACAAAGGGAGCTCGTTCTCTGCCGTCCCACTCCCACGTGGCACAGCCCCCTGCCTCGGGGAGCGTAAGCTCTGGTTACTTCCTAATATCTTGTCCCTGCCCCATCTTGCCACAACTCCCATGTGGCACGTAGCCAACATCAGACAATCCCTCACAGGGTTGGACTAGATGACCTGGTCTTTCCAGCTATGCATCGTTTGATTCTGTTTTGACTGTCTCCCTTGTCCTTGCCTTGTCATTTTAGGCTATAAACTACACGCCTCTCAGAGGATGTTCAGGGCAGAAGGGTGGCATTCCAGTAAAAGGCATCCCAATGGAACTCACAACCTGACTTAAGTTGGGTTCATTCCCTATCCATTCCCACCCTATATTTTGGGAAACTCTTTTTCCAGTTCACTGTGAACTGGTATTTTAGGAAGCATGCTGAGGGGTTCTAAAGACCAACAGGACAATGAATTTCAAAGAGAAGGAAGAACCTAAGCAGTGGCTGTTTGGATGGGGGTTTACTAACTAGATTTTTTCAAAACTGAGGCTAGTCTAGGCATCAAGGAAACACATTTGCTTATTAGAGAAACATTCTTCTATTGCCTGACCCCATTAGGACTGGGGCTATGTTTTGTGATGCCTTGATTGAGCATGGAGCTAGGTCTGATTGTTTTTTGGAGTGCCAACCTGATCATACGTACTTTCAATGCTTTAATCTTTAATACTCTTTACCTGTTTTCCTTCTCACCTCCCTCCCTTTCTCCTTTTACTTTCCTCTCAATGAGGTCTGATGTTTGAGGGAAAAAAAAAACACACCCAAAAAACCTTGACTTTTTGTAGCAACTATTGTCAAAAGGTCTCTCCCATTTTTATGTTCTTGCTAAAAAGCCTATCTAGGGACCTTTTTGGATGCATTCATTTTCTGTAATAAAGTTCATTAATCAGTCTTCCTCAAAAAACAAACAAGCAAAAAAAATTAGCTGATATCACAAAAACCCTGGAAGATGGATACTATTATTCTCCCCATTTTACAGAAAAGGAAACTGAGGCAAATAGAGGTTAAGTGACTTACCCAGGGTCAAACAACTAGTAAGTGTCTAAGGTCAGATATGAACTCAGGACTTTCTGACTCTAGGCCCACCACCATCTAGCTGATTCTGGGTAAGCATGTTATTCTACTATCTAAGAATCTTTAAGGCCTCCCAACAAACTCTAAAACTAAAACACCTTGGGGTGGCATATATAGTCCTCCATAATCTGGCTCCAACTTATTACTTTTTTATGTTTTACTTATGCTTTTCTTTTATTTTCTTGCTAATTCCAAATGACTTATCCATTACTAACAGAAATGCCTTCATTGTAACAATGAAGTTTTAAAAAAATACAAATGAGCATGGTCATCATGTCTAACAGTGTATAACTCATATATCTTTCAGTGCTATTTTCCTTTATATTATTGTGGTCATTATTATGTCAAAATAATTGAAAGAGCTAAAATAACACTATAAAATACTTAGGTATAGTCAAATCAGTCATAATGGGAAAATTTACATTTCTATAAACTTACATCAACAAAAGAAAGATGAAAGAGATCAACGAATTGGTGCATTACATCAATGATGATGCATACACACACACACACATACACACACACACACACACACACAATCAACAACTAAATAACCTGCAAATTAATACAAAAAGTAGTTCTTAAAATAAGGAATATAGAAAAATAGAAAACAAAACTTAAAAAAACCTGTTGATACAAATAAAACCTTAGGGTACAACTTTACAAAGCCAATTATAAAATCAATAATGAAAAGGGAAACAATAAAATGAAGAGGAAACTAAGGAAATTTCCAGACACTCTTATAACCAATTCCATGCCAATAAACTTAAAATATAAAGGGAAAGAAGATTCATGACAGAATAATGCTCATAACACAGAACAAGAATGAGATACTTTAAACAACCTAGACTCAGAAATAGATCAGAATCAGAAATAGAAATTGAAATGTGAAAAATATAATCTCCAAAGAGAAATTAAAAAACCCATCTGTATTCACATATAAATTTTATTAAACATGTAAAGAATATTTTTGCAAGAATAGAATTTAAAAGCTCCTTAACAAACTTCTTTCATGAGCCAAATATAATCTTAATATCCAAAGCAGGAAAAAAAGTAATAAAAATGATAAATAATACAGCCCATTCTCATTAATGAATATTGATATTTACACATATATTTATATATTTAATTTGATGGAGGTAACAATAAACAGCCATTATAGTATTGAATATTAGTCTGATTAAACTTTCTGTCAAAACAGAAGGATTACAGAATCAATTAATCTAATGCAAAAAATGAATTAATACAATTGAAACAGAAAGACATGAATGGAACTAAAGTGAGGTGGGAGAATAAAAGTTATTATGTTTCTATTGAATCTAAAGAAATGAAGAGCTTCAAACCACTTTTCAGATAAAGTATCAGCAAAATATATATCTCATCAACAAAGATAAAGAAGGAAACAGTATCATGTCATGGCCATCACAGATAATGAAACAATAATAATATTAAATGTACATGTACCTAAGGGCATAGTATTTAAGTACTTAACAGAAAAGCTAAATGGAATAAAAATAAGACATATATAATGGTAATTGATTCTAGGCTAGTTTAATACATTTTTTCAAACTGATAGAAATTATATAATAATATAACCAAAAAGGTATCTATGGATCTGAACAGAATGGGGAGAGGAGCAATAATAGGTTTCAGAATCTTATAATGAATATTAAAAATGATTTTTTAAAAAAATTATACTCATCTTTCAGCATTAATGGACCCTTTTAAAAAGTCAAAAGCAACTCAAAAATGAATGCTGCAGAAATATTAAACACAGTCATTAAATAACATAACACAACAAAAGCATAATGAATAAAGGGAATATGAATGAAAGATGCAGACCTAGATTCACACTAAATAATACTAGCCAAAATAATGATTGAAAGAATGAATAAAAGAAACAATAAATGCTTATATTAAAGAGAAAAATTTTATATATGAAAAATTATTGGACATTGATAAAGGTGTATTAAAAAAGAATATATCTCTGAGTGTTCTGTATTAAGAAAGAGAAAAAGTGGGACTAATGAATTGATCATGCAGTTGAACAATAAAATAATAATCCAAAAATAAACTCAAAAGACAAAATTTGAAAACTGAACAAAATATTCAGTTCAATTGAATTCAACGAGCATTCATTAAGAAATATTCTGTGCCAGGGTTCATGTTAGATGTTGGGGATTCAAATATAAAGCAAGACAATCCCTAACATCAGGGACCTTTTATTCTACTGAGAGAAATAATATGTACATAGATAAGGAAATATAGGACATATGCACAAACTAAATATAATATAATGTTGGTGGTAGTAGATGGGGCAAAAAAAGGAAAGGCCTCCTGGAAAGGTTGGACATTCCACAGGTGTTACACATTACAAATGTTTTTGTACTTTTTTCAATATGTTGTTCAGTTTTGATGACTTTTTTCTTTTCTAAAAAAAATCCGTCATATGGAATTGCTGTCAAGGAGGGATGGGATAAGGATACATGGGATACTGTAATGATATAAGTAACAAAATAAGAATAAAAAGTTATTTAAAATCAAATTATTTTGGTGAATTATTGAATATGGAGGATAGGGGTTAAATTTGAGAATGAGGGGCTGTGGGATAGAGTTTATAAGGAAGTAAGAAGTGGGTTTAAATACCACTGCAGACACTTAATATCTTTGTGACCATGAGCAAGTCACTTACCTTCTCTGTGTCTCAATTTCCTCATCTGCAAAATAAAAGGGATGCAATTTGATGGCCTTTTATGTGCCTCCAAACCTTAAATTTATGATCCGGTGACTCTAAGATTGTGAATTTGGAATACTGAAATGATAGTTTTACTCTGGACAAAAATAAGAATTTTAGGAAGAGGGTTGGGTTTGGGGGTAAAAAATAATGTGTTCTCTTCTTGGATGTGTTGGTTTTGAGGGAATCTATAGAATATCAGGTTGGAAATGTAAGATAATCCACTCACAAATTGTAAATGAGGCTTAGGGGAGGGATTAGTCCTAGATATATAAATATTGGACTAATTATTGTAGAAATTGCACTTGAAAATTTTCAAGCCTTCCAATTACTTGGAGGAAGTCTGTGGAGAGTCATTCTCTTTCCTTGCATTCTAGTTATAGTTTTTTGTTAAATTTATTTTTTTTTAATTTCTCCAAGCATTCTTTTAATCCATAGTATTTCTTTATAGCACTAGGAACTTCTCTTGTTGCTAGTTTTCTCAATTACTTTTCCCGTCAGAGTTTCCTCTTGTAGATCTTTTCCTCTCTTTTAATTTTTGCTGTTCTTTTAATTTATTGGACATATTCCCAACTGTTTTGAGACAGTAAAAAGGAGCTGGACAACATATATTAAATACCTACTACTCATCAGGCACTGTGAATGCCAAAGGAAAAAATAAACAGTTCCTGACCTCAGGAAGCTCATAATATAATTGGGGAAAATGATACATATAGTGAAACTGAAAAGGGGGCAGGGAATGTGCCAAAAGGCATGATGCTCCTGAAATTAAAATCTGAGTATGTGAAGGAAAATGCAGAGTTTATCTGGCAAGTTCCCAGCCTTTGGCAGTTTATTGCTCTTCTCTCCAGTCCTCAAGTCAGATTGGACAGGTGTTTGAAGGTGCTGAGGTGCTGAGTATGAAAACTGGATCAATCTCCAGCATGAGATTTCAAGTGATGAGCTTATCATGGAGAAAAGGCATGATGTTAATGGAATTGAAACCATTCAATACTCAGGCTAGAAGTGGATCATGTATGTGTGTGTGCATGTGTGTGTGTGTGTTCCTAAAAGTAAGTTTCAAAATTAAATACTTCTTTTAAAAATATCTTTCCTCTTTATGGAAATATCCAATTATTAAGGTTAACTGAAATCCTAAATCTTACCTTGAAACTTTGTGAAAATTTTAGACAACCCCACCACAGTACCCCACTGCAGAAAGAATGAACATATATCTAGAGATAAATACTTAGGTAACTTCAAGGATTTCACCAAACCATTCTCAGTACACCACTAACCAGGCAAAATTTTAACTGGCAACTCACTTTATGGCTTACAAATTAACATCCAGAGAAGTTAAATACTCAAGGTCAAAGAGCAATTGCCCAAAGTTAGAGAACAAGTAAGTAGCACAGATGGTAATAAATTGATATGGCTTACTGATTTAATTATTAAAAAAAACACTGAGATTCAGATTTCAGTTGAAATATGATTTGCATACTGACAAAATGAGCAATTCCTGGAACAGAATATCCAAATATTGCTTTTTTTTTTCTTTAATGCTTCTTTACTTCAAATAGATCTGTGATGTTTCTTCCAAGTGATGCAGATAATGAATCACAAGGGATTTTTCATTTTGTAGTTCTTGTCCATGTTTTCCCATTAAACCTCCAAAAATGAACCCAAAGCCCTGTACTCTTACGTTTAAAAATCATATTCCATGACGACCTTGTCAAAACTAAGGCTTTCCCTCAATCATCCCTGCCTCTCACTGTATATCACACCCCCATTTCTCGTCCTTTTCATAGGCAATATTTTTATGTCACTCCAACTTCTAGCAATGTGGAAATATATTCCTTTTAACATATAGACAAGTCAAATTTAGATTTCAGCTGGTACAAAATTCTCACTCTTTCCAACTGCAATTCAAATGGGTTGTTGAAGTCAAAATATATATTTTTACTGCTCCTACTGCCTTTAACTTGACTTATATAGTCAGTCAAAGAACATTTAATCAGTTGATAAACATTTATTAAGCAGCTAGTGAGTGCTAGGCATCATACTAAGTGCTAGGACACAAAGAGATGAAAAAGAAAGTTCCTGGTCATAAGGATTTCACAATCTAATAAGGGAGACAATGTGCAAAAAACTATGTACAAATAATCTAAATACTGGATAAAGTAGAGCTAATCACTAGAGGGAAGGCAGTCAAATTAAGAGAGATTGGGAAAGGCTTCCTTTAGAAGACAGGATTTGAGCTGGGACTTGACAGAAGCCAGGGAGAAAAGGAGGCAGACATGAGAAGAGAGAGCATTCCATACATGGAGGATAACAAATGAAAAAGCCCATAGCCTAGGAGCCAAAAATGGAGTGTCTTGTTCAAGGAACAGTAAGGAAGCTAGTTTCATTGAATCACAGTGTGGGGAGGGGACAGGTGAGAGGAAAGTTGTAAGAAAGTTGTAAAATTGGTGGAGGGAAGGTTAATAAAAGAACCTCCCATAATGGATAGAAAATAGGCCTTGAAACCAAGAAAACCTGATTTCAACTCCTGCCTCTGCCTCATACACTGTATTACTCTGGTCAAATCATTTAACCTCTCAATATTATTGGAAAGTCAATGATGATGATGATGTTGAATATCGCAGAGAATGTACTGGCCTGCATTGGATGTTAGATGAAGTTTCTCCTTTCGGAGTTCCTTAAACCAATGAAATCATGGGCAAGGCCCAGGCCCAGGCCATACCCGTATACTTGGCTTCACATATTTTCCAGGACAATAAAATCTGTAATCTCTCTATAAAAATTAATTTTAATAAATTAAAACTGTCTTCCTATGATGTTCCAATGTTCAATTGGTATTTATGTCCTTTGATCCAGATGTATCCAAAATACTAAAGAAATACATCTTACAGACTACAAAGGATAAAGAGAAATAATACATCATGTGAAAGTGAAGAGATCTATATTATTTTTATCAATATATTGTTTGCATGACCTAGAAGTTTACTGGAAAATATCACATGTTAAGCTCTACAATTCCATGAATGGTATTTCAATTAGCTCTTTTTCAAAATGTCTTTTTTTTTTTGATGACCTAAGTTACCATTCAAATCTAAAATACGTAATAGAATATTGTTAATGATATTCAGGTAAAATGTTTATTAAATAAAAGTTGCATAATTGATATATCTAGCTGTTATTAATTAACAAAATCTCCCTGGCTGTTGAACCAATATATTATAAAAGTCATACATTATCTTTGTTTAAATATTAAAGGAGAAATGACATTTGTAAAATGCCACAGTCTTGAGAATGTTTCACAAAATAGTTCCATAATTTCCTTAAACTTCAATTAAGCTAAAGTTTCTTCCATTTTTTGTGCCTTTCATTCTACAATATCCTGACTCTTCAAGAACATTGCTCCCTTGATCATTTCAACAAAAAAGTTCATATTTTCCCTATGCTGAAAAACAAAACTACTTGATCAAGTTTCAACTTCAAAGTATATATTTTTTTCAATCTTTTTCTGTTGGTTGCTGAGCTTCCAGAAAAAGAAATTCTTTCCCTCATCATCCACTTATTCTTCACCGTATAGACTGGCTTCCTTTCCTGCTATTCTGATAAAACTGATCTCTTGAAGGACATTGATTAATGACTTTTGTTTTATGGTTGATGTTGTTGTCATTCAGTCATGTACAATTTTCCATAACCCCATTTGGGGTTTTCTTGGCAAAGATACTGGAGTGGTTTGTCATTTCCTTCTCCAGTTCATTTTACAGATGAGGAACTGAGGCAAACAGGGTTAAGTGACTTCCCCAGGGTCACATAGATAGTGTCTGAGGAGAGATTTGAACTCATGAAGATATCTTCCTTATTCTAAACCTAGAGCTCTATTCACTGTGCCACCTAACTGCTTTTGGTTAGTGACTTACCAATTTCTAAATCAAATAATTTTTTCTGTCTAATCCTCTCTGACCTATCTGCATTTGAAGCCCCTTTCCTTCCCTCTCTTGAAATTACTAAAACTATACTTTCCTGCTTCTATCACTTCAGTTATTTTTTAAAAATATTCAGCTTTTAAAATACATGATTTTTTCTAGGTCCACAATCTATCCATCTCAAATCCCCCTTCCTCGATTAAGAAAAATAAAAAAAAAGAAACAAAGCCCCCTTATTAAAAATATGTATAGTTCAGCAAAACACAATTCCTGTATTGGCCAAATCCAAATATGTGTTTAGGATGAATGTATATGTGTTAATTTTCTTTCATGTGTTACTTTCATAGCCCCCATTTGTTTATTTTTTTCCTTTAATGCTTTCATTTGTTTTTCTTTGGGGGGGGGCAATTGGGGTTAAGTGATTTTCCCAGGTTCACACAACTAGTAAGTGTCAAGCATCTGAGGTCGTATTTGAACTCAGGTCCTCCTGATTCCAGGGCCAGTGCTCTATGCACTGTACCACTTAGCTGTTGGCCTTTTTTAATTAATTTAAACAAATACTAAAACTTAAATAAATAACAAGAAAAGAAAAAGAAATATATTGTAAATTTATATACTAAAACAAATACAAAATAAGAAAAATAAAAGCATTGCCATGTGCACAGCAGAATATGATAGGACTCAAATATATAGCAACAACTTTGCATTTCAAGAAAGCCTATATAACAAATACTACACATTATTTTCTGAGCTGTCCATCTTTTCTTTGCTTCCTCATAAGTTTTCTTTTGTTCACTGTTGTGAAATTTTTACTTTGTTCTTTTTTCCCCTTCCTGCCCACTCTACCCCAAGAAGCTACAATTAAGTGTGTGTATGAGTATATATGTATATATTTGTATGTATACACATACATATATTATATGTGTGTGCATGTGTATATGCGTGCATGTACATACAGTATATGTATACATGCACATGCATATATACATACACATGTATATACATACATATGCATACATATATATATGTGTATGTATGTGTATATATATAGATATATAGATATATATTGACTTTGAATGGTTGGGTTCTTTCTCCTTTGCCAGCTCACTTTTTTTTAAATTAATAGCAGCTTGTTATTGTAATCACCTCCAGTCCAGGGGTATAGGGGATGGATCTCTGACCACAGATCCTCCGTCAGTTCTCTCCTCTATCCTGGAACTGAAATTAAGTATTCTGCACTCCTGTAAGTGCCCACAGTCAGCTGCATCCCTGCCCCACTGCTTTTGAACCTACCAGGCATATGCTGACTCCTTTCTGCCCAGGACTGTGTCTCAGTAGCACAGTTGGCCCAGGCAAACCTTAACAGCAGAGGTGCCCTCAATTTTCCTCTACTTAGATGCCTTACTCTCCACACTGTATGGGAGATGAAAATTCCTGTGGCTAGGGCCCAGGCTACCTCCAAACCCAGCTAGCCTCAAGGCTCTGCAGCTTGTTGTTTCAGCAGAACTATCCTGGAGGTATTTATATTTCACAGGGACCAAATCTTGGATCTTCTCCCAGTTGTTCCAGGAGGATTACTCTTCTGCCCCAAATCTTATTCATTTTTATCACTCTACATTTCCCCTGAGGTGCTATTTTGTCTTACTTGTGGAGAAAATCTGGAGACCTTGGAAATTTCTGACCTATTCCACCATCTTCCCCAAATCCTCTCCTTTCTCATTTGAGTCCTAAAATACAGTTTAGTTTCCACCCATCTAGCCTTTTCAAATTCTTGATTTATCTCTTGTTGGACTTCTGTCTAAGCTGTGTTTTTGTTTTCCTTTAAGGGTTTGCTTTTAGATGTGTGTTTTGGAGTCATCTCTTTCTTCTATATGTGTGTCTTGAAGATCTCTGTCCTTACAACAGTTCTTAATGTGGGATTCTTTTTTGTTGTTGTTATTGTTATTTACTTATTCTCTAAAACTACTTCCTGACTTTGAGTGTCTGTGCTACACACTTCTGAAGCTAATACTTGAGTTCAGATTTTGTCTTCTTCAATCATTTGGTGCTTTCTTTAGGTATTGAGTATTATGTTATTTCAGAATGTCAAGGTTCATTCATATTAGAAACTTGCAAACTTTCAGTACTCCAAAAACTATGAGATTTGGAGTAAAGTTAGCTCATTAGTTTCTTGGTCTGAGCTCTGCAAGTTCCTAGCCCAGTTCAGGGTCTAAGCAACTCACTTTTCATATTGGCTCTGGTTGGAGTTCTAGTTGATAGCTGCAAGTGTGAGACACTTTCAATCAATTGGAATTGCAATTCTGAATGAAAGAATTGCAAGCTCCCTATTGATATGGGATTCCTGCTCTGGTTTTTCCACTGCAGGCTTCAGACTGGGATGGAGGTTAGAACTAAATCCTTCCTCTGCTCCTAGTATTAGAACCACACAGTTGCTGTTCATTTCTGAACTTGTTCCTGGCTCACTATATAGCCAGTGTACATAAACACTCCTTACTTTGGGATGCTACTCCTAGGTACATAGAAGTCCTTCCTTCATTCTCCCCTAGATCTGTGACTTTCAAATGTGTGATGACAGATCTGTCAGTTGGTTCCTTTTCCCACATCCTTTCCCAAATTTAGGCTTTCCCAAGGGCCTCTTCTTGCACTCATGCATTGTCAGTCCTTTTTCAGTCCCTGGGTACCAGAACACACCATGATGGCAGCCTAGGTCAGTCCCTGTCCTCATTGTCTGCAGATTTCAGCCTTTCTTTTCTCTGTGCTGACCTGGGCTAGGGAAAAAAATAACACTCACTGTGATTTTTTTCCTTGTATTTCCCTATTAGGACTTGGTCTAGTACAGTTTTCAGTATTTTTTGTAGAGGGGTCATATTGGTGAATTACTACTATTCCTCTCCATGCTACTCCACCATCTTTCTTAGCATCCCTTAGTATTCTCTTTAATATTACACTTTAAATCCAAAGGCTCACCCAAGACATTGTTTTTAGTCCTATTCTCTCTCTCTCTCTCTCTTTCTCTCTTTCTCCCTCTCTCTCTTTGTCTCTGTTTCTTTGTCTCTCTGTGTTTATCTCTCTCTATCTCTCTGTCTCTGAGTGTGTGTGTGTGTGTGTGATGTGTCACTAGAAGACCTTATTTACATGGTCTTAGTTATTGGCTTTATGCTGGTGATTCACAAATCGAGTGCTAGTCCCTCATCTGATTTCCAAACCTACATTAGAATGATAATAATAATAATAGCTAATATTTATGTAGTGCTTATAATATGCCAAGCCCTGTGCTAAGCACCTTTTAATTGTCATCCCATTTGATCCTCACATGAACCTTAAGAGGTCAATGCTGTTATCTCTATTTTACAGATGAGGAAATTAAATCAAAGAGAGACTTGCCTAGGGTCACACAGCTAGTAACTGTCTAAGGCTAGATTTGAATTGAGGTCTTTCTGACTACAGGCCCACTGCTCTATCTACTGCACCACATAGCTAATCTACTATATAATGGACATTCACATCTAGGTGTCTCACTGGCACATCAAACTTAATATGTCTAAATCTGAACCCATCACCTTCCCCTGTAATCCTGCCAGTCTTCCTAATTTACTTATTTCTATAGATGGCTTCACCATCCTCTCAGGCATCCAGACTGAAACATCCTTGTCTATTTCTTCTCCCTATTTCTCCACCCCCTCCATCCAACAGTTGTCAAGGCGATAGATAGATAGATATAGATATATAATATCCACATATACACATACATTTGCATATATATATACACAAAGGTGTGTATGTTTGAGTGAGTGTATATATGTATCTGTATGTACATATGTGTGTATATCTATCTTTCTATCTATCTGTCTGTCTGTCTAACTATGGAGGATGATACAACCCTACATAAATTAATATAATCAGAGATGCCCCAGACTCCTTTACACAGCTGCCAGAGTGATTTTCCTAATCACAGCCTAATCATGGTCACATTTCCTAATATGACCATGTTTCTTCAGAATCTCTCTATCTCATCCAGGATGAAATATGAATCCCTTCATTTGACAATGTCAAGTCCTTTGCATTGTGTTCTCAGTCTACCTTTCTAATCTTTTGGCACATTATTCCCCTTCCTTCTATCTATGGTCTGATGAAACGCTGTATGAGAGGGGATATATTATATCAAGAAGGTAGAAAGGTGTTAATAACTGAAAATTATGGCACGGAATAAAAGCCCAGAGTATAGGCTGATAAAGCAATTTTAGAGTATCCTAAAATCAGAAGGATGAGTTACCTCCAAAAGAATGAAATTTAATTTTGAAAATATTACAATGAAGGAAAGTGAATCAAGTGTCTGATGAAAGACAAAATTCATAGAGAACATAAAATAACATATAAGTCTCTGAAGTCATTAAAAAAGAAATTAAATTAACCAATGATGTTAGAAATCAATATAGATCAGGGATTGGAGCAATCAACATTGACTAAAAACACAATTAAAAATTAGAAAAAATGAATCTATAATGGAGAATATTTATAAAGAATTAGAAAATCAATATATTTGGAACACAAAACAACTAAAGTAGAAGAAAATTTAATAAAAGAAAGGCAAAGGTCAGAACCTTTAACACATGAATTCTGTACAAGTCAAACCAATTCACCTTGAAGAAATTACTTAAGAATCATAGATCCCTCAGAATAATATGACAAATCAAAGAACTTTATACAGTAGTATGAGAAATACAACAATGACAATGATGATAACTACCATTACTAACAGCAGAAACAAGAATAATTATAATAAGCCTATGAAAAACTTCTAATTATAGACAATAAAGCACCAAATTAAAGATTCCATAGATCAATTCAAAGAATATGAACAGCCAACAATAGCAAAAACTTTTCAAATTTCTTGAGACATAATGCTTAAATTTAACAGTTTTAAAAAGAAACAATGGATTTTGTAAGCATCCAAGAGAAAGACTTTGAAATATGAATGAAAGGAAATCCAATATAAGAAGTCCACTTCATAGTCACAAGAAATAATAGAACTCAAGGTATATCATATTTGTTTTAAGTAAGAAACTTGAGTTTTCAACCAACTCAATTGAGTTTACAGATTTACTGCAAACATGAGCATAATTGTCAATAAATAAAAATGGACTTTCAAAAAAAGAAACGTTTAAGGCATTCCCAAGTTAATATATATATATATATGTAAACAAACATAAATATTTATATAGTATATATAGCATATATGTCTATATAGCAAATACTAGCAGAGTATTTAACTTGCTAAGATAACTACCTACATACATAACAAACGAGTTCAATTTATTTCTCCAAAATCTACTCCAAACCTGGTGTATACATGTCCTTATATTATTTTGCAATTGAATATGAAACAGTTAATGAATTTTCTCTCCTTGGCTTTTAATTTAGATTTTTTAATTCAGATTTTTTTAATAAACTAAAGTGATCAGTATGTAGTATGATAAGCCTTTCTTGTTAGTTTATATGCTTTTTGAGTGTAATGATAGTTGATAACACATTTGTCTATGCTTTAAAATGAATTTTTGGAGTTTTGGTTATTCCTCTTTGTGCCTCTTTGTCCCAACCAAATTACCTTCTTTTTTCTGTTTTGCACAAACAAAATTGCATCTCCTATTTCTATATCTTTTCAGGCTGCACTACTTTGCCTAGAATGTTCTCTCTCATCATCTCTACTTCTTAGAAACTCTAGTTTAGCTCAAAGTTCAGCTTAAATGACTCCCCCTATGAAAGGCCTTTCATGATACTCCAGCTTGATAGTACCTCCCTCCAAAAATTGTCTTGCATTCAATACACATATATGTGTGTATACACATACATGCATGCATACATACATACATACATATCTAGGTGTATTCCTGTATATGTGTGCAGGCATATACATGTATGTTCACACATATGTGAGTACGTATGCATATAAATTTATTTATTTCTTGAATAGATATCTATTTACATTTTTTTCTAATAGATGCTCCTTGATGATAGGGATTATTTTGTTTTTATCTTTATATATCCCTAGTACCTAATACAATGCCAGGCACACAGAGGTATACAATAAATATTTTAATTGATAATTGATTGAATTATTATAAATTGGTTGGTTACCTCTCAAAATGTTTTTGCAGAGACTTTTAAGGAGGATGGTGTGAAAGAATCATAAGATGACAAGATAGAGGCAGCTGGGTGGTATAGTGGATAGAGCATCAGCCCTGGAATCAGGAAGACATAGTTCAAATCCAGCCCCAGATGCTTACTAGCTGTGTGACCGTAGGCAAATCACTTAACCCCAAAGGATTAAAAAAAAAAGATGACAGTATATGGATTGGTGGTTGTCACAACATTAGAGGGACTATCCACATGAATGAGCCCACAGATCCATTAGTTAGTGAAGAACCTTTATTCAAAGATCATACACACAGAAGAAAACATCAAGGCTAGCTTTGGAGACCATAATGCCACAGTGCTGTTTCACCATCTTCAACAACAACAACAAAAGCTTCTTGAGTGCAAGGACCCTTTCATTTTTGTCCCTGCTTTCTCAGTGTTTAGTTCAGTACCTGGCATAGAGTGTGCACTTAATATTTGTTTCCTGAGCTGACTTGAGTTATGAGCCATGAAGCTCCTTTGATCTTTTTCAGTTCTATTGCCTGGCCACATAAATGTACGTACTGGATTTGATAACTCTGTCTTCTTCCTTTTGCTTCAGTTTCATGTATTATATGATACTTCATCCTATGTTTATCATGTGATATCTTCTCATAATTACTCCACTGAGTCAGAGCTCAAAAAAATAAATGCTTTAAAACATGAACTGGTTTTGCCCAAGGGACACTGTAATCTCTAGGTAGATAAAAAGAGGTAGGGAGGATAGTAATTTATTGCTGAGCATGTGCCTTTAATAGCTATTTTATTATTTTTCCTATTTAAAGTTAATTGTATGAAGTATTAACATAGGGAGTTGGAGAAGGCTTTACAAGCTTTAACCAGCCAATCATGAGGGGCAGGAGTAGAAATTTATCTTTTTAATTTGTTTTTAATGGGTTAATCTCTTGACAGTCACTTACATTGATCAAATCAACTCCCTTCTTCCAAAAGTAATTTCTTACAGGATTTCATCCTCTAAGATTCTTTAACTAGATTGATAAGACTGGTACAACTTCATCATATCTTTGGGGTTAGTTGGATCAACTGGATGGACACCAGTGAATTTGCATAAAACTTTATTCTGGCTAAAAAATTATTGAGTCACTTAATAACTGAACTGCAAGAGGTAAAAGGAATTGTGTGAATAGTACCTCTAAAGGGACAAGTGGATGAGATTATAAAGTAAAAACTCAGGCTGTCTTTTTTGATCTATTTTGGCATCTAACCACAGAAATAATAAAGAAATGTCATATAATTTTCAGTCTGAAAGAGTCTTTAAAAGAGCTCATCTCCTTCAATTCCTTCCTCTGGGGAATGAAACCAAAGAGTCACACAGATGGAGGTAAGGCAAAAACTTGAACCTGCCTCACTCAATTCCTGTTTCTGTGTTGGAGTCATGTCCATAGTCCATGGCCAGACACCTAAATAGGCTAAATTAATAGCAAGCTCTCCAATTAAAGCACACTCTTAGCATTTTCTAAAGGTTCTGTGCAATGATAAATTTTAACAAGCAGCTTTCTGGGGGGTGGGAAAATATAATTTTAAATATACACATATATGTATTATGTATTTATATATTGTATGTATATATATACACATATTTTAAAATTTAAACTGCATTTTTAGCATTGTCTTATCACTCTCTCAAATCTAGACGATAAACAAAAAATAAATCAGTCCCTGGTTTGCACTATTTGCCAATTTCTTGTGTGTAAATGTTCACACTGAAAATCTGATCAATGACATTCACTAAATGATATGAACTGGCTTCAGCACACTCCTGCTTCTGTGCATTATTCATGTAGAAATTAAATGTTAATCTTTTCACATCATAGACTGGAACCGATTTTAGCAGAGATGATTTTGGACAAAGTAGTCAAGAATTTGTAACTGGATGATTACCAATCAAATGCCAATTTCTTCAATAGTAAAATGTCAATTACATATAGTGTTAACAAACTGGAAGTCATTTTCCATTATTTATATTGTTTAATTGAGAATCTCTGAAATGAGCTTAGTTGCCATTCCCAATGAAGTTTCCTAAATGAAATATCTAAAGAATGATCTACATCAGAGGTATCATATATGCGGCTGGCCTGAAACAACTCTGAGTGTAACCAGAATCAGATTTAAATGTAATTGAGAATATTTAACAAAATAAATAAAATACATTAAAACAGATAATGTCAATATGTGTTTTTCCTAGTCAATATAGGCCTGCATGAATGATCATGCCCAGTTTTGTAGCCCCCATTTCTATTTGACTTTGGAACCACTAATCATTATGGTCAAAACTCAGAATTTAACCGTAGCTTGAATTTGATTTTACTTTTCAAAGTTCATTATAGTTAGTTGGTTGCACAAAGGCTCTCATTTAAAATATATTCTCTCACCAGTCCTCCCCCACAATGGGAATATTTTGGCTCTTCTGTACTATGACCTGATGAGTTCTTGCTAATTTCAAAGCTGAAGGGGATGAGGCCAAAAGAACTGCCTAGTTCCCAACATAACTCAATCTCTATGATAGAGTACAATAAAAATGCTAGTGGTAGAAATTCTCCAGGGAAAAAAAGAATTTCAAAAGAAAATGAAGAATGGAGTCACCTGGTCAGATATAAAAATGCAGGCTCTGAAGGCACAAGGCTTTGGTTGACTGAAATAATTTTGTCTATCTCAATGTTCTATTGCTTACCTGATAAATAATGCTTGGAATCTAAATCCCTGACCATTTCTCATGAGCATCTCTCAGATCTTGACATAATTTGGTTTTGACTATGCTTATTCTTTAAATGCTGTCTCTCCATCCTTTTGCAGTTAATAATTCATCTACCCTGCTTTTATTCTTGATTTTTTGGGTGTGGAAATTCTGGCCTTTATAGGTACAAGGAATTCCTTAGCTGTAACCTCTTTCTCTGTTTCACAATCTAGAGTGTATCAACCCCATGTAATCCATCCAGTTGTAGCTTAGAATTCATAAATGCGTCTGTAGTCACAGAACCACTAAAGATGGTAATTGTGTGTGATCATTACAGTTCCAGCATCCTTGACCCTTCAGTTCAACTTCTTGCCTTCTTTTGAAAATGTTTATCTTCTTGGACTCTAGTGTCTTTTCTTATTAGTTGATCTCTAGTTCCCAAGAAATATCTTTAATTAATGGATTTCCTATATTCTGGATTTACCAATTATTGATCACCTTTCCCCTTCCAGCTGCTAAAGATCTCCCAGATGAAATAAATGAATCATGTTCTAAAGGATTGAAGCTCACTGTTTCTCTACTTGGTCCTTTACTATTATGGCCCTCCATGGCAGGGTTTATTGCTCTAGGCAATACCTTAAATCCTAGATTCCCTTGGGTTGTGAAAATTGTAATATTGTATAACATTTTATTGTATTGAGAATCCATACTATTGACATGGGAAAAAATTAGCCAATGGACACATTTTACTGATTTCATCAAACCACAGAATACTCTAAGGTCTCCTCATTGAAATCTATAACCACTTAGTAAACTACACTGGAAAATACACACACTCTCTCACTTTTTTTCTCTGTTTCTCTGCTTGTTTGTGCCCACCCATAAAACCTTCATAGAAGACCTACCCAATATGTTAGGTATATTCCTTTAGGTCTTTCAGTTTCCTACAGCCCTTAGAACAATACTTGGGCTATACATCTGCAATTCCCTCTCTATCACTACATCAATGTTCCACTCTGTGCTTCTGCCTCTGCCTTTGTCTCTCTGTTTCTTTCTCTCTCAAACACCCCCACACACATGTGTACACAGACACAAGCATACCACACAAACACAAATAAAGAAAGCATTATGCCCAGATTGGGCCTTGCAATTGGACAGACAGCTGATTGAGTTAGTTCACATGTGCCTTGGTTAAGTATTATGAAGAAAAAAGTAAAAACAGTCTATATTATATTTTATTTGAATAAGTTTATACCATTTCAACAATTTCAAGCTGCCTCACTTAATTCCTGTTTCTGTGTTGGAGTCATGTCCATAGTCATAAACCTACCTTTGTAATAGCAATGTCTTCTTAAAGAGTTATGTGACCAAATCAAAGTACATGTAGTTACTGAAAAAAAAATAGTTTTTATGAAGACCTAAAGTTAACTGAGAGATATATAGTGATTATACTACATGGTACAACATGTTATTCAATAAAATTTGTATGCAAAAAAATTGCATTGAAAGACATCAGCAAAAAGACCTATGAAAGGGGAAGGAAGTGGAACATTGATATAGTAATAGAGAGGGAACTGCATCCTCAATCCCAGTAGCAGAGTCCAACTTTAATATAGAAATAAAAGTTAAGAAATAGGCTGGGAAAATAAACATCAAACAAAAGAATCTGAGTATATAAAGCTACTGTGGTGATAAGGAAGACCAAAACTCAAATTCAGAAGAAGAGAACAAAAACAAAGAGCTACATGAAAAGTATCAAAGAAAAATATGGATTGATCTCAGGGCATAGAAATGCCTTAAAATGATTGTAAAAATAAAAAGAGGGGCAGCTTGGTAGTACAGTGGATAGAGCACCATCCCTGAAGTCAGGAGGACTGGAGTTCAAATCTGGCCTCAGACCAAACACTTGACAATTACTAGCTGTGTGACCCTGGATGAGTCACTTAATCCCAATTACCTAAAAAAAAAAAATCAAAAAAGAGAGGTATAGTAAAAATTGGCAAAAGAAATGAGAGTGATGCAAGAAAAACATGAAGAAAGATTGAACAGCTTGGAAAAGAAGGCACAAAAAATAGTGAAGAAAATAATATCTTAAAAAAACAGAATAGGTCAAATGGAAAAAGATGTACAACAATTCACTGAAGAAAAGAAAGCCTCTCTTAAAATGTTAAGTAGCATCTATCTAAAACCAACAGCAAGCATTTTATGCTATGGGGATAAGCTAGAAGCATTTCCAATAAGATCAGGGGTGAAACAAGGATGTCCATTTTTACTACTGTTATTTAATATGGTACTAGAAATATTAGCTTTAGTAATAAGAGGAAAAAAAAGAAATTGAAAGTATTAGAAAAGGCAAAGAAGAAACAAAGCTATCACTTTTTGCAGATGATATGATGATATACTTAGAGAATCCTAAAGAATCAAGTAAAAAAAAAAACAACTTGAAATAGTAAACAACTTTAGCAAAGTTGCAGGATATAAAAATAAACCCACATAAATAATTGGCATTTCTATATATTCCCAACAGCAAGAGATAGAAAGAGAAATTTCATTTAAAGTTACTGTATACATTATAAAATATTTAGGAGACTACCTGCTGAAACAAACCTAAGAATTATATGAATACAATTACAAAACACTTTTCACACAAGTAGTCAGATCTAAATAACTAGAAAAATATCAATTGCTCATGGGTAGGCTGAGATAATATAATGAAAATGAAAATTGTACCTAAACTAATTTACTTATTCAGTGCCATAACATTAAACTTCCAAAATCATTTTACAGAACTAGAAAAAATAATAACAAGATTCATCTGGAAGAACAAAAAGTCCAGAATATCAAGGGAACTAATGAAAAGAAATGCTAGGGAAAGTGATCTAGCTCTTCCAAATCTTAAATCGTATTATAAAACAGCAATCATCAAAACTACTTGGTACTGGTTAAGAAATACAGTAGTGGATCAGTGGAATAGGTTAGGTACACAAAATACAGTAGTCAAGGACTATAGTAATCTACTGTTTGATAAACCCAAAGACCCTAGCTTCTGGGATAAGAACTCATTATTTGACAAAAAACTGCTGAAAAAAATGGAAAATAGTATGGCAGAAAATAGGCAAAGACCAACATCTTATAATATATACCAAAATAAAGTCAAAATGGGTTCATGATTTAGATATAAAGGCTGAAACTATAAACAAACTGGGAAAGCAAGGAATAGTTTACCTGTCAGATTAATGGAGAATGGAAGAATTTATGGCCAAACAAGAGACAGAGAACATTACAAAATGCAAAACGTATAATTTTGATTGCATTAAATTGATATTTTTTTTGCATAGACAAAGCCAATGCAACAAAGATTAGGAGGGAAGAGGAAAACTGGGAAAAATTTTTTATAACACTGTCTCTGATAAAGGCCTCATTGCTAAAATATGTAGAGAACTGAGTCAAATGTATAAGAATACAAGTTATTCCACAATTGATAAATGGTCAAAGGATATGAACAGGCAGTTTTCAGATGAAGAAATTAAAGCTACCTGTAGTCATGTGAAAAAATGTTATAAATCACTATTGATTAGAGAAATGCAAATCAAAACAACTCTGAGAAACCACATCACACCTATCAGATTGGCTAATATGACAAAATAGGAAAATGATAAATGTTGGAGAAACTGTGGAAAAATTGGAACATTAATGCCTTGTTGGTGGAGTTGTGAACTGATCCAACCATTCTGGAGAGCAATTCATAACTATGGCCAAAGGGCTATTAAAATGTGCATACCCTTTGATCCAATAATACCGCTACTAAGTCTCTATCCCAAAGAGATCGTAAAAATGGGAAAAGGACTCACATGTACACAAATATTTATAGCAGCTCTTTTTGTGGTGGCAAAGAACTGGAGATTGAAGGGATGCCCATCAATCCAGGAATGATTGAACAAGTTGGGGTATGTGCATATAGTGGAATACTATTGTGCTGTAAGAAATTATAAGTAGGCAGATTTCATAAAAACCTGGAAAGACATATCAACTGATGCTGAGTGAAGTGAGTAGAAACACAAGAACTACATGTACACAGTAACAGCCACAATGCACAATGACTAACTTTGATAAACTCATCTCTTCTTAGCAATATAAAGATCCAAGACAACTCCAAAGGACTCATGATGAAAAATGCTATCTACCTCCAAAAAAAGAACTATGTAGTGTTAATGCAGATCAAAACATATTATTTGCTCTCCCTATCTTTTTTCTTTTTTTGTTTGCTTCTTCTTTCTCGTGGTTTCTCCCATGGGTTCTAATTCTTCTTTACAACATGACTGGTGTGAAAATAGGTTCAATATGAATATACAGGTAGAGCCTAAATCAAATTGCATGCCATCTTTGGGTGGGGGAGAGGATGGGAGAAAAATTTGGAACTTAAAATCTTATGGAAGTGAATGTTGAAAACTAAAAATAAATAAATAAATATTTTTTTTAAGAGAAAAGAAAATCTTATAAAGAAGAATTGACCAAAAGGAAAAAGAGGCACAAAAATGCACTAAAGACAATAATTCCTTAAAAATTAGAATTGAGCAAATGAAAGCTAATGACTCCAAAAGACATCAAGAAAAAATAAAACAATATCAAATGAATTAAAAAAATAACAGAATATGAAATATTTAGTTAGAGAAAAATTGACATAGAAAATTGATTGAGGATAGATAATTTAAGAATTAGTGGACTATAAATGTATAGCCTATATGAGATTGTGCACCATCTTAGGGAGGTTGGTGGGGAGGAAGGGGAGAAAAAATTTAAACTCAAAAGCATATGGAAGTGATTATTGATAAATCAAAATAAATTAATATTAAAAAAAGAATTAGTGGACTACCTGAAAGCCATGACAAAAAAGAACTTGTATATTTCAAGAAATTATCAAAGAAAAGTGTCCTGATATCCTAGAACCAGAAAATAAAATAGAAATGCAAAGAATCCATCATCACATCCTCAAAGAGATGCCAAAATGAAAACTTCCAGGAATATTATAACCAAATTCCAGAGCTCCAAGTCAAGGACAAAATGTTATAAGCAGACAGAAGGAATCAATTGAAATATCATTGAGCAACAGTTGGTATAACACAAGATTTAGCAGCTTCCATATTAAAAGGAATAGAAGACCTGAAATATGATATTCTAGAGGTCAAAAGAGCTAGGATTACAAGTAAGAATCATCTACCCAGCAAAACTGAGTATATTACTTCAGAAAGGAAAATGGGCATTTAATAAAAATGAGGATTTTCAAGCATCCTAGATGAAAAGACCGGAGCTTAATACAAAATTTGACTTTCAAATGCATCTGCCAGGGAAAATATGAAAGCAAATAAGACAGATAAATCATAAGGGCTTCAAAAATGTTTAACTGTTTACATTTCTACATGGGAAGATGATACTTGTACCTCCTAAGAATTTTATTAATATTAAAAAAACAGTTAGCAGGATTGATCATAGAAAGAGGGCATGAGTGTGAGTTGACAAAGATTCGAAGATATTCAAAAGAAATTAAAATAATGGATGAGAAAGAGGAATGCACTATGAAAAAGGGAAAAGGAAAGGTTGAATGGAGTAAATTATCTCATATAAAAGAGGCATGGAAGATCTTTTACAGTGTAGGGGGAAATGGGAGTTGGCAGGCAATGCTAGAACCTTACTCTAAGCAGAATTGGCTTGAAAAGAGAAAAAACACATTAGAGGGGTATAGAAATCTGTTGCTGTATATGGAGTTAAGAGAAGACAATGATAACAGAAGGAAAGGCTGATAAAAGAGAATGAAAATTTAAGAAGGATATCATCATGAGCAAAACACTTTTTTTGGAGGGATAGGGTGAAAGAATAGAGAGAAGCATAAACAGGTGGAAAAATTTGGGTGGAAAGAAATAAAATGATAATAACTGTAACTCTGCATGTGAATTGGGTGAATTCACAAATAAAATGGAAGTATATAGTGGAGTGCATTAAAAGCCATAATTCTAAAATAAGTAATTTACAAGGAACACACTTGAGGCAGAGAGACATACAGACAGAGTGAAGGTAGAGGCTAGAGGAGAATATATGTTGATCCAGCTGAAGAAAAAAAAATCTTCTAGGAGCCAAGATGGAGGATTAAGCAGTAAGTTGCTATAGCTCTCCCATATTTACCTCCAAATAACCACAAAATAACACCACAGAACAAAGCATGGAACAGCAGAACCAGTGGGAAGATAGGGTAAAACTGGCTTTTAGCCTGGGAGACATGGAGGATTGTCAAGAAAGGTCCATCTCCCTCAGGTAAAAAGAAAGCACATTCCAAGACAGGAAGCATCCCAGCAAGCCAAAGACAAGCCCCACTTCAGCAAACCAGTGGGAGATCCTGTAGCTCAGTTTGATCGAACAGTCAAACACCAACACCAGACCCCCTTATATGCCTTAGCATACCCAGGGGAAACAGCAGACTTCAGTTTTGATTAACACCATGTGCTTCAGTGTAGCCCAAGGCAAACAGGCATACTCCAGGAACTTCAGTGTAGCCCCAGGAAAACACAGAAAATCCCCACCTGACCTCAGCATATGCCAGATATCAGTACTAGGACCCCAACTCAACACCAGGTAAGTTGCCAGACCCCTACAGCCTTAAAAAGTGCCAGCTACCCCCTACCCCCTTAGCACAGCACCAGACATAAGGGTCTGCTGGGGGCCTTAGGACAGCATCAATGTATCACCAGGTAAATAGCCAGGTCCTGCAGCCACTGACACAAGAAGCCTAAGACAGAGCTCCTTGAACCCTGGAAGCAGAGATCAAACTTAAAAGAAAGGAAAAAGGCCAAAGAAAAGATAAGCAAAAAAAAAAGAAAGAAAAATAAAAAGGAAAAAAAGAAAAAAATCTGACCATATAGTTATTATGGTGACAGGGAAGACCAACACACAAACTTAGAAGAAGACAACAATGGCAAAATGGCTTTGGGAAAAATCCCAAAGAAAAATAGGTAGTGGTCTCAAGCCCAGAAAGAACTTGTGAAAGAGCCCAAAAAGGAGCTTAAAAATCACATAAGAGAGGTAGAAGAAAAATTGGCAAAAGAAATGAGAGTACTGGAAAAGAATTAAGAAAAAAGAGTCAAAAGCTTGGAAAACTGCTTAAAAAGTAGAATTGGCCAAATGGAAGAGGAAATACAAAAATCCACCAAAAAAAAAGAACTCCTTAAAGAGTGCTATTGGTCAAATGGAAAAGAAAGTACAAAATCTAATTGATGAAAAAAACCCCTTAAAAGTGGACAAGTGCAAAGCTAATGACTATGAGACATGATGAATCAATCAAACATATTCAAGAGAATGAAAAAAAAAACCCACGTCCAAAGAAAGAACTATGGAAGTTGAATTGCTATTTTTTTCTCTTCTGTTGAGTTTTCTTTCCTCTTTCTGATGGTTCCTTCTATTGGTTTTAATTTTTACTTACAACATCACTAATGTGAAAATATGTTTAATAAAAATTAAATGTATAGCCTATATCAGATTGTGTGCTGTCTTGAGGAGGGTGGTGGGGAGGAAGGGAGAGAAAAATTTTAAACTCAAAAGCATATGGAAGTGATTATTGATAAATCAAAATAAATTAATAAAAAAAGAAAGAATGAATGAAAAAATGGAAGAAAATGTAAAATGCTTTATGGGAAAAAAATTGACGTGGAAAATAGATCTAGGAGAGACACTATGAGAATCATTGGAGTACCTGAATGCCATAATACAAAGGAGGATCTGGACAGCGTCTTTCAAGAAATTATCAAGGAAAACTGCATGGATGTCCTAGAATCAGATGCAAAATGGGCATGGAAAGAATCCATCTATTACCTTAGTAAAGGGATCCCAAAATAAAAACCCCAAGGAACATAACAGCCAAATTCCAGAACTATCAGATCAAGAAAAAAAATATTACAAGTGGTCAGAAAGAAAAAAAAAAAAAACATCAGGGAGTCACAATCAAGATCACACAGGACTTGGCAACTGCAGCATTAAAGGATTGGAAGTCACAGAATATGATATTCTGGAAGGCAACAAGCTAGGACTACAACCAAGAACCACTTACCTGGCAAAATTAAGATTAATACATCAAAGAAAAAAAAGGTCATTCAATGAAATAGAAGGATTTCAAGTCTTCATAAGGAACAAAAAGAACTAAACCAAAAAATTGACCTCCAATATCAAGACACACGAAAAGAATAAACAGTTATAAAGGGAAAAGAAAACATAAGGAATTCAGTACAGCTAAACTGTTTACATCCCTACACAGGAAGATGATATTTGTAACTCTTAAAAATTGTATCACTAACAGTACAGATAGAAGGAATATACATAGACAGAAGGTATGGGTATAAGGTTAATTTGAGGGAATGACAAAAAAATTAAGGGAGAAGAAAGAGAAGTACAATGGATGTAGAAGGAAGGGAGAGGTAGAATGGGGTGAATTATCTCACATGAAGGGGTGAGAAACACTTATTATGGTGGAAGGGAGGATGGGAGGGGCGGTGATGGGTAATGCTTGAACCTTACTCTCATCAGTATTGACTTAATTTGATAGATAGATAGATAGATAGATAGATAGATAGATAGATGATAGATAGATATAGCTATATATATATATATATATATATATATATAAAATCAGTTAAATATAAAATCTATTTTACCTGACAGGGAAGTAGTAGGGGAGGAACTCATGTAATAGGGGGGATGGGGACTGACAAAAGGGAGGGCAGATCAGGGGAAGTGGTAAATAGAAGCAAAACACAGGTGAGGTGAGAAAAGGTCAAAGGAGAGAGAGGACAAAGAAGAGGAAGAATGGGATGGAGGAAACGTACAGGTAGTAATCATAACTGAATGTGAACAGGATGAACTCTCCCATAAAATGGAGCTGGATAACAGTGGATCAAAAACCAGAATCCTAAAATATGTTGCTTATAAGAAGCAAACATGAAGCAGAGAGATTCACAGAGTAAAGGCAAGGGGTTTGAGCAGAATCTGCTGTACTTTGCCTGAGGTAAGGAAGGCAGGGATAGCCATCCTGATTTTGGACAGAGTGGAAGCAAAAATGAACCTGATTGAGGGAGATGAGAAAGGAAAGTGCATCTTGATAAGTGATACCATAGACAATAAAGGATTCAAATTAGAAGAACCAGGAATAGTCTACCTGTCAGACCTATGGGGAAGGGAAGAATTCATGATCAAACAAGAGATAGAGAGCATTACAAAATGCGGAATAGGTGATTTTGATCATATTAAATTGAATAACTTTAATACAAACAAAGCCAATGAAACCAAGATTAAAAGGAAAGCAGAAAACTGGAGAACAATCTTTAAAGCAAGCATCTCTGATAAAGGCCTCATTTCTCAAATATATAGAGAACTGAGTCAATTTTATGAGAAGACAATCCATTCCGTAATTGATAAATGATCAACGGATATTAACAGGAAGTTTTCAGATGAAGAAATCAATGCTATCTATAGGTATATGAAGTACTCTAAATCACTTTTGATTAGAAGAATACAAATCAAAATAACTCTTAAATACAACCTCATACCAATCAGATTGGCTAATATGACAAAAATGGAAAATGATAAATGTTGGAGAAGATGTGGGGAAATTGGGACACTGACGCACTGTTAGTGGCACTGAGAAATTATCCAACAATTCTGACAAGAAATTTGGAACTATGCCCAAAGGGCAACCAAACCAAGTTTCCAGAAAGATCATTACTAGGTCTGTATGCCAAAGAGATAATAAAAAAGGGGGGAAAAAGATCTACATGTGCAAAAATATTTATAGCAACCATATTTGTGGTAGCAAAATATTAGAAACTGAAGGGATGATCATCAATTGGGGAATAGTTGAATAAACTGTGTTATATGAATGTAATGGAATACTGTTGTGCAATAAGAAGTGATGAACAAGTATGTTTTAGGGGAAAAAAACCTGGAAAGACTTGTAGAAACTGATGCAAAGTGAAATGAGCAGAACTAGGAAAACACTGTACACAGTATGTGCAACACTGTGTTATGATCAACTATGAATGACAGCTTTTCTCAGCAACACAATTATCCAAGAAAAGTACAAAGGACTCATGAAGTAAAATACTATCCAAATCCAGATAAAGAACTGATGTATTCTGAATGCAGATCAAAGCATTTTTTCACTTGTTTTATTCTTTCTAGTGTTTTTTTTTCTTTTGATCTGTTTCTTCCTTTTTTTAAAAATTTTCCTGGTTTTATTGTATAATGCGGCATTGAACATCTGAATAAATCAAAGTCGGAGCTGAACACGCAGCTGCTGCTTTCTCTTTCATTTCTTTGGGTTACCAGAGCAACTTGTCAGTACATTAAAAAAAAAAAAAAGAGACAACCTTTTGCATTTCTTTCTAAGGCATTCGCTGATACAACACAAACTTCTGTCAGCTGCAGCTAGTCTAACGTCCGAACAGCACGCACAACACACTGAAATAATGATGCCACTGCCCAGCGTGGCCTTGCAGGTTTGTGTATTATATTTGGAGTGTTCTGAGGGGCCTGGGAAGAGGAAGTATGAATAAGATAAGGAAGAGCAGAGAGAAGGAATCAGCGTGGGTGCCTTGGGAAGAGGAGGCTCAGCCGAGGTTGTGCAGCGCTAGCCTGAACATGTCATTGGTGCACACCCAAGCATCGATGATGTTCTTTAATAGAAATATCTGGTGGAATCCCATGATGGGGGTCTTCATCAGCCTTTAGCTGCCCCAGCACCATATTGAGTATACAGCTGTCAGGGGTGGGCTGTTGGTCCTGAGCTGCGATGCTGTGCTGCATTTTCTGAAACGGAAGTCTAGACAATTTCTCCACGATGGCTGCTTTGCCTTGGAATTGCTGCCCTTCCCATGTAAGGCAAGATGCATTAATATATGTTGCTCCTAATTGAGTTCTGTCATTATCAAATAACTGGTAGTAACGTTGCACAAAGCTGGATCCAATCTGCTCCCAAATCGGTTAGTCTCCCATTCTGGATCCTCACCTAGCCACGGAAACTGTAAAATGAGGGGACTGAATTAGAAGATGGTGTCCTAGAATTGGAAGGTGGTCTCTTCTAGCTCTTAAGCTCTGTAATTAATACTGGGCTCCTGTGGTAACGCTGGGTCCAAAGACCGACTGGATGGCACGATGGCAGTGGCGACGGCCGTGGAGGCAACCGAGTTTAGTCCTGGACCTACCTCCCCCACCCAACCACCCACTGAACTTCCCTCTCCTGCCCCAAGCCTCTTGATGTGTTTCTTCTTCCACAACTGTGATGGATATGGAAATATATTTACATGATAGAATATGTATAAACTGTATCAGTCTACCATTTTCAGAAGAGGGGAGGTAAGGGAAGGAGAAAAATTTGGACCTCAAAATCTTGTAAAAATGTACACTACATTTTTTCTTGATATGTAACTATGGGAAAAATAAAATACTATTTAAAGCAAAAAAATAAAATAAAAGCAGGCACAGCAGTCATGATCTCACACAAAGCAAAAAACAGTTCTAATTAAAAGAGATAATTAGGGAAACTACATTTTGCTAAAAGATACTATAGACAATTAAACAATATCCATGCTAAACATATATGCACCAAAAAGTATAGCATACACATTCTTAAAGGAAAAGTTAAATAATTTACAGGAGGAAATAGATAATAAAATTATACTGGTGGGAGATTTCAACTCTTTCACAACTAGATAAAAATTTAATAAAAAAGTAAAAACAAGAAAGGAGTTAAGGAGATAAATAGAATTTAAGAAAAGTTAGATGTGTTAGACATCTGGAGAAAATTGAATGGGAATAGAAAGAAATATACAATTTTCTCAGTGCTAAATGGCTCTTAAACTAAACTGACCATGTATTAGGGCATAAAAACCTCACAAGTAAATATAGAGATGCAGAAATATTAAATGCATCCCTTTCAAATCATATTGCAGTAAAAATTACATTCAATAGCATTGTAGAAACTGAGTAAAACTTAATTGGAAACAATAATCTAATCCTAAAGCCAGAGCAGGTCAAAGAACAAAACAATCAATAATTTCATTAAGAAGAAGAACAATATGCCAAAATTTATGACATACAGTCAAAGCAGTACTTAGGGGAAATTTTATATCTCCAAAGACCTATAACAATGAAGTAAAGAGCCAATCAATGAAGTGGGCATAAAAAAACTCAAAAAGTAACAAATTAAAAATCTCCAATTAAATACCAAAGTGGAAATCCTGAAAATCAGAGTAGAGATGATTAAAATGGAAAGTAAATAAAAATAAATATTAAAATACTAAACAAAAGTAGGAGCTGGTTTTATTTCAAAAACAGTAAAATAGATAACCCATTGGATAATTTTATTTTTAAAAATGAAAGAAACCAAATTACTACCATCAAAAATGAAAAGGGTGTATTGACTACCAGTGAAGATGAAATTAAACCAATTATTAGAAACTATTTTACCCAATTATATGCCAATAAATCTAATAGTCTAATTGAAATGGATGAACATTTACTATATACATATACATACATATATATATATATATAAAACTACCCAGATCAACAGAAGAGGAAACAGAACCTTAAATAACACTATCTGAGAAAATAAAGTTGATCAAGCCATCAATTATTTCCTAAGAAAAAATCCCAGCACCTGATGGATTTATAAATGAAATCTGCCAAACATTTAAACATTTAAAGAATAATTAATTCCAAATACTATATATACTATTGGGGAAAATAGAAAATGAAGCAGTCTTACAAAAGCCCTTTTAAAACACAAATATGGTTCTAATAACTAAATTAGGAAGAGTGAAAACAGAGAAACAAAACTATAGACCAATATCCTTAATGAATATTGATGCAAAAAAATTAAGTAAAATACTAGTAAGGAGATTAAAGTAATATATTGCAAACATCATATCCTAGGAGCAGTGGGATTAAAATCAGGAATTCAGGGCTTGTTCAATTTTAGGAAAACTATAAACATAACTGACCATTTCAACAACAACAAAAAAATCATAATTATCTCAATAGATGTAAAAACGCCTTTTGACAAAATACAATACTTATTCCTGTTTAAAAAAAAAACACTAGAAATCACAGTCATAAATGGAGCTTTCTCTAAAATGATATGTAGTAATTATCTAAGACCACCAGCAGCCATTATCAGTAATGAGGACAAGCTAGAATCCTTCCCAATAAGATTAAGGTGAAGCAACATGGCCATTATCATCACTATTCTTCCATATAGTACTAAAAATGCTACCAATAAGGAAAAAAAAGTATAAAAAGAAATTGAAGGAAATATAATACACAAGGAAACAAAAATATCACTCTGCAGATGATGTGTACACGCACACACACACACATGCTCACAAACTGTGTGTGTGTATGTGTGTGTGTGTGTGTATGGAACAGGAGAGAGAGAACTACATCATCTTCCTCTTCATATCTAGATAACTACTTATATTGGTTATGCAGTTGAATGGTCCAGTCAATGATAAAGAGTACTCTTGAGCACTTAGCAATTTGTAAAGTGCTTTGCTTACAAGCAGTTAGGAAGACTCCAGTTCAAAGGTGTCCTCAAACAATTACTAGTCATGTTGTCCTGGACAAGTCATTTTAATTTCTATCAGGTTTTGTTTGCTTAACTGTAAAAAAGGGATCAATACTAGAAACTCCCTCTGGGGTTGTTATAAGGATAAATTGATATATTTGCAAAGCATTTTTTCTCCAAATCTTATATAAATGCTAGCTATTATAATAGATGCAGTAACTGAGTCCCAGAGAAGGGACAGTGACTAGCTCAAGAACAAAAAAAAAAGCATCAAGTGAAAGAGCTGGGATTTGAACTGTCCATCCTAACTCACAAATATGTTACGTAATATGTTAGTTTTCTTCTGTGCCAAATTGCCACAGTATTCTTTTGGATACTGTACATGGAGTTATAAAAAACTAGTTTCTTAAATAGAAAAGCCTCCCTACCACGAATGCAGGACTGGTTCAATATTAGGAAAATTATAAGTATAATTGACCATATCAATAATAAAATTAACAGAAATAATATGATTATCTCAACAGATGCAGAAAAAAAAACTTTTGACAAAATACAATACCAATTCCTATTAAAAACACTAGAGAACAAAGTAATACATGGAATTTTCCTTAAAGTGGTAAGTAGGACCTATCTAAAACCATCAGCAAGCATTATATGTAATGGGGATTAGCTAGAAGCAATCCCAATAAACTCGGGGGGGAAACAAGAATGTCCATTATCACCACTGTTATTCAGTACTGTGCTAGAAATACTAGCTTTAACAAGAAGAGAAGAAAAGAAATAGAAGGGATCAGAATAAGCAATGAAGAAACAAAGCTATCACTCTTTACAGATGATATGACAATATACTTAGAGAATCCTAGAGAAGCAACTAAAAAAAAAAACTATTTGAAATAATAAACAACTTTAGCAAAGTTGCAGGCTATAGAATAAACCCCCATAAATCACTGGCATTTCTATATATTACCAACAAAGCAAGAGATAGAAAGAGAAATTCCATTTAAAGTTCCTGTAGACATTATAAAATATTTAGGAGTCTACCTGCCAAAACAAACCCAGGAATTATAATAACACAATTACAAAACACATTTCACAAAAATAAAGTCTTATCTAAATAGTTAGAAAAATATCAGTTACTCTTGTGTAGACCAAGCCAATATAATAAAAATGACAATTTTACCTAAATTAAATTACTTATTCAGTGCCTTACCAATCAAACTACTAAAAATTATTTTATAGAGCTGGATTACAAAATTCATCTGGAAGAACAAGCATTCCAGAATACCACGGTCATTAATGAAAAGAAATGCAAGGGATGGTGGCCTAACTGTACCAGATCTTAAATTGTATTATAAAGCAGCAATCATCAAAGCTACTTGGTATTAGCTAAGAAATACAGTAGTGGATCAGTGCAATAGGTTAGGTACAAATGACACAATAGCCAATGACTATAGCAATCTACTATTTGATAAATCCAAAGACTCCTGCTTCTGGGATGAGAATTCACTTTTTAACAAAAACTGCTGGGAAAACTGGAAAATAATTTGGCAGAAATTAGGCAAAGACCAACATCTTATACTCTCTACCAAGATAAAATCAAAATGGGTACGTGATTTAGATTTAATGGCTGGAACTATAAGCAAACTAGGAACGTATGAAATAGTTTACCTGTCAGATCTATGGAGAATGGAAGAATTGATGACCAAACAAGTAATAGAAAACATTATTGTAAAATGGATGATTTTGATTACATTAAGTTGAAACATTTTTGCACAAACAAAGCCAATGCAACCAAGATTACGAGGGTAGCAGAAAACTGGGAAATAATGTTTACAACCAGTGTCTCTGATAAAGGCCTCAGTTCTAAAATATATAGGGAACTAAATCAAATTTATAAGAATGCAAGTCATTCTCCAGTTGATAAATGGTCAAAGAATATAAACAGGCAGTTTTCAGATGAAGAAATTAAAGCTATCTATTGACATATGAAAAATGCTCTAAATCATTATTGATTAGAGAAATGCAAATCAAAAGAACTCTGAGGTACCACATCACACCTATCAAACTGACTAACATGACAAAACAGGAAAATGATAAATGTTGGAGAAAATGTGGGAAAATTGGAACACTAATGCATTATTGGTGGAGTTGTGAACTGATCCAACCATTTGGGAGAACAATTTGGAACTATGCCCAAAGGGCTATAAAAATGTACATACCCTTTGATCCAATAATACCACTACTAAGTCTGTATCCCAAAGTAATCATAAAAATGGGAAAAGGACCCGCATGTACAAAAATATTTATAGCAGCTCTTTTTGTGGTGGCAAAGAATCAGAAATTTAGGGATACCTATCAATTGGGGAAAGACTGAACAAGTTGGGGTATGTGCATGTATTGGAATACTATTGTTTTATAAGAAATGATGAGCAGGCATATTTTAGGGGAAAAAAACTTGGAAGGACTTACATGAAGTGATGCTGAGTGAAGTTAGTAGAACCAGAACATTGTACACGGTAACAGCAACATGGTGCAATGACCAACTTTGATAGATTTAGCTCTTCTCAGCAATACAATGATCTAAGACAATTCCAAAAGACTCATGATGGAAAATGCTATCACATACAAAGAAAGAACTATGGAGTCTGAACGCAGATCAAACCACACTTTTTCTCTCTTTTATTTTCTTTTTCATGGTTTTCCTTCTAGTTCTGATTCTTCTTTCACAACATGACTAATGTGGAAATATGTTTAATATGATTGTATCTATCTAGCCAACAACAGATTCCTTGCTGTCTTGAGGTGGGAGGGAGAAAATTTGGAACTCAAAATCTGACAAAAGTGAATGTTGAAAATTAAAACTAAAGACAAACAAAAACTTCTCAAAAAATAAATAGAGAAGTCTCAAACAGTGGTTTGTACTTTCCAGTCCATTTATATCATGCCTTTCAACAGATGAAGGTTCTACCTAATGAGTTCAGAACTGTTGGGGAGACAATGGTTGTAAATCAGTTTTAGGAATCAGCATGTAAGTACATTTTAGCCTTCTTTGGGGATGACAAAATCTCTCTCTCTCTCTCTCTCTCTCTCTCTCTCTCTCTCTCTCTCTCTCTCTCTCATTATTATAGCCTAGGCAGAGCTGAAACTAGAATGGGTTATACCAGGTTTGGTTTGGTTTTCTTTTCCCAAAATACTGACATGAAACAGGTTTAGAGGAGGCCACATTTTTCACCCTTCCTCTGTAGCCTGGAGAGTGTTGTTCTATGCCTCACATCTTGCAACTGGAAGAACCCTAACAAGACATATCCCTGTGGACTTCGCTGTTATTGTTGTTGTTGTTGTTGTTGTTGTTGTTCCTATTTTGCCGGAGATGGAGGCTGTAATATCTTCCTTTATCTTTTATGCACCTGCTAGTTCTCTACTCTGTTCTCCATAGTTCTCCTCAGTATTCAGTAATCACCTGGCTAGAGTTACCACCAAGTTATAGAAATGAGATTTTTATGCAGTTGGCCTAAAAAAATTGGCACAGTACATAAAATTATGTGACTTGAAGTCAAAAGGACCTGAGTTTGAGAACTACTTCTGAAATTAGCAGCTGTGTCACCCTCTTGAAGTCTTTCAATTTCTCTCTGACTCTGTTTCCTCATTTGTAAAATTATGGATGATAATAACACCTACTTCATGGTGTTATAGCAATCAAATGAGATTATGTGTATAAAATGCCTTGTAAATGTTCATGTGCTGTATCAGTTTCAGGTATCGTTATCAGGCAATCTGATTTGGGTGTGAGGTAGAACTACATAGCCTTTTTTACTGAGCTGTTAATTCTCTTTCCATAATTGTCTTTCACCACACTTGGTTTTCCAAAATATTTCTCTACCACTCTTATTTGATTTTAAAATCTTTTTTTTGCTCTCCATGAATTCTTGTTGGATTTGTGTCCACTTCACATTTTTCTTTTAAAACTTTGCTTGTAGCTGTTTTCATGTTGTCTTCTTCGAAGTTTGTGTCTTGATCTTCCCTGTCATCATAGTAGATTTTTTTATGGTCAGGTCTTTTTTTTTTTGTTTGTTCACTTTTGTACACTATTTCTTGAATTTGGATTTTATGTTGAAGTTGGTCTCTGCTCACCTGGAGGAAGTAGGGCTTTGTTGCAAACTTTAGGCTCTTTCATGCGAGCTACTTCTGAGGATCTATAATTTTTTTCTTTTTTTTTTCCCAAGATGGTGTGATCCTGGGATAAGTTTGGTCACTGCTCTCCTAGTTTGTGCTCTAGACCTTAGCTGAGAAGGGACCCTGCTTCCTTGCAACTACATGCACTAGAGCAGCTCTCCACCCTGGAACTGTGACCAGAGCCCCTGCTCCTTTGTGAACACAAGTATCCCTATCTGCCCTGGCACTATGACCTGAAACTAGGTATGTTCAATTGACGTGGAAAACTGTGTCCAGTTCTGCATCCACTGCTAGCACAAAGGTCCCATGTAATCTCTTTTTTAAAATATTTTGTTTTTCTTTTCCTGGTAGTATTTTTTAAATTTAGTATTTTATTTTCCCCAGTTACAAATAAAAAACTATTTTCACATTTGTTTTCAAAATTTTGAGTTCAAAATTCTCTCCCTTCCTCCCCCCTCCATTGAGAAGGCAAGCAGTTTGATATAGGCTATACATGTGTAGTCATGCAAAACATATTCACAATAGTCATGTTGTGAAAGAAAATATGGACAAAAACTTCAAGAAAAATTAAGTTAAAAATATGCTTCAATCTGTATTCAGACACCATCAGTTCTTTCTCTGGGGATGGCTAGCATTTTTCATCATAAGTCCTTCAGGGTTGTCTTGGGTTGTTGTATTGCTGAGAAGAGCTAAGTCATTCACAGCTGATCATCTTATAATATTGCTATTATTTGTACACAGTACCTTTCATTTTTCATCAGCCCATGAAAGTCTTTCCAGGTTTTTCTGAGAGCATGCTGCTCATCATTTGTTAAATGCAATAGTATTCCATCATAATCACATATATAAATTGTTCAATAATTCCCCAGTTGATGGGCATCCCCTCAATTTCAAATTCCCCTCAATGTCTAATTCTTGGGCCCAGAAAAGAGGTGCTATAAATATTTTTGTACATATAGATCCTTTTCCTTTTTGTTTTTTTTTTATCTTTTTTTTGGATACAGACCTAGTTGTGGTATTGCTAGGTCAAAGGGTATACATGGTTTTATAGTTCTTTGGACATAGTTACAAATTGCTCTACAGAATGGTTGAATCCATCAACAATCCATTAATGCCTCATTTTTCCCACACCCCCTCCAATGTTTGTCATTTGCCTTTTCTAATCTGTTAGACAATCTGTAGTACCTCAGAATTGTTTTAATTTTATATTTCTCCAATCAATAGTGAGTTACACTATTTTACATGGCTATAGATAGCTTTGATTACTTCATCTGAAAAATGATCATATATTTTGATCACTTACCAATTAAGGAATGGCTCTTATTTTTACAAATTTGACTCAGTTGTCTATATGTTTGAGAAATGATGCCTTTATAAGAGAAACTTGCTTTAGAATTTTTTTCACAGTTATTATTACTAACTGTATTTCCTTCCATCCTATCCCCCCAGTTATTCTATTCTCTCTCTCACCCTATCACTCCTAAAAAGTGTTTTGGTTCTGACTACACCCTCCCTGAGTCTGCCCTCCTTTCTATCTTTACCCTTGTCCTTCTATCATTACCCCTTTCTCTTACCCCCTTCCCCTCCTACTTTCCTGTAGGACAAGAAAGATTTCTTTACCCTTTTGAATCTGTACATTATTCAGTCTTTGAGCCAATTCTGATGAGAGTAAGATTCACTCACTACCTCTCACCTCCTCTTATTTCCCCTCCATAGTAAAAGATTTTTCTTGCCTCTTTTATCTGAGATAATTTATCCCATTTATCCCATTTCCCTTTCATGTTTACCTTTTATACTTCTCTTGAATCTAGTATTTTAAAGTCAAATTTTCTATTCACCTGGTCTTTTCATCAAGAATGCTTGAAAGCCCTCTATTTTATTGAATATCCATTTTTCCCCTGAAGGATTATACTCAATTTTACTAGGTAGGTGATTTTTGGTTGCAATCCTAGCTCCTTTGCCCTAAAAAATATCATATACCAAGCCCTCTGATCATTTAATATTAGAAGCTGCTAAATCTTGTGTTTTCCTGATTGTGGCTCCTCCATACTTAAATTGTTTCTTTCTAACTGCTTGCAATATTTTCCCTTTGATCTGGAAGGCTTGGAATTTGGCTATAATATTCCTGGAAGTTTTCATTTTGGAATCTCTTTCAGGAGGTGTTCAGTGGATTCTTTCAATTTTTATTTTACCCTATGGTTCTAGAATATCAAAGCAATTTTTCTTGACAATTTCTTGAAAGATGATGTTCAAGGCTCTTTTCTTGATCCATGACTTTCAGATAGTCCATTAATTTTTAAAATATCTTTTCTGGATCTATCTATTTTCCAGGTTACTTGTTTGTCTAATGGAATATTTCAGAGTCTTCTTTTTTCATTTTTATGGTTTTGTTTTTTTGTTTCTTGATTTCTCACAAAGGCATTAGCTTCCATTTGCTCCATTCTAATTTAAAAAAATACTTTCTTCAGTGACATTTTGGACCTCCTTTTCAATTTGGGCAATTTTGCTTTTAAGGCATTCTTATCCTCATTGGCTTTTTAGGACCTCTTTTACCATTTCACTTATCTATTTTTAAGGTGTTATTTTGTTGAATTTTTTTTGTGTCTCCTTAACTAAGCTGTTAACTTGTTTTTCATGGTTTCTTGCATCACTTTCATTTCTCTTCTGAATGTCTTCTCTACCTTTCTTACTTAGTTTTCAAAATCCTTTTTGAGCTCTTCTGTGTCTTGAGACTGATTCATTTTTTTTTTCTTGGAGCCTTTAGATGTAGAAGTTTTGACTTCGTTGTCTACTTCAGAGTGTGTATTTTGATCTTCCTTGTCACCATAGTAACTTTCTATAGTCAGAGTTTTATTTTTCCATTGTTTGCTCATCTTCCCAGCCTATTAGTTGATTTTAACTCTTTGTTGAAGTAGGACTCTGCTTCTAGAGTGGAGGGTGCATTGTTCCAAACTTTAAGGATTTTGTGCAGCTGTTTTCTGATGTACTTCTAGGTGCCTGTAAATTTTCAGTTCTTCCAAGGTTATATGACCTAAGGAGAGGTGTTTATTTCTCTCCTGGCCTGTGCTCTTCTATATGAGTGACCACAAACACTCTTTTCTGCCCTGGAACTGTGAGGAGGATCCCCCTTCTACTGTGGCCCCAAGCTTTACTATGCTAGTGCTCCTTCTCTCCCTGGGACTGTCACCCAGGATTGCAACCTACATCCAAATGTGGGCAAAGCAACAGAGTCATGCCTGAGTCCTAGCAAAAAGACCCCTGTAATCTTCTTCTCACCAGTTTTTCAACCCCCTTACTGTCCGTGGGCTGAGAGTTCTGGAAGCAGTCACTGACCCTGCTGATACTGATTCAGTCACTCTGAAGGCCTGCTTCTTGTTTGCCATGGCCAGGGCTGTGCTGGTGCAGGCTGCACTGGACTACACTACATTCTCATCCAGTTGTGACAGGCCTTTCCTGCCGGCCTTATAAGTTGTCTTATGCTGAAAATTTGTTTGAATCCATCTTTTTGTGGGTTCTTCTGCTCTAGAATTTGTTTAGAGTCATTTTTAAAGGTATTTGGAGGGTTTTGTCAGAGACCTCAAGTGAGTTCCTGGCTTTACTCTGCTGTCTTGGCTCCATCTTGTAATCTCTTTCCGACCAGTTGTTCAATCCTCTCACTGTCTCTGAGTCAACGCCCTAAGCTGCTGCTATTGATGTTGTGGTCACCTATAAGGCCCATTGCTGGTGTTCATGCCACATGCCTTCAAGGTAAGTCCTGACCCCAGTGTCACAGACCACTATTTATTATCCCCTAAGCAGTCGTGGCTGGAAAAAAAATGTCTCACCTTCACATTTTGTTGGCTTTGACACTCTAGAATTTGATTTGAGACATCATTTTAAAGTTGTTTGGAGGGGAAGTTTGAGGGAGCTCAGTTGGAATGCTGCCTCTACTCCACCATCTTGGTTCCACCCCCATCCCAATTTTGAATAGTTCTAAGTGTTAGGAAGCTTTATTTTTTACCAAACAGAATCTGAATCTCTATCACTTCTGTCCATAGCTCCTGGATTTGACCCCTGGAGGCAAATACAGTCAAGGAGACCAAGCCAAATACCTAGTCAACATGAGATTTGGAGGTGGTACTAAACTGGACCTCTCCCTTCTCCTTCCATCTCCTTTATATTGTCTTCTTTGGGCTGT